>NC_051160.1:115134886-115454885 GCF_013339745.2 Dermacentor silvarum | reverse complement strand
TTGGCAGGGAGGACACCTGCCGACGTGCCTCTTTAAATGAAATGTTTTGTTTCACTTTAATTGTAACAATTTCCTTTTCTTTCTTCCAACATGGGCAGGACCGCGAGTACGCGGCATGCTCCCCATTACAGTTCGCACAGAGAAGAGAGTTTTCACAGGATTCAGAGGTATGTTCATGATTACTGCATTTCGCACAAGTTTGCCTCCCTCGGCAGTTCTGTGAACTGTGCCCAAATCGCTGGCACTTAAAACATCTCAGAGGATTTGGCACGTATGGCCTCACACGAAGTTTGATGTACCCGGCCTCGATGGACTCGGGCAGAACACTTGAATTGAAAGTGAGTATCAGGTGCTTGGTCTGGATTTCTTTTCCGTCACGCCTCATCTTAATTCGCTTAACGTTGATAACATTCTGTTCACTGAAGCCCTCCAAGAGTTCAGCTTCAGTGAGTTCCAACAAATCGTCGTCTGAGACAACGCCACGGGTGGTGTTCATGGTGCGGTGCAGGGTTACAGTTACTTGGATGTCCCCAAGGAGACTAGATTAGGCAGCTTTTCATATTGCTTCTGATCATGGAGCTCCAAGAGGAGATCACCACTGGCCATCCTCGATGCCTTATAACCTGGCCCAAGAGCATCAGTAAGGGATTTAGAGACTAGAAAAGGGGAGATTGTTCGTACTTGTTTTCCTGCTTTTTCCGAGTGAATTACATGGAATCGTGGAAAGTTTTGTTTTTGATGTCCAAAGAACTGGAACACGTCTTCGGTGCGCCCTCGTTTCAGACGGCGATCAGGGAGTGATGGGAAGGAACTAGCCATAAGGATATATGGAATTTTCGGCAGCAACGCCAGCCACCCACCATGGAGCCCAACAAGGGGACGCTGCAGGGCCTGTAAACACAGGTCCCGCAGACGCCAGCTGTACGTCACCACTATAACCGAATATGAAATAACCTAGGTTGGTTACTCACACAGGGTTAACCCTCGCTGCCAAGAAGATCGGAAGTATATGGAAGTGAGTAGAAGACAGGAGAGCTGAAGAGGCGAGAGAGAAAGACGAAGATTGGAGAGAGAGACAGGAAAAGGCAACTACCGATTTCCCCCGGGTGGGTCAGTCCGGGGGTGCCGTCTACGTGAAGCCGAGGCCAAAGGGGTGTGTTGCCTCCGCCGGGGGGCCATAAAGGTCCGAACACCCGGGATCGGCTCAACCCCCAGGATCCTCTTTTCCCCGGACACGGCTAAGCCACGCACGGTTAAACGTGGGAGGGTCCAACCCTCGAGTGCTCGGGTCCGTGGTGGCGCAACTCACCAAACGCCTGCTTGCGCAGACGCCCCTGCGGGAAGTTGTGAACATGTGCAAGCTTTGTTAGTACTTTCCCATGTTGAAAGGGACGGCATAACAAAGGCCCAAAATACAGTGACATGGTCACATATAAACACGTGTGCATGCAGCGGCGCATTCACAAGCTTTCCTTGCCATTTGTGAACTATTTATTACTGTGGTTAATATTGTTTTCTTTTTACTTCCGATTAATTGGCATTTTGGGCAAGTTTGAATAATCAGTTCGCTACTGTTTATCACCTTATATTACTGTGCATACTTAATATTTTCTTTGTTCTCCCAACATTACCCTTGGCTTGTAATAGAACAAGTACAGTATAAGATGGCAATTTGCGCTTATATGTGCCTGAAATAACATTTATCACTTTGGTGCCCCATATTCAGAGACAGTGCAGGATAAGGCCCTGCAACAAGTACCAAGTCCTGCTGTCTGCTCTGTAATGGACTTGAATCCATGTTGTTCTACGAGGCGTTCCGACACTGGGGACACCCTTTCATAGACTACCGAGCTGGATTAACCAAATTGAAGGCACATGTCAAGAAAAGAAGATTATAGACGGGAAATACGCCAGTCAAATTGCAAGTGATCTTGCCTTCTTTGTGCTGAAAGCCCAGTTTTTGAGGCAGCGGCGATGGTTTGTGAACATTAACAGGCTGCAAGCTGGTCATCCCCAGCCTTACTTGGCCAACACCAGCCGAGATTGAAGACTTTGGGGAACATTGGCACGAATTCCCCTAACCGCCTGCTTTGAAGTCCCTGAGTTCATTGACCCGAGCCTTCACTACTACGACAAGAGTCACTCTGTCACAAGACAAGAGTTTGTGTCCTGTTAACAGCATTAAAGACCCCTGTGTTAAATGTCAGAGTTTCTGAAGAAGGTTGACAAGGAGGGTCTGGGAAAGGACGGTCTGATAATTGGCTTAAAACTAAAGGAAAGGGAAATGAAGATGGAAGGTCGGTTTTTCGCCCTCATGTCCTGGAAGCTCCGCGAATACTTCGTTGTGACTGAGCACTTGATCAAGCTGAAGTTCCTGCCTCAGTGCAAGGGCCTAACAATGGCTGAAAGTTAACTTGCATCACCCCGAAACTCCCGTCTTCCTCGTCCGGGCAAGGCCAGAAGAACCACAAGAACATCAACTACTCAAATCACCTGGATTACAGCTGCTGGAATAACCATCAAAGAATGGCCGGGACAGGACCTGTTTTCCGGGTGATGGGGCAATTATTCTTTGGCTTGCCGAATCTCTTTTTCTGGACACACAAATTCTTTGACACCTCTTGGATCTATTATCCCGATCGGACCGATGCACTGCGACTCGGCCCTGACGGAACCCCCTACTGTACAGAGGGAATCTTTTTCTGGAACGGACAGGCTGGAGGCCTAGAAGGCCTAAGACAGAAGGGCTGGACATTGCTAAAGCTCCTAGTCATACTTAGAGAGTCCAAGGTCCGAAACACGAGAGTCACAGTGTTAGCACAAGGGGACAACCAGGTGATCAACACCCACTATGTGTTGTCGGAAAGGCTATCCGAGATTGAGCTAACCGTGGCGCTCCAACAAGTGTACAAGAACAATTCAGAGATTACGTCTGCACTGGTCCGTGGTATGCAGAAACTGGGCCTGAAACTAAACAGAGAGGAGACAATGACAAGTACGGAATACTTAAACTACGGCAAGGTGCCAGTCATCAGGGGAAAGTTCAAAGATCTACCTTTTAAAAAGTAAGCGTTGGTCACAGAATACTTGCGTGACCAATGATCAGCTACCGTCGTTTGCCAATATAATGAGCGCAGTGAGCCCTAATGCCCTAACGATGGCTGTCTAGCCCAGTCTAGCCCAGTTCTGACTGATGCTCTGATAAACTATGTGTTTTTCAGTCTCTTTTGCTGCACAATTGCCTCCACTCATGACCCCCTGCTTCAAGGTTCCTTGCTGAACACAGTTGGTGTGCAGATGCCCCTGCGGGGGCGAGTAGAAAAAGTGTCAGAAGTTCTGTCACGTGACAGGTAGCAAGCCATAAAGAACAGCCTTAACTTCAACAACAACAATCTCCTACAAGCGAATGGTGGCAAAGACAGGCTCTTCAAATTGTCAAAGTCACAGATGCTGGTGGTTGACAAGCAAATTGTGCCGTTCAAAGGTCGCTCGTCACTCAAGCAATACATCCCTAGCAAGCCTCACAAGTGGGGCTACAGATTTTTGTACTTTGCGACATCTACGGATTTATCTATGACTTCTCTATTTACACAGGGGATATCCGCCCAGTTCCTGGATTACTTGGCCTTGGAGCAAGCTCTAATGTTGTGCTCGAGCTTTCGCGCTCCATCCCAGAGAACAAGAGCTACTTGCTCTTTTTTACAACGGGTTCACATCAATAAAACTGCTGGTAAATTTGCATCAGCGAGGTATTCGAGCCATGGGAACTGTGCACGCAAACAGGATTTCTGGATGCAGACTGCCAGTGATGCAGAAATGAAGAACAGAAGAAGAAGCCACGCAGAGAGGCAGGCTACTATTGAAGGGGTCGAAGTCCGAGTAGTGAAGTGGTACGACAGCCAGGGAGTGAATATTGCCAGCACATTCGGGAGTGCCGAGCCCCTATGAAAATGCCATCAGTATGACCGCAAGAAGAAATGCGAAGTTCAGCAACCAGCCATTGTGAAGACTTACAACACTTTTATGGGTGGAATCGACCTTCTAGATGTGCTCATGGCGTACTACAGAATGTTTCTGAAGTTGAAGAAATTTTACCTGCAATTTTTTTTTTCATTTTGTTGACATGGCTGTTGTGAGCAGCTGGCTGCTCTACTGCAGGGATTGTGATGCTCTAGCAATCCCAAAGAGCAACTCGATCTTTTAACGTTCAAGGCTTCTCTATCCAGCTGCCTCTGTAATCAGGACAAGGACATGATGAAGAAGAGGGGCCAACCGTCTCTTTCCGTGGAAGCAGAGCGTGAGAAGAAGAGGACCAGCAGCTCCAACACCTAATGCTCAAGTCCGTCAAGACAATGTTGGCCACTGGCCTGAAGTGTTGCAGCAACGACAACGGTGCAAAATGCCTGGCTGCAAAGGCCAACCTGTTTCTTTCTGCACAAAGTGCAAAATTAATCTGTGTACAAAAAAAGTTCAAATTGTTTCATTTCTTTTCACAAGAACTGACATACAAATGTACTGAGCTCAAAGAAATTAGTTCTGAAGTGTGTTTGAAAATAAACATTTTGTAATCCATTACGACCTGCTGTCGCGTTTTCACGACACAGCCGTAACTTTGTTCCTAAAACCCTGACATGCATAAAAGTTGCTGTGTAACTTCGTCATAAGCAGACTATAAAAAGCCACAGCAGAAATATTTTTTTAATGCCGTACGCTAAATTCAGGCTAGAAGAGGGTAAGGCCCCGTCAAGAGCCCCAGATGCATTTTAGATACTTCAAAGACTATTTTGAAGATGACTTTTGGGAATTCTTAGCGACCAAAACAGACTTGTACAGGGTCCAAACGAATGAAACTACACTAAGTATCACAGCTAAAGAGGGCAAAGCTCTCTTCGGAATGCACATTGTAATGGGCAACCAAAAGTTCCCTCAGGCCCGCATGTATTGGGCAGCAGCAACTCGAGTATCAATAATTGCTGATGCCATGCCTAGAGATCACTTCTTCCGGCTAAGAAATGTGTTGCACGTTTGCAACAATAACTGCGACTATAATGAAAACAACCGATGCTGGAAGGTTCAAGCACTTCTAGATCATGTGAGGAATGCCTGCCTGAAAATTCTGAGGTCGCATGCAGCCTGCGTTGATGAACAGATGATTCCAATATGTTCGGGGAAAGCCAAACCAGACTGCACTCAAGAACTTTGTGCTTTCTGACTCGCTCAGTAGGGTGTTAGACTTCGAAATTTATCAGGGCGCCACAACACCTATTCCTCCGGAGCACAAGGATCTTGGAATCGGTGGAGGTATTGTGATGCGTCTTGCGGACACAATGCCTTGCGAGGACGACTGCGTCTTGTGCTTCGAGATTTTTCACGTCGGTGCCGCTAATCGAGCGTCACGGGGAATGTTTGGCCACGGTACTGTGATGACAAACAGGATCAAAACAAGCCTGAAGTCTGATACAGAGCTTCTTACTGAAGGCAGTGAATCGAGCCATGAGAGGGTGAGTGCTGACGGCAAAATGGTGGACGTGAAATGGTTGGACACAAGATCAGTTACACTGCTGTCATCCTGTTGTGGAACTGAACCAATGGACTCCACAAAGCGCTTCGACAAGAAGCAATATATATTTATATATATATATGTATATTGAAGTGGAAAGGCCAGCAAGTGTCCGGTTCTACAACAATCACACGGGAGGTGTAGACCTGAATGACTTCCTTATTAGCCTGTATCGCATAAAAATGAATAAGAAATGGTCTAAAGGTCATTTTTCACTTCACTGATCTCGCCTTGGTGAACAGTTGGCTCAATTACAAGGAAGACAGCAAAGAGGCAGGCTACACGAAGAGCCAAGTGCTTCGCCTGTTAGACTTTAGGATGCAAGTAGCAGAAGCTCTTATCAGAGGCTCACAAGAATGGAAACGGCGAGGAAGGCCATCTACGGATGCAACTGATCATCGTGCACACCACCACAGGGATGCCGTGCAAATCCCTGGCCCTGACGTCCGTTTTGATCAAGACCATTCATTGGCCAGATCCAATGGCTTGTGCGAACAGGAAACCTCCAGTACATGCTCACCCATGTTGTCTCGGGACCACCTGGAAACATTTTTTGGTTGCACAAGAGGAAAGGGGGGCTACAACAAGCTACTGCCTGCTAATTTGCAGATGATTACAAGCGTCTTCTCATTAAGACGGAAGTTGCATCATCGGAGGCTGGAAACTGCTCTCGTGATATTGTGACTATTCTCAGCCCAACCAGTGACCCAGCCCTCTAGAGTTGCAAACATCTGTGGCATCGTTAAGAAGATCATCACAGCTGCAGCCATGGGACGATGATCACGATTACACCCATCGTGTCGATTTCCTGAAGAGCCTTTCACCTGTTGTGGGTGCTGTAGTGCCATGTATATCAGGATTTGTGGCTCGAAAAGAGTGTAGTTGCACATCCTGCGATTGCTGCGCTCCTGTCCAATGAACTGCCAGAACTCACTGTGGTGAAGATACAGCCTGCGAGCGCGCAAGCGAATAGTCGCGTGTTCGCTACGCTCCGTCAATATCTCCTTTTTTTCCTGGAAACGCTTTAGAAACTCTGCTCTTCGACCGGCCAGTATACTCTACCCTGCCTCAGACGTTACTGGACAACTTTTCAACAGTTTGACCTCCAGCTCGGCACTGACAGGCACCGAAAGGAAAGCATAGCCGCCGTTTCGGCGATAAGCCTAACGGTGGCGGCGGCGTTCACGGCGATGAACAGCGAACAGAGCCCCGCCGCCTCCGCGCGCCTTCCGGTTCCGGTGCCCCTCACCCTCTCGCTGTCGTCTGCTCCCGAGCCATCCCCTGCCGCCCTGCCACCGGCTGCTGAATTGCATGCATGCCGCCAGCAGCAGTTTCTTCTCAACCGAAACATCAGCTGCGATGCCATGGAACCAACCAATGCACGCATCGCAGACCAGCCCCCGAACTCGGCAATCCAGCCAACCTAAGTGAGAATGGACACTATGACCCCAGTGCAGATGAACAACCCGTCGGGGCCCGCATCTAATGCTCCGGAACTCACGGCGCCACAGATGATGGACATAACAGCCCCACCACTAACAAGCACCCAATCATCGATACAACCTACTGCCTTCAAATCAACGGACACTCACTCATGCCACACATGGCACAGTGGTCAGTCGATTTTATTCTCCTAACCCATTTGACGTGCTAAACCCCGGCAACAACCACATCGGCGACAGCAATTCTGCCCCGACAATAACACCACATTTCCAAGCAGTGTGGAGCTCCCGCGCAGCGGAAGCTGACAACCGCCCATGGCAGCAGCAGTGAAAACGCACCAAATTCAAGCATCAAGCTTGAATACTCCTCCGCAACCTGTGACTCGCACACGCCAAACGGTCCTGCTCCGGCCTGCCGAGCGTTTCGCCGTGTCGGAAATACCTCACGGAGCGCTGCAGGAGAGTGTCATGGCCATCGGAAGCCCTCAAACCCAAGATTACCACATCCGCATTCAACCCGAGGCGAATCTCATCGCCATTGACGCATGGAACCCCTCCCTCATACCCCGTTTTCTCGGGCTAACAACCATTCAAGACGGAGTTCGAAATTTCGCATTCCGCCCGTACGAAGCAACGCCACCAGACCACGCGAGGGGCATATTTCATGGTTTCGACGTTAAAGACGATGGCCCCACGCTCCTCGCACAAATCTCCTGCCGGACCCACAGGCTGGTTGTCGCACATCCGCTCGACAGCCAAGGCCGGACGGAGCGTGCTTGTGACATTCGCCGCGCCCGCACTCCCACGTTTCATAACTTACCGCCTACATCACAAGCAGATTACTCCGTTTCGCCCTAAGGCGACGGTCTGCACCCATTGCCACCTGCTCAGACACACCCACGACGTGTGCTCGACAGAGACACCATGCTGCTCCACATGTGGCCGTCCACCTCACCGTGTTGAGATAGATGGGTGCCATGAGCCTCCTATATGCATAAATTATTGTCAAGGCCCAGACATTGCCACTGATAACTCTTGCCCATTAAAGAAACAGCTCACGAAGCAGCATCGCACCCAACACAAGGTACGCATCGCTCGGCATCGCCAATCGCCCCCACCCACCCGCACTAATAATACTCCCACAGCACTGACCAATCATAACAGTGAAGTAATCATTAGCACATTTCAACCAGGCGACCACAGCTCCCAGTCTCCGCCTTCATTGAGCCGCCATACCACTGACTCGGTGGAGTGGCCAAGACTCCCTCATCACCCAAACTTTTATCAGGCAGCAGCCTCGACTTCAATGGGCACCAAAAAATCTCAGCCAGCTCCTTCTCACAGTAAAGTAGCAAAGAAAGCAAATTCGCCAAACTTGTGTGCACAGACGCCTGCAGTCTCTACGCCAGGCGCATCAGCGACACGGGCCCCGCAACCAAAAGTGATGGCCCCTATGCCCGAGCCGTACCGAGCAGCCCTGGCAGCTCTTGAGGAAAGGCTGAACCGTCGCCTACAAGACGAACTCATTCACCTAAAACACCCAGTTCACCCAAACTGTGGAAAATGTTTTCGCCAGGATGATGAGCACCATCTCGCCTCTCCTAAACGTCGTGGCACAACATGGCTTCACAACCTCAGGCAAGCCCTTACACTATCCTTCAATGGAACTGTTGTGGAATCCGGAAAAAAAGCCGAATTCTCTGTTTGGATTGCCCAAGACCCAGTCCCTGATATTGCTGCAAGAAGCTAACCTCTCGCCACTCACCCTGCGCGGTTACCGAGTCTTCAAGCAGCCTTCTATACCACCCCAGTACGCTCGCCAACAAACTCTACCTCCCCCCGGTTTTTCTCACATTTTCGTGAAACGCTCGATTCCTGCGACGCAAATACCAACGTCTCACCTAAATACAGTGACTCGCGAAATCACAACAGTTATTGTGCAACTTGGCTCCCAGCTACTGTCTGTGTCGTCGGTGTACTGGAAACCACCTCCCGGTGACACAGACGCCATCATGGCTTGCCCAAATTCCAAACCTCACTCCCCATCTTTGTGTCATCGGTGGTGACTTCAATACCCCACATCGCGCGTGGAGCTATGCACATGATCGTGCCCGCGGTTCATCGACTTTACAAGCTGCCGAGCGACCAATTCAGGCTGGTGCTTGCAAACAAATATGCAGCTTTAGAAAAGGAAGATAAAGAAAACATAGAGGTAATGAATGAAACCGTAACTAGGTTGATCTCAGAAGCAGCAGTTGAAGTGGGAGGTAGGGCACCAAGGCAACCAGTAGGTAAGCTCTCCCAAGAAACAAAGGACCTAATAAAGAAACGACAGAAGATGAAAATGTCCAACTCAAGAGATCAGATAGAATTCGCTGAACTGTCAAAACTAATCAACAAGAAAAAGTAAGGGATATTCGAAATTATAACGTGGGAAATATTGAGGAAGCCGTAAAATATGGACGCAGCATTAAATCAGCAAGAAGAAAGCTTGGCATAGGACAAGGCAAGATGTATGCACTGAAAGATAAGCATGGTAATATCATCAGCAATTTCGATGACATAGTAAAAGTAGCGGAAAAATTCTATACTGACCTGTACAGTTCCCAAAACAGCCTAGCTACTTTCATTCAAAATAGTGATGAACCGGATACAGAGGCTCCTTAACTATCGCTGAAGTTAGAAGGGCCTTGAAAGACATGACCAGGGGAAAAGCTGCTGGAGAAGATGGAATAACAGTAGATTTAATCGAAGATGGAGGAGATAAAATGCTTGAAAAGCTTGCGGCCCTTTATACGCAATGCCTCACAACTTCATGTGTACCAGAGAGCTGGAAAAATGCCAACATTATACTAATCCATAAGAAGGGAGACGTTAAAGAACTGAAGAATTATAGACCCATTAGCTTGCTTTCAGTATTGTATAAAATATTCACCAAGATAATTTCCAATAGAATCAGGGCAACACTTGACTTCAGCCAACCAAGAGAACAGGCTGGCTTCAGGAAGGGATATTCTACGATGGATCATATCCATGTCATAAATCAGGTAATCGAGAAATCTGCGGAGTACAATCAACTTCTCTACATGGCTTTCATAGATTATGAAAAGGCATTTGATTCAGTAGAGATACCAGCAGTCATAGCGGCATTGCGTAATCAAGGAGTACAGGAGGCATACGTGAATATCTTAGCAAACATCTACAAGGATTCCACAGCTACCTTGGTTCTCCACAAGAAAAGTAGAAAGTTACCTATCAAGAAAGGGGTCAGGCAAGGAGACAATCTCTCCAATGCTATTCACTGCATGCTTAGAAGAAGTATTCAAGCTGTTAGACTGGGAAGGCTTAGGAGTGAGGATCAACGGCGAATATCTCAGCAACCTTCGGTTTGCAGATGACATTGTCCTATTCAGCAACAATGGAGACGAATTACAACAAATGATTGAGGACCTTAATCGAGAAAGTGTAAGAATTGGGTTGAAGATGAATATGCAGAAGACAAAAATAATGTTCAATAGCCTGGCAAGGGAACAAGAATTCAGGATCGCCAGTCAGCCTCTAGAGTCTGTAAAGGAGTACGTTTATCTAGGTCAATTACTCACAGGGGACCCTGATCACGAGAAAGAAATTTACAGAAGAATAAAATTGGGTTGGAGTGCATACAGCAGGCATTACCAAATTCTGACTGGGAGCTTACCATTGTCGTTAAAGAGAAAAGTGTACAATGATTGCATTCTACCGGTGCTAACATATGGGGCAGAAACTTGGAGGTTAACAAAGAAGCTCGAGAACAAGTTAAGGACCGCACAAAGAGCGATGGAACGAAAAATCTTAGTACTAACGTTAAGAGACAGGAAGAGAGCGGTGTGGATCAGAGAACAAACGGGGATAGCCGATATTTTAGTTGACATTAAGTGGAAGAAATGGAGCTGGGCAGGTCATGTAGTGCGTAGGATGGATAACAGGTGGACCATTAGGGTTACAGAATGGATACCAAGAGAAGGGAAGCGCAGTCGAGGTCGGCAGAAAACCAGATGGGATGATGAAGTTAGGAAATTTGCAGGCGCAAGTTGGAATACGCTAGCGCAAGACAGGGGTAATTGGAGATCGCAGGGAGAGGCCTTCGTCCTGCAGTGGACATAAAATATAGGCTGATGATGATGATGATTGTCAATGACGTGGCAGTACGGCTCAGCAGGTTAGGCCTAGTGACGACTTTGGTCGCTGCTTCCGTCCAGTGCCCTACTCAAGTGACGACGAGGTGCCCCAGGCACTGTCTTGGGTGCCGCCGCTGGCCTGCCTTCGAAGGGGGATTGCTGCTGGGGTGCCCGGAACTACCGTGAGAGGCTGCAGCAAGCCCGAGAAGCCTCGCTCGAATGTCGCCGAGGTCGACGGCCGCACCTTGGACTGCCAGCGTCACGGCCTCCGGAGCCGAACACCCGCTGTTCCTGTCACCAGTGTGGTGCTGGCGAGCCAACCTCAGACCGGAGCCACGCAGACAATGCCACCTCAGCGCTGCTCTTCGTCGTCGTTCTTCTACATGTTGTCCCTTACTCACGACAGGCGGCTCACACAAGGCATAAAAGATGATTGGCTAGCAGCAAATTGTGAAAATTTCACTGTTTGGCCGTTGAATCGATCAACATTTTGCATGCCCAGATTAGCGGCATCTGATGCAGTGTTACTAGCAAAAGTCGACAAAGACTGGATGTGCACCAAGCATGATTATTGAGAACTGCTGAAATGCATCAAAGTAGAGACTTACGGAAAATATATATTACTGTATTTCTTTCCTAGCACCTTCAACTTGCTCCTGAAGAAGCCCAGGACCTAGAAACCAATACCAGGCAGCAGGCCCCGAGCGACAGGTCGCACTTGGCGCGACACCACCGCCTCACAGCGTCCATCTTTGGCAGGGTCATAAAGCGAAAAGAACGAACAGAGCAAGGACTAAGGAATCTCTTGGACCCAAAGGATCTGTCCTGCGTACGCGCTATACACTATGGGAAGGAAAAGGAGTGTTGCAGCAGAGTGGTATATCGCTACAATGAGAGCTGCAGGACACAACGTGACCCTGCAACGTTGTCGCCTTCTGCCCCCTGGCTGTCCATGGCTGGGTGCAAGCCCGGATAGGTTGGCCTTTGACCCCGAAGAAGGCGCCTATGGTGTCGTAAACTGCCCCTACTCTTTGAAAGACAGTGAAGTTAACACTGTAACTACCAAAAACATTTCTTGATAATACACCGCAGCTCAAGAGAGATGATGAATATTTTTATGAAGTTTTAGGACAGCTAGATGGCTGTCACAGAAGTTCAGTAGGCAGACTTTGTAGTTTTTTGGGGGAAAGTGGATGGCTGTGGAGTACATTTATTCTGATCAAGACAAGTGGGACAATGTTAAGGCACATTTGGATGAGTTCTTTTTCATAACACCTCTGCCTTTGCTGCTCGCAACACTGCTGTGGTGTTATAATGCTTAGAATATATGTGTTGTAATGAGGTTGCATTTATCTGTGGTCTAACCATTTGTTTTTCTTGATTGTAGTGATCTACATTTATTGCAGCTAGTGATTTTTTGTATGTCTTTATTTTTGCACTAGACATGAGCTTCCTTTGTATTACTGTCCATTCCTTATCTTTGCTTTTGTATTGATCACCCATTGTATATTTTTGTATAAATCCATTGCATATTTTATTTTATAACATTGTACATTTTAATTTCTTTTTTATCATGACTTCATCTATCGGGTTGTAGGGGTGAGGGAAGTTTCTGTTCCTGTGTTATCTTTCTCCATGGTTTGAGCAAATGAATAGAGGTCATCCTCTAAGTTATTCATCCGTTAGCTCTGTTGGAGGTCATCATCATCATGTTTTTTATTTTCACCAAGGTGAAAACGGGAGAGCCGGAAAAAAAGCCGAAATTGCTTCGGCTTGACAAAGCTCCGGTCTCCCAGACAGGCGCGGTAGTAGCTGGTGTTTCAATACCATCGCACATAAAGTGTTGATAGAGTATTTTGGGCATATGTACGTGTAAATACTTTCATGTCATTATATAAAAACTGGGTATAATACAGTTGTGTAAGATAACTCCCAGTATACAATTAAAATCTATCTTGCATATTATTATTTGGCACAAACTCAATCGCATGTAACATAAGAATGCAAAAGCAATATATACATATATACTGTAAAATTCCGAGCAAGCTCCCCCCCCCCCCGCTCTGCATCAACACTGGCCTACCACATCCAGGCCACGAAAGTAATGGCAAATTTAGCAAATCGCACCGGTGTGCATCGCGGTGCCCCGATGAGCCATTTTATCGAATCATGGTTGTACCCCGTGCCCCTAAAGTCCCTAGGTATCTTTTCCTAGGGATTTTGGGCACCCCAGTGGGCACACATGCGCATCGGGGCGAACTGCGGCTGGCGGTCTGTAGTTCACGGACCGCCGGCGAGATCTGCCTCTCACACGGCACAGAGGATTTCCCTATGGCACAGCGACCTAACCACTCGGCGACAGAGGAGTGGTCGCGGCTACACTCTGGCATCGCCGCAGCTAATCACTTGCCACCGATATCATCACTAGGCCTTTTCCAGTTCATTTAGAATCTGTAGCAGACGGCGCGTCAGAATGAACCGCCGTCTGCTACAACTCCCAAGCAGCAATGTTTTGTTACTGTCATTGCCGCTTAATAATTTCACACGATGAAGAAAACATGCTGATATTTGCAGCGCCACCAGCTGCGATGCGAGCATGGCCGAGCCGCAGTTCGCTGTCCACCGTTGGTAGCCATGCATTGCAGCTGAGCTTGACTTGTATCGGAACTCTCATTAGTGCTAAACGTTTCACCGTGAACATGTTTATTAATAAAGTGAACATTACACGTCACTTCACTCTAGCAGACATAATTTTGCCTGGAATAGAAGCTGTATAACCAATGTTAGTTTCGCCAGTCACAGCGACGCGTCGGTGCAGCGTCAATGCGCTCTTTCTGTAGTTCTTTCGGTGGTTTTGAGAGTGATAAACACCACTAACAAATCTTTGCTTTGGCTAAATAAAGTTCATGTTCCATAAAATTTTATTTCCATTCCCACTGCGCTTCTTTTTTTTTGGCGGGAAAATTTGGTCGTTGCCATCTTGAATTTTGGCGCCGTTCCGGGATAGCGCCCCCCTAACTTTGCCGGTAATTTCAACTTGCTTGAGGGGGGGCGCTTGCTCGGAATTTTACGGTATACACTATATATATATATACACATATACATACATATACATACACACATATATATAACAAAATTCACAGAAGTGTACATTAAACACAAGTTACCATCAAGAGACTTCTTGGGTGTCTGGCGATGCTGTTGCGTTTTGCCAATGCTGAACACCCCAGGGCAGGATGTTTGTCGCAGTAAGTTGTTGCTGCAGGATACACCGGGAGTAAAGTCTGATGGCAGGAAATGCCTTGAACCCAATCTTGTGCATTCTGCCACCTTGAAGTATTTTCCTTTGTCGCTCTTGATGGCGATGATCCACTTTTTGTATAATGTGGCGTGTCTTAAGAAGCGATGATATGAAACGTGCAAGTTTCAAGTGATGTACATGTTAAAACCTGCATCATCAAATCATTTATCAATAACCCGTATGTGCAATACATGAATATTGTGACCTGCGGGTGATATTTAAAAATACTTCGCCTGATAATAAACGTAGTTCTACCATAGCCGTGCAAGCATTTGTTACCTGGCTGTTGTGGTCGATATGCATATCCGTCACGCGGGTACTTTCAATCGCGATTGTTCTCTATACGGATTAAACAAATTGTGAACGTAGGCCGTCGTGCGGTGTGCTAGAGCTCGGCAAACTCAATGCAGTTAGTTGGACCATGTAAAAGTGATCATTGGTCACGATCAGAAGTGCCCGTGTGACACCGGCACGAGAATGTGTGTCCATTGCTTTGTCCGCACTATCCGGTATCTCTATCGGGGCGCGAGGATTGGATGTACCTGAGCAAAGCTCGGCAGTAATGTCTCTAATGACCACAGGCTTACAAGAGCGAGCGCCATGTACCCTAATATTTACAGCCTTTGCACATATCGCCCAGATGAAAATTTCCAACTGGGATCAGCTGGGATGAACTGGTTCCAGCTGGAATCTATAACTGGAACAATTAATAACTATAATGGAACAATCAGTATAACTGGAACAATTTCCAGTTATACTGGGAGTGACTGGACCCAGTCGGGAACCAACTGGAACTTTGACCAGTTGTACTAGAATCAACTGGTTCCAGTTGGATTCCAACTGGAACTTTAACCAGTTGTATCAGTAGCAACTGGTTCCAGTTTGGATCCAAATGAAATAGTGACCAGAAGTTTAACTGAAAGCAAGTAACATGCAGTGCTTGCTAAGACAGCAGCGGCTAGCTAGTCCTACTTATACTAAGCATTTAAGTTTGGAAGTTTGAGCAACCCTAGCAAAAATTCTAATAGAAGTTTGTATTAGTCTAATACAGTTCTGTATTAGCAGTTGTATAAGTTTTGTATTAGTCCAATAGATATTTCTATTAGTCATACTGATTTACCTATAAGACTAATATTATTAGTCTTATACAAGCAGTATTACGTGTCTACTAATTTCTCTATTAGACTAATAGGTCCTATTGGTCTTACACAGATTGTTGCTGGTCTGATACAACACGTATTGCTGGATTCTGCAGCTCTTGTTTGCTGGTGAAAGTTGATAAAAAATTATACTAGCGGACCGCTTGCTTGCATGGAGAGCTGTTTCTAATTAATCACTGAATAATTAAAAATTATGCTGTAAAATTGTGGAGCGGACTGCGTTCGCACGTTTGCATTAGTTTGGGCCCCAATATACTCCAACGTAGCGCGCACACGGCATGGCGACGTCACATCGGCCAAAGCGCACCCTCTACACTCCGGCGTCTTCTACTGCCGACGTGACCGGCCACTCCCACACGCTCGAACGTCGTCCGGCGCCGAATGCAGCCGTCTGCATTTCGCGCCCTCTCTCGTCGTAGCTACTCACCACCAGAACAAGATGGCCGTTTCACAGGAGAGTATGGCGGACCTCTCTGGTTCCCCAATCGAGAGGTTTTTGGACACTGTTCAGCAGCGTCCCTGCGTTTACAACACGAAACAGCTCGACTACCGCGACTCGGGTCGTAAACTCAACTCCGGCCTCTCGACAGGTGCGTCAATGCTACTACATACACGTGTGGATACTTCTGCGGACCTAATACGCACTCACCGTTTATGGTTTTGTATTGCTTTTCCTGTTTCAGTTGAAGAGTGCCACAAGCTTTGGAAGCGGTTAAGAGATCGCTACACTCGCGAACTCAAAGCTATCGAATCTGCTCAAAGGAGCGGGAGTGGATATGTGTCGAGGCGGGCGTGGGAATTTACCGATGGATTTCTACAGAGAGTGCGGCCGTCCAAGAAAGTGAGTTATGCATTTTCACACTCGGGCGATAAACATTATTTTGATAGAATTGGCTGTCTCATTGGGGTTAACTTAATTGTTCGCGGTGCGGCATCTTCGATTGTGCACGCGAGTTCACGAACTTTTTTTCTGAAGTGTCTGTAGTGATATTATTTTCTATATACGATAGATATTATTCCTTCGACGAAGCTTTCAGCATGCGATGCAGCCAAACGAAATCAGCACAAATAATTTTTTTTTCAGCCTTTCAAACACGTGCCTTTGTTTCCTTGAACAATGTCAGCTTTTTTTCTCTCCAGAACAACATGCAGCGTGGAATGCCCTCGCTCTGGTGGTGATTTTGAAGAGACTGCCGAAAGCATTTTCTTAGGTATGCAGAGTACATCATCGTGACATTCAGCAACTGAAAGTTGATATTCTACTTGAAGAACTGCCATCGCCAGCAACGCCGACACCGGTGGCAACACCAACATTGGTGACCGAGAGACGTCAGGCACCACAGCAAAGAAAAAATAAGAAAAAAACAGACAGCTTTGAGGACCAACTTTTGGGCAAACTGGATAGACAAATGACAGAAAATGAGGCATTTGGTTTGTCGATAGGCATGAGTTTACATAGAATGCCACGTAAAGTGGCATCAAAAGGAAAGTCTCGCATTATGCAGATCATTGCGGAACTGGAGGAGGAGATAGACTGATCAGGGAGATTGATTGTCCCAGCGAGTTGGCTGCTCATGAGGAGAAATGTAGCGCTCGTAACAATGACAGAACGAAAAGGTGTCCTCTTCGTTTGGTCCCTGTGCTGCGAGTGCTAGATTTCGTAATAAGTAGATTAACCTCAGTGTCAATGTGTCATTTATTCCTGTATTTTTTACATTAGGTATCGAGGCACGTATTAAGAGGTGTGCATTTAACTCTTGTTTATGGTATTGATTTAACATTTTTGTTTGTTTCTTACTGCTGGTGTTTCATACCTGGGTTATCAATAGAGATAATCCTGTATTCTCTATTTATTTCACTTATTCTCACGAGACTGCATGAATTACTTGAGTGTTTGAGGTGTGATAAGCTGTGATGCAGCGTGTGATATGCTACTTAATGCTGTGATAAAATAGTACAAATGTTAATGCTCTAATACTGAATGCAATTTTGACAAAGTACACATTTGCTTTGGTTTATGATGTTTAATGTCCCGATGCGACTCGAGCAATGAGGAACGCCGTAGTGCAGGGTTCGGGATAATTTCGACCACCTCGGGTTCTTTAACGTGTACTGACATCACACAGTACACGGCCTCTAACATATTGAGCATTGAATTTATGGTATTTTGAGCTACGCATGCAAAAAGTGAAGTATTTGTCTAATGCACCGGCAACGGTACAGTTGCATTGTTCCGACAGCAGTGCACAGCGTAAGTGTACAATGTTTAGTTCCACTGTGATGATGAATGGCTTATTTTCAGGTCTTTTTCCCACATATTTTAGAGTTTTTACTGCTATCATATCATAGTTATTGAGATCCTTGCAATGCAATATCCACAAGCAACAGAAAAAGAGAAAGCACACTGTCAACAGGCATTAAAAAAGAACACGCATTCACAACACCCGAAAAAAATTTGCTCAGTGGTCTTGCATTTGTTCATGAACTTACTCGTCCAATTGCTTATCACTGTTTTACAGAAACAAGGCTTGCCATGGATTGTTGAGTGAAAGTAACTGCTCTCGCTTTTTCATGTGTCCAATTGTCAGTCCAATTGTTTCAGTATATTCCATTTTTTCTTTGTGATGTTTTGTATGTATATACACGCTTGTAACTGTACTTCAGCAACCTTCTCACAGGACGCTGCATTGTACACTTCATGTGAAAATGGCATGCAGGTGTTGTTGAATAATGACGGTCTTGATTCCTCGTGGTTCAAGCATTGATTACAGCACACTTTCGTCTTATATAGTCAAACAGCTTATTATTGTTTATTGAATTGCACTTGCAAACATATATTGGTAATAAATCACACAGGACGGCCCAAAGTTGACCTGTCAGGGGGACCTCCTGTTAAAAGCACATTGTATTGGTTTTATATTTGAGAGATCAAAGTGACAATCCTAAAGTACATAACTTTCACCTGATGTTTTGAATGCCTGGGTATGACGGGGTTAGTTTTTTATGTTCAGTCCCTTTTTCATGCTGAAGCTTGTGATAAGAGAGTACGAACAAATACCTGTACTGTGATATGCAATCTCATTTCAATAAAATATGAAATGCTACATGTAATGGTATCCGCTCCTCCTGACAACACTTAGCTGCCATGGCAATGAGCCTTCAGCAGAAATGAAGTAGTCTGCAATTTCATCCCTGATCGCCATGGCAGCTGAGGTAGGCCGGTGGTTTGATGGTGGTGCACTGTAACCAATTTGGGCAACCATGTGCTGCCACTCTCCATCCTGCACAGTCTCCTCACATGGCCTGTCCCCATAATTATCAGGACAGTATGCATTGTCAGCCATCAGGAAATTATGAAGGACCACCGCTGCTTTTATCATAGAGGTCAGGAGCTCTGGCTCACCCTCCACTGTACCCAAAAATACTCGCCATCTCGAAACTAAGATGCCAAAGGCATTTTCAACGCATCTTCAGGCTCTTGAGAGGCGATAATTGAATACCTTTTTTCTTTCTTCTAGCTTTCTCCGAGGGTAGGGGCGCATCAAATAAGTTTGCAAAGGGAATGCTGCATCCCCAACCAAACAAACCAGCCACCTAGAAACTCCTGAAGGGAGTCCCAGGGTTCTCTCTTCTATGGCTCTCTTGAGGTCGCTCTTTCCGAAGAACGAGCCGTCTGAAAGCCGACCTTGGGCTCCTATGTCGACCATAATAAAGCGATAATTCACATCTAGAACAGCAAGCATTAGTAATGAGTGGTACCCCTTATAATTGAAACAGTCTGACCCACTGTTGTCTGGGCATTTGATAGCGAAGTGTTTGCCGTGAATGCTTCCTATCGTACTTGGGAAATTCCACTTGTCTTCATAATCTCATTTTTTCCCACTCTCTCTCACTTGGGCACCCCAGCACAACAGGCTTCAGGCAATCCCAGATTGCTGGAAGAGTCTCTTTTAGGATCCCTGCCACTGTGGAAGCATGAATTCTGTAGCTGATTGCGATGTCTTGCATCGATCCTCCAGTAGCCAGGAATCTACAAAAATATGTTAACAGAACAAGTGATTCACATTAATGTTCAAATGCTTACCACAATGCACTTTCTTTCTGCAACATTAGTAATAGGGTGAAAAATACATGCATCGTGTTTCACAATCAGGACTAAGAACAAGGCCCTAGGGAGTAGGAGAGAACTAGAATATTGATGAACACCATATTCATCTCTTTAGGCGGCAAAAACGTTTCGTAAAAAGTTCCTTCCTTTTTTTCTCTTTTCAATGGCCCGCGTACTTTCCCGTGATGGCCCCGTGATTGTCGAAAGGTCGGCTCTCCTCGCAGTTCATGAGCATTGCGGTTGCGGTTGATGAAGGCACATGGAAAACCACGAAAAAGAAAAAATGCGCGCGCTATGTATTTATACGTTGCTTCCGAAAATCATACGAGGTGCGCTTTGAAGCAGATG
This sequence comes from Dermacentor silvarum, assembly GCF_013339745.2. NCBI lineage: Eukaryota > Metazoa > Arthropoda > Arachnida > Ixodida > Ixodidae > Dermacentor > Dermacentor silvarum. Next base: position 115,434,809 of record NC_051160.1, on the reverse strand, counting down.
ATGTGGCGGATGAACGTGCAAACACAATATGCATGCACGCAGTCGCACTTGCTGATTTCTGGACAAATATGAGCATTTTACCTCAGTGTGACTGCAAGTCTTTCTGCTGGAGAGATGGGCTTCCTATGCGTTGGTGGGTGCAGGATTCTCTCGTAGACGAGGCCCAATAGCTTATCGAATGAAGCCTTCGTCATCCTGCGTTCAATAAATAAACGGAAATTCTGCATGACAACACTTCAGCACAAGCAACAGCAGTCCGAAGGGTACTTGCAAAACAACAGAAAAGCAGCACGCGTTATATGTATATACGTTCCATTTACCTGAAATACTTGAAATGGTATTCCGGATCATTGTGTAGTAGCTCCTGGACGAGGTGATGGTACTCGCCGTACCACGGACGTTTGTCAAATATTTCTCTTATGTACAGTGACCGCCTCCTCTTGCGGCGCAAGCGCTGCAGCAGCAAGGCGATGATTACATCTCTTTGCGCTGGGTATGTCCACGCCATCTGAAGAAGGAATCCGACTCCTAACACGAAGTGCTGGAACTGAAAAAGCTGCAGTCGCGAAACCTCCGTGCAAGTGAGGCTGAGCTAGGAGGAGCAGGGGAGAAAAGGAGCGAGCAGCTACGGGGATTCCTTCGCGAGTTTTACGGCAGGCGGCGTGCTGTACTCTGCGCATTCTACACATGCACTTCGCCAGTCGTGCGTCGCTGTGCCCGCCACACTGCGTCCGAGTATAGGGGGGTCAGTTTTGCGCCTGGCACAGCGTCGACAACCTGACGTATCCGACTTCAGCTGGCGCTCATCACGCGCCGATAACGTCGGAGTACAAGTTGGCCTTTTCAGCGCACCACGGCCGGGCTCGACTGGCGCGCGCTTGCTTCTTATGGCCTTCTCACCCGTTGGGGAAACAGTGGGAGAGTTTCTCAGCACGTTCGCCAGCCGTCGGCGGTAGGGGCGCTGCGACCCTGACCCTTCCTCCCCTGCTCCGTGTACATGTGCATGCCTTCGCGCTCGCACGATCGTTTTCCTGCGCATTTTATTCGGCGCTCTGTCAGTGTTGTTCAGTATGCAGTAATTTGTGGGCTCCTGAAGACGCTCGCACAGCCAAGACTTGGCGCCGTTCATTTCACATCGGTATATAACTGCTGTGTGAAGGTGTATTGCGGCCTTCCGTATTGCAAGTCCCATTCGGGGAAAACACCCAGTGTTTCACCAGTTCCCAAGCAATGAGTTTCTAGTGCTTTTGGACAAGATATTTAGACAAGATAGCATCAACTAATAAAGGGGAATTATAAGATGGACATAACAAAGATCGTAGCCTTGTCCTCCAGATATGCTACTCGGCAAATACATAATTTCACTATAACTGATTTTTCCTCACACAGCAACTCTTTTAAGTACTCTTTTTTTCCACGCACAATAGTGGGCTGGAACCAGCTAAAAAATGACGTCTCTGCGCCAAAATTAACTTCTTTGTTATCATGTTTACAGTGAAATTATTTTGTTTGTGCCATGTTTGCAGGGTCAGTGTTTTACTTCTTTAGTGTAACGTTGCGTGTGCCCAACCTGGTGTGTGTCAGTGTTGTTCAGTATGCAGTAATTTGTGGGCTCCTGAGACGGTCGTACCAGCCGCTTTTTTTCATTCCGCTTTGTATTTATTCAAATAACAGTTTTTTTATTAACCTGTGCATTTTCTGTACATACCAATGTATTCGTTATTCTTGTACCACCCAGCTAAAATCCCCGCATGGTGATTGCAGTATTTGTAAAATAAGAAGAAATAAATGGTTTTTTTTTTTCGATAAAGCCTCCGAACACCTGCCATGCAGGAATGTACTAGAAGTACTCGAAAGAGCAGTCCAGCCCTATTTACAACGCGCTCCCATCTTGAGCTGCCCTGAAGGTGTTGACGACAGTCATGTGATACGATCCACAAATCTAATTGCCGAGAAGTTTCCGAGAATACTCCTTGTAAATCAGTCAAACCAACTGACTGACCAAAACGACAAGCCTTCGGCCTATGTACACAAGCCGCCAAGGAAACTGTCGTGTTTTTGTCACCGATCTCGGAGGCGTGCGGGTGTTAAAAGAGATGGAGAAGGCAGGCGCATGGCAACACAGCAAACAGATTTTTAATTACATGCAAACTCAAAACCAAAACCTCAAACTAAAAATAAAGCACACTAAAACATAGCGAACAAATAGAAGTACAACTTAAAGCTTCATGCACTAAACAAACTCTAATTTGCGCCTACGCGTGTCTGTGGCGGCTAATCCTTCAAAGTCAGGCAACCCTGTTCTATCCCGCTGAAACGCACGCCTGAAACGCTACAAAGAAGAGTCACTTTGCTGCACCCGTCGTTGCACGTGTGTTCCGGCTTGTCGGCTCTTTTTCCGAAGCAGTTGGTGCTCTCATTGATGATGTAGTCACCTTGCCGTCGTCACGTCGTCTCTTTTATCGGTGGTGAGCTCGTCGGTACTTCGTCGGTGATGAGCTCGTCAGTAATTCTTCAATGATGGCGCTCGGAGTTGCTTAGGCCTCCCTGGATAGGCCTAGCGTCGGGATGCGTCGCAACTTCTTCACGAGTGCTGACGTGGCGTCCCATGGAGAATTAAACATGCCGGTCTGCCGGAGAAGAGGGGTCCTCTCTGGGGTGCCTGGTCCTGCCGTGAGAGGCTGCAGCCAGTCCAGGAGCCTCGCTCGAATTTGCCGAGGTCGACGGCCACACCTTGGACAGCCAACGTCACGGACTCAGCCAGACCCTCAAGTCTCCCGTCGCCAGAGCGTAGCTGGCGATGCGACCTTCCTGGCCCAGAGCCACGTCGATAATCAACGGACAGCGCCGTTCATCCCTCGATTACGCCTCGGCTCACGCGCCTCGAGAGCTTGTGCCATTCCGAACACCGTGCTTCACGTGGCCTCTTACATATGACAGAAACACTTTAGATTGTAATTGTGAATAAGACACATTTGTGAGCTACTGTGTCCGCAAGAGTTTTCGCCTGAAAGTATGGTAGCCATTGTAAGTGCATACGAGCAATAAATATTTATTTTCATTCCTCAAAATGCATTTGATGGCGGAGAGCTGTTCACCCGGCGCATGCATCCCCAGTGAATTTAAAGAAGCTCGATGTATTAATACAGTTACACTGCATCCATCTATAAGAAGCCTAGATGAACCATTTACGCATCCTCTACAATTAGGCGATTTGTTCTTGAATGCACGGTGAGGTAAGAAGCCCGCCCGACCCAATCTTCCAGCGTTGCACGCGCTGCACAGATCGGCTGGGACCAGCTGAGCAGGGTGGGGTCGCAGCGCACCCCTCCAAGCAGCGGCGATAGGCATGAACTAGCCCCGATGCAAAGGCCGTAAGAAGCGAGCGCGCGCGCCAGTCGAGCCTGGCCGTTAGCACACTAAGCTAGAACTGGCCATCTCTCAGCAACATACACAAAAGCCACGTGCGCCTACATGGTCTTGCCAATTTTGCTTCACTGAGCCTCGTCGCGATGAGTCGTTGAGGAAACAGCTAGTGTTTAGAGCACATCGAATACTTCCCCACAAACAAAAACAAAGAAAAAACTGAACAACCAGCCGTAATCTGCAAGGTAGATCACGGTGCCCGGTCAGCTTACGAACGACGGTGCAATAGCAGCAACCATATTTGTTTGCCGCTGAAGTTTCGTCAGTGTCGTATTTTCTGTTGAAGTGCGCATAAAGTAAATGTCGATGACGAATGCACTGACCCTGATGCTGACATCAATGAGTTTATTAGGACGAACTCCAAGAAGAAGCTTCCAAATCAGACAACCAGCCTACTGCTGGCAATGCTGTTAGTTCTGACATTTGTCACTGCTGCTGGGCTCACGTGGTCACAAGTGTATTGATTGCTAAAGCTACTAAATACTCTGTTTGAACAAGACATCTTTCCAATGTCTAAGTATGGATTGAGGAAGTTGTGGGACCTCCAGCGGTCAAAAGCTGTTGAAGTTCACACGTACTGACCGGCATGCCTTCATATGACAAGCTGTGGAAACAACAAAGAGCGGTATAGTATTTGTGCCATAGAAGCAACACTGCCGTACATGCTGAGGAAGGGAAACTTTTTATTACTCTTGATTTGAAGCAGAAACTATTGAAGTTGCTAAAGAACACTGCAGATTTAGTGGGTAAAAATCTACAGCAGATAGCGGCAACAACTAGTCAGGGATTGGATCCAGGATGTGACTGATGGTCAACTTCATAAAAACTGCCGCACTAAAAACAAGATGTCATGGAGTCAGCTGACTGTGACGCTGAACAGTGATGGCTCTCCCGTATTCCAATCCAGCAAGGAATATTGTGGTCAATTCAGGTGGCCTTGAATGAGCTACCTGTTCCAAATCGCTTGAAAAACATTCTTGTTGGGGCAGTATGGTTTGCCAAAGAGCATCCACCGTGTCATCTGTTTTTGAAAACATTCGTCGACAAGTTCAATGCGACTGGCACACTGGTGTGGACTTTTTCTAGACGCACTGTGCATTCCACAGTCAGTGCCCTATGTTGCTGTGTTGACTCACAGGCACGGGCTGCTCTGCTAAACACAAAGCAGTACAATGTATACTATGGCTGCTTGTGGTGCTTTCAGAAGGGGACACTCATTGATGGTAAGGCTACACTTGTTAAATGTATCCACAAGTGTCAGGAATAACAATTGTGAATAACTGTGCTCTGTACACGGTTCCTCGAGTGTGGCATCTTCAGGTGAAAAATCTACAGTGTCATCATTCTGATGAATCACTTGGCTCGATCAGTTACTGTTGGCAGGTACTTCAGGGGACTAGACATGACGCAAGGAGAAAAAAAAAGATAGGACTTCAGTGATAGCTCAAAATCAATAGCCTAGACACATGACAAATGTCAACTAGACAAAGACGAAAAGGTAGAGACAACCACCTTTGATCGTCTTTTTCTTTTTGTCTAGTTGTTGCACTGACAGATAATGAATGATAGTAATGAAAGAAAGGAAGACCACATCACGGAATGCAGACAGAGCATTGTGTTCGTTTAAGCAGCTAAGTGAAATATTAGAACAGCACATCATTTTACAGTGATGAAAACAGCAAATTAACGGTACATTCGACTTGTTCCTACTGCACTACAGCTCAGTTTGCAGCGATGCGGAAAGCTCTCAAGACTGGTGCCAGAGAAAGCTCGCTCCAGCAGAACGCGCTAGGTGTTCCCAGAGCAATTGGAGTAGCCACATCATTGACTTAATATTGGATCTCGGTCGCGCACCCCCATTGAAGGTGGAAACGCCTCCGAGCGCTGTAAGCTGGAGCACGGCACTCTGAATGAGCCAGGCGAATGTGTTCCAAGCACTCAAAATCTACCAGCTGAATGTAATCCGCACGACTCAAAATCAACTAGTCGAATGTACCATAAAATTGGCAAAATAATAGATTGCTATACATAAATCAAGACAACAAATTTGTTGGTTCTCTGAAGGCAAGAAATAGTTGGACGACTATACAAAATAGGTGTTCTGTTTAACGAGTGAGTTCAAAAAGAGGTGACTGTGCAACTGCAAATCTTGAGCAACTGAATCATTTGCAATAGTCATTCCTTGCATCAATTTTTCTCCCTGTAGAGCCCAATAACTGTTGTAATTTCTTATGATGAACGAGCAACAAATATTCAATAACTTTGAGAAGCAAATTCTCTATTTAAAAGGAAGAAGAGAAATGAACGTATCTTGTATTTTAGGGTTATTTTACTCACTACTTTCAATGAAAACTCCAATTATTAACGTTTCTTGAGATGATTCCTTTAACTTTCACATCACAATTATCAAAGCGCTCCGAGAAATCACTTCTGCTTGCTTCCATTCCAGGAAAGATTAAGCTATAAGTTAACATATTGTGTGTGTTGCGACAATAATACGTTTTCACATAAAACGGTAAGGAATGAGTTAACAGAGGATAAAAGGCGCTGCTGTTACGCGATTCTATGCAGTAGTTGAAGCAGCGGCTGTACAGCTGTATTACAAGGACCACCACTTACTTGTGAAGTTGCAAGTGCAGAAGTCGCTTGACGTGCCTTCTTTTGCTGGCTGCACACAGTTCGTCGTGGAGCCTTTTGTGGATGGCGTGCCGGGCTCCAAGTACGAATGGTAACGCTTTGCATGGGGCATATTGCACAAAGCCAAGGTTCTCCAAAACCTAGCCGGGGCGAACTACGAATACCAATGAAGCGCAAGCATAAAGTAATGGTGGCTATTACCGCAAGAAACGCAACACCGACGCGCAGGCGCTGCTTCACTGCAGTTCGAAAGTGACAGCGGCAAAACATAGAACAACCGGACTAGGGTCTTTGTTATTGCCCATCGAACATTTGGATCATATTATGGGGTTTTGGCTAGAGTGTGGTTTTGGCCAATAAATGGCTGGATTATTATTCCGGGTTACAATAAAAAAAATATACTTTTCAAAGGTTGTTATCCAGACTAAGGTGGATAATGCTTAACCAATATAAAATGAAATTCCACTTGCAAAAAATAGATCAAAGCTGTTACCGCGATGGCGCACGCATAAACTTGTTTCGCCACCTGCTGGCAGCTGCAGAAACCAGCGTTTCAGGGAGGGCTGCCGCGTGTTCCAGGAGTGGGCAACTCGGGGCAACCCTCCCTGACCAGCCGCTTTTTGTAGCTACCGGCAGGCGGCGACACAAGCTTATTCTAGCGCCGTCGCGGCAGCAATTCGCATCTCCATAAGTGAAGGCAAATTTGCTTTTTTTTTCTTAAAACCAGGCAATTAGCTGTGGCAAGTGTTACACTGAATGATGTAGAATCTAGAATGCGATCCTTCTGGAAAATTTCAGCAAGAACTGTGCAGCTGTAAGCACGAAATCTTTTTTTTTCGGACATGGCAAACATATATGTGTTATGCTAGACGTGTTCAAAAAAAAGATTTACCTACAGGGTTTACCTACAGGGTTCCGCAATGCAGAACCCACGTAGATGTTCAGAGAGGTAATCTGACAGCGTAATTTGTTGAGGGATACTTCAAGACTTGTGTGTATTGAATGATTCATGACGCCAGGCACATACAAGTTGTCGATATTCACGATGAGCAGCTATAACGTCCGGTTAGACAACGCTTTAACAGTATACGCAAGCTAATTGCAGTCAGAAAGAATGGGGCCGTTAGGCAATGCCTTGGTTATAAAGAGTTTCAGAAACAAACCTTCAGGATCATAGGCACCCAATTTAATCTGATACATGTGTAAGTTATACAACCAAGATTCTAGATTACAGACTGCAAAATCTGGTTGGGAAAGTGAGTGAATGTCATTAGCCGTGGCAAAAAGGCAACGTCACGAGCGCAGACATAAGCACTATGACAGGCATGCCGTGAGACTTTGCAGAGCAAGATATATTAAAGGCAGTGAGAGCTAGGAGGGCACCTTTAGGCACATGTTGTGTTTGCTTGTACTTACAAGTAACTAGACAACAGTAAAATTCTCTACCCTTCGAGATTCAGCTACCCCTGTTACAATGCATGTATGTACCTAGTAAATCCGTGATATTGCACTTCGTTCTTTAATATTTCACGATCAACGCTGACATAAACTTTGGCTATATGCAGTTATACCAATGCTGCACACTGGTAGTTTCACCGTGCAAGGTCTGTATGCGCGTCCAAGATTGAACATCAAGGCAGTCTGACTTGGCAAGGACTCAATGTAACTAATTTTCAGAAGGAAACTCCCCGTATTTGACCTAGCAGAACCTCTCTTCAGGCTTGGCTACATTAGAAATTAGAGCTGTCGGGCTGATGTTCTTCAGATCATCTCCTCCCCTTTGTTTTTAAGTAATGTCACCATTTTAGCCACCTTCCACTGAACTGGTATCCATGCGTCTTTAATCAAATGGTTCACTAAGTTCGTAGGCAATTCCTGAAACAATATTCTAAACATTGCATTGAAATGCCAACAGGTCCACGAGCTGCTGCTGCCAACATTAAAATAATCTGATTCAATCCTGACAAATGATGTGACATTTCTGCACCTGTGCGGGAGCGTATAAGTTTAAAACCGATGGCAGGTAAGGATAGCTTTGTAAAGCACATTGAATGAGTATAGCTACAAACTTAAACTGTTGAGAATTTATTTTTACAAATAACTCTTCATAAAAAGATTAACCACAATTTTTCTTTCTTTTTTTAAATAAATAGATACTAGCGCCACTGCTAGAAAGATTGCCGTTTGCCCATGCCTAAATGTAAAAAACAATGCTATCTGGTGCCTAGCTGCTACTACAGTTAAACCTCCACATAACGAATTTCTGGATATAACGAAGTTTTTCTATTCCCCGCCGTTACTCCATAGAAGCACATGTATTTGAGACCTCTACGTAAGGAAGTGGCAGTGGGAAACCACCTCGAAATAACGAATTTTCCCCGCCGACAACCTAGAGATTTCGCCCCAAATTTAGTTATTTTTGCACGAGCAGCAACTGGAAGCACCTTCGCCGCGACGGAATGCGAAGCGGCGGCGTTGCGCGTGGCGCGCTGGAATTCACGGCAACTGCGAGGCGAGGGCGAACACGTGTGCATGCGTGCGAGCGTGCGCGAGGCGGGCCTGCATCCCTCGACCCGGCAATCTTGCCGCCGCCGCGGGCGTGACCTGTCCCCTTCTCGATGAAACGGGTCCAAAAATTGCCTCCGCGTTAGAATCGAGTTCGACTCTAAATTTGCGCTACCATATCGCCACCAGCATTTCAATATGGCCACCTCCTACGCACTTCGAGCATGGCTCCCGTAGCTTCGACCATGTGCTGTAGTATGTGTGCTTAGGCATTAGTCTACCAATTTAGTTAAACAGCGAATGTTTACAAGTTTACACAGCCGATAAAGCTACTATCCTTACTTCATATAGCTGTCTGCTAATTTGCTGTCGCAATCGATGCTTCGCCTTTAGGGCGAAACTGAGACTTCTTTGTCCATCGCAACTTAAGTGTATTGGGAGTAAATCTTGAGCGATAGTTGTATTTCTGTATGAAAGCATGAGGTGCGCGGTACTGTAAAGGATTTTTTTCCTCTCTTTTGGTCACGAAAAATGGGTGCGCGTTACAATCGAGGGCACGTTAGAATCGACTAAATACGGTACGTGTTTTCTTTTTTCGAATTTTCGTGCCGAACCTGCATATATAACGAAGGCCTCTTTATAACAAAGTTTTTCAGGAATTTGTCAATTTCATTATATCCAGGTTTAACTGTTGCTGCGTTGGCGCATACGTCTGCCCTGCATCAAAAGGGACACTGGAGACAGTAATCAAATACTATCGTTGCCTTCTGTGATGATCGTATTCCTTTTTTGTATTGCCTCGGGCACCTGCAGATTGACAGTGACCATGCAGCACGAACTTGATTTGGCTTGCCCACAGTAGTTGATAGCATGTACTTCGTATACGTGCAATACATGTTTGACAAGGTGAAGAAAGTTACCACATCCAATCATGTCAAAGGCTTCAGTCCGAAAGACTGCAACGACTTCAAAACTGGCGACGTATACAGCATCTACTGGGAGGGGGACAGTCATACAGCAGGTGCCTACTACGAAGCAGAGATCCTGCACATGACAGGTGAGTTTTATAAAGTTCATCTCTTATGCCAATGAACACAGGGCCGGTATTTTGTAACGATGCCTTTCCGATGATAATACCTTTTCGTGCTTGGTCAGTGGTCAGAACGACGGTCCGCTCACGTTATCGACGGGATCAGCCGGCCGTGAGCGGTGGATGATAAGACAAGTATAGAATAAAGCATAACACATCGCTACAAAATACTGGCCCAGTATTTGCATTGTTCGCACTGCATGCACCATGCGTACAGAAGTGCGGATGAGATTAATTTGTGTTCTCTCTTTGTGCGGGTAACGAGTACATTGAAGTACTCGTTACCCACACAAAGTCGAGTTTGAAATCATTTCCATCACTTTGCCAATTGCCAACGCAAAAGCAGCTGAAATGGAAAGTGCAGTATGTTACGGTTCGTTTTGTTTTGTAGAGTCGAAGGAGGAGATGGACAAGTACAGAGAGGAGGTGCGAAGTCGGCATGTCAACAAAAGAAATAATGAACCTTCAGCTGACTCTGCTGGTGACAAGGTATTTGTGCTTAAACTTGAAGAAAATTTTTTTAGTCTGATTACTGTGCTGCTGCACATATGGTCATGGTAGCATGGCGATGCACGTGTTGGTCTCTTTTGTCTGCAATTTCCTTGTGCTTGTAATTTGTATGCGCAATTTTAGGACATTGTTTAAAAGTTGACATAATAATTGTTTGTTACTTCAAACACTATCAGCGCTGTATTTCGACCTCTGGGTGTATTAACTTTTGAAATGTTTAGAATTGAGCTAGTTGGTGCAGGTTCATTTGTTCTTTAACACATTACGAACAAATGACACAGCGAAAATGCACACAATATTACAATGTAAGTGCTAACAACTCATCCTTAAACAAGGAAGCACTCATTATTATATGCACAAGCATGTACACAATGCATGCACCACATTAAAATCCCAGCATCTCGTCCCGCACACCCATCACCTGCATTGCAGAAGTGCTATTTCACTATCTCCTAGTATTGAGAAAGCTTGACTTGTGCATTTGTCGACATTCTGCTTTTTAAAGTACGCTTCCATATCCTCTCGGTACTTATTTCTGTCTCTAAACAAAACTGTAAGAACCGCTGTTTAATGTTATCACAGTCTGGCTTAGGCACTGGGATAGTACGTGGTCTCATATTATGGCAGCATATTTATAAAGCAGAATGGCAATAGATGTGTAAGCCAAGATTCGTTAACGTTACTAGATAGTTAAACAGCACTTCTGGAATGTGGGTAATTAATGTGCAGGATAACATGCTGGGACTTGATGCTGTGCGTTAAGCACGTGCTTGTGCATATATTGAGTGTTTCATTAGTCAGCACTCATATTGTCGGTTTTTCATGCCTTGCCTGTGTAGTTTGCTCGTGCTGTGTTAGGGTAGTGTACTATTAGCTGAATACAACATTTTTAATTCATCTCCTGGAGTTTCTTAAAAAAGGTACTGACACAAGAACCTTATATCCTGCTATCTCTTTCTTTCTTTTCGTTCTTTTTTTTTACTGTATCATGTGGCTGTTGACACTTTAATTAACTTCAGGGTTATGTCAGAATTCCTTGGACATGCAAGAAATCAATTATATATTCTTTTAAGGCGGCCATTTCAAAATGCACGCTAAAATCGGGCTGCACAGTTTCTGAACATCTCGTGTCCTGTAAAACACTAGTTCATGGTGGTACAGGTGAATAAAAAGGACCTAAGGTGATAACACTGTGGCCTTCACTATTCGCAAGTTCCGTAGACTGTCACGCCGCCCCACGGCCATCGGCGCATTTTTTTTCTAAGGGTATCAGAGTAACCGCAGGCGGCGCATCGGTAGCGTTCGCTTGCTTTCTTCGTGGTGGCCAGTAGAGTTGATTATTTGTGTTTACGCATAGTTTCTGCAAGATGAAATTCAAAAGCAATCGCATGTGCTGCATGCCGCAATGCACCAACAGAGCTGTGGCAAGTGAAGCGAGCCTCCACTCGTTCTCCAAAGATGGCAAAGAAGAAAGAATGGGTTGTCAAGCTGCAAATTAGCTGCAGTGACTTCTTCGGGAGCCACGTAGATAAGAAAATGACAGTTCTTAGCTTGTGTGCATTATTTTATTGTTTTTCTACGGAGAATCGATGCGTTAGTTTAAAAACTAGGGCCTGCGACAGTGTATTGCAGCAACACGAACAACAGCGTGGCTTTGATACTGAGTAGATGTACGTGGGCGAGCGTCGGAAGTATTTTCTCAGGTCAGAAGTATTTTCTTAGGTTTTGCCTGCACCAACTCATAGTGTGTGGTTGCCGCGTTGTCTCGTTTCGCCATAAACACATGTTCTCGCTGCACCCAGTGCTCTGCCGCGCGGCCAAGCTCGAGCTGCACACTTGTGGCCAGTGCAACGAGAACATACGAGATGTAAGATAAAAACTGGCATGTTTGTAGCACTTTGTCACAGCTCTAGAGACCCGCAGGTATGGAAGCCTGTTAGGAGACGACTGACGTTAACATCTGTGCCTTCCTGTACGGCACCTTGACAGAAATAACTTGTTGAGGACGCAAGCAGCCCAAGAACATAAAAGACGTGCATCTGCAAGGCATTCTAAGTGCAACAAGCTTCTATCGTGACTCCTCGTCACTCGAACGATACTGTATCTGCACCAGCGAAATCGCACTTGTGATAATGTTAGTGATAGACTTCTTTCAATTATCAGATATAAATATCTGCTCATACCAACTCATTAAGTGAAAGGAGCGCGAGAACATCACAGAGCAGTAAAATTACTCTTTGTCGCGAAACGGCAGTGCGAGAAATGCAGGCTTTGCGGGTCACTGTAATTAGCACGAAGAAAAAGACAAGCTAACATACCTTGATAGAATCTTCCCAGTCATAAATAAATTCCAGCTCGTGTGACTTTTGGCGGACATGTCATGGCTGCAGGCAAAGTCCTTTGCAAAGCGACAGACGTGCTGCAGGCCTGCACGCCGCGCCATATAATGTGCTTCGGGTTCATGACCTCTCCCCTTCAATGAGGCACCGTATCCACGTTAGCCAACTTCAAGGTAGAGCCAACTTCACGCGCTAAGCCAAATATGAGCTGACAAGAAGGACGCACATGTACTCAGGGGTTCCTATAATCTGTGGGCGTCATATTGAGTTGCCTCGCGCGCCCCCTATAGGCGACAGAACTTACAAATTGCATCTACCACGTTTCAATGATACATGTGACCTCCCCACGCCCCAATTTTTGGGATACACAGAGGTTGCCCTATCCCTTTACGGCCCAGCCCACACATGTGTGGGTAAGCAAAAGCAGTCACTGAACGTTACCTACTTCAGTTTTGGTTTCAGAGACCTCTGTCGGCAATGTCAATGTCCAGGAGAATATCTCATTTTCAATGGTTCATGAATTTGACCACCAGAGGGCGAGGAATTTCTCAAAGAAATATGGCGTCTCAGCATGTACGTCCATGCCGGCTGCCTCCGAAACGTAAGTCAGCATTTGTTCTTGATATTTGTATTTTTTCCGAAAAACTTCGATAGAATAGCAATTTTAAGACGTCTGGAAACATGTAGCACTAAAATATTTTCTCGTTCTCATCCCGGGCGTTTTGTGGTCACGTGCGAAAAAGCCACACGCACATTTGTGCGAGCTGGGCGTTTGTTGTCGTGAAATGCGTCGCGGTACGGTGCAAGTTGGCGCGCTCGTGCGCTGTTGTGACAGCGCGGTATAGACCTTTTTCACGAAGGCTTGCCGCCAGGGCGCGCCAGCGTGCCGCAAACCGGATGTGCTCCCAAGAAACTTCCGGCGTCCTTGTCTGTTGCGTGTTTTTCTTGCGGCGGTTCACGTTTGCTGCTGCTCGCGAAATGTTTTCGCCACAATTATCATCCGCTCTTGGACTCTTGGACAAACACATCGAGGGCCTTGCTGTGTTGTCCCTGGATGCAGCCTGCGGTCTGGCACCAACCTCTTTTCGCAAGTGCGAACATTCAGGTTTCCCAGAGAAAGCGACAGACGGGACGCCTGGATCGCAGCAGTGCGAAGGGATAAATGGGTGCCTACAAAGAGCTCTCAGATTTGTTCTGCTCATTTCATCCAAGGTGAGTATTTTGTTTTTCACTTACCGCGCATTTTGAAAGCAACTATGCAATCTCGCTTTCTTGTACGCTTTGCGAGGATCGTTCACGAGAACGTCGGTGCTGCGAATGCCGCGCGCAAGGCTGGGCACGTTTACGTGAGCTTCGTACACCGGCTTATCGCGAGCGATATCTACTAAGATTTCAAGCGATGCGAGATTATTGCTTGTCAACTAATAATGCAGTGCTGAGTATTGAAAATGCCCATTGCCATTTTGTAGCGCAGCTTGCCGCAGCGAAAAGCTGATCCGTGCGCTTTGATCGTATTTTAAATCGCGCAGTGACAAGCACTGCGCGCGTACAAGCTTGCGCGACGGGGGTGCCTAATGTAGAAGGACCATTTTGTAGTAAATTAAATGGAGCTAGAAGGAGTCTTGGCTGATTATTTTACGTTTCGAATGTCTTAGTTGGTCATTTGCATTTTGCACTGGTGTCACACGGCCACTGTCGCTCGAGCCCGATCCGGATCAAAATTCTTGACTGCGATCGACACCTTTCCGCAAATTGCGCAATGAAACCAATCTGAACTTTGAAATTTGATCGTCATCGAAAGTGCGCCGCGTGACACCCGTGTTACATGCTTGAAAAATCGAGTCAGCTGCGAAGGTTGCAGTCACGTAAAATGTGCTCGGCGCTCTGTACCTTCCGTTTTTCACTTCTTCCCGTCTTCTTTGCGGCGTTCAATACAAGCAAGCATGGTCAGTTACAAAACAAATTCTGGCAGAGTAGCTCTGTTGACTTTATCTTTTCCTAGCTAAACTTTCATTATTGTGCTTGACCCTGAATGTTTTCTAATAGCTGACAATTTTATTTTCCAGGCCGGCCGTCGTCAGACCCTACCCATCCGGACTATGTCCCTACAATATTTCCGTACCGTGATCAAGGCAACACGAACCAGAAACTTCAGCGGTACCAGCGTGGCCAAAGGAGGCGCAGTGTGCAAGCTAGCGGACCTGCAGTGGGGAGCAAAAGTGCACAGGTGCAAATATGTGTACCTACTGCAAGTGACCTTGCAACATCGTCAGTAACTGACAATAATGTTGGCCTCGAGGATTACACTAAAGATTCTTGTGAAGCTGAAACAGAGACAACACTTACTATGGTTGATATATCTGCTCTTACTTTAGAGAATGCTGCACTAAAAGATAAGGTTGCTTGTTTAGAAGAACAGCTGGCATCAGCAAAGAAAAAAAATGCGGAGCTTGAGATGAAAAATCAGCCAGTTCCGATTCGGAAGATAACTAGGGACATTGTTATGAAGTCTCAGAAAGCTGTTAAGTTCCACACAGGTGTCGTGTCTGCAGAAATGTTTGCTGCATTGCTTCAAATGGTTCTGTCTGTCTGGAGCCCAACAACTCGAACAACCCTGGATCCAGAGCAGCAGCTCATTTTAGTGCTTATGAGACTGCGTCTGGGACTTCTGACGGAAGATCTAGCATTTCGGTTTGGCATTTCTGTAACTTCCGTAAGCCGCATTTTTCATTCGTGGCTAGATGTCTTAGCTGAGAACTTCAAGAAGCTCTTGATTTGGCCATCTCGTAGAACACTGCAATCTAGGTGCCCTGAAGCATTCAAAGATGCTGCATTCGAGAATGTCAGGGGCATAATTGATTGCACAGAAATATTTATCGAAAGACCCACTTCAATGACAGCAAGGAGCCAGACATATTCCAACTACAAACATCACAACACAGTCAAGCTTCTTGTGGTGATTGCCCCATCAGGATCAATCACGTTCGTTTCTAAAGCATGGGGCGGGAGGGTCTCTGACAAAGAGCTGACGCAACGCAGCGGACTGCTTGAATTGGTAGAAGAAGGGGACGTGTTCCTTGTAGACAGAGGATTCAGATGTGAGGAAATGTTTGGTGCTCGAGGTGCAAGCCTGCTGATGCCTTCATTGACGAAGAAGCGAGCACAACTTCCTGGGGCTGAGGTCACCACATCAAGAAAAATTTCCAGTGTCCGCATACATGTCGAGCGATCAATTCAGAGGCTGAAATCATTTAGGCTGTTTCACATGATCCTCCCTGTGAACTTTATAAAAAGATCTGGGGATGTAGGCTATGCCACCATTGACAAGTTGGCAATTGTGTGTAGTGGCCTGGTGAATCTCCAAACACCTATCATCAACACGAACCATGAAGACCTCGCTGTATGTAACTGAAATATAAGCTGTGTCTTGATGGTCAAATAAAAAGTGAAGCAGTCAGTGGTGTTCAAAGCATATAAATTCAATATTTATTGCTTTTACTACTGGGTTACATATTGCATGCAATTTTGTACGGCGTCGCTGCAGTAGAAAAATGGTCATAACATTTTCATTATTGCATCACCAAGTGCAATGCCTGGAGAGTGTTGTAGGGATTCCAATGGTTTACTTTAATGGAAAAAAGACCACTGCTCTCTTTTAGCTTTCTTTTTACTATTCTTGACTTGGTGCGCTTACATCAGCTGGCCCTAGTTCCACTTTACATTTATTACACATCCACGATTTTGGTGTACGTTTAAGCTTAACACATTTCAAATGAAAGTTTGCTGTACACAGTGAACATTGAACAGTGCGGCCAGACTTGTTACCATGACAGTAACATGCTTCCTTGGCACACTCTATTTGCTTCAGAATTTGTTTAGTCTGCAGTTCAGGAAAGATATGGGTAAAAAAAAAGCTTGCTGCTTTAAGTTCTGCATTTGACCCAAATGATTCGTTAAAGCTGATAAGCTCAATTGTAAGGGACAGCCCTGTAAACACTAAAAAGTAGGCTCGGCGAAGCTTCGTGGCGGCCATTTGGGCTTGTACTTGTGTATAATATGCGTGATCATGCTTTAACTGCAAATTATTATTTAAATATTGCAGATGCTTTGAAGCGTTATTGAGTGGAGTACCTTTTAGAGATGCAGGGCACTTAATCTCTACCACAGATTTCCCACAACATTCACAGGAGGCAATTCCATCGGGAGAGGCAGCAAGAAAGGGAAGTCTTTCATTCACAAATAGACCACATTCAGTTAACTGAAACCCTTTGTGCTTTTTTGACTCCTGTGAGATGAATGCCTCTTTAGCCTTCGGCTCCATTGACACACCCCAACAGATGTTTGAGACCCTGGGTGCCTTTACATAGCCCATGATTTCAGCCACAATGCCATTGACCCCACTTCGACAAACTAGCACACGATGTAAAACTGAGGCCGTTATTCTACCTTTGCGTTCGTGGGTCCATCTAAGTGTCCGTGATTGCCCACGGGTCGACTGCTCAATTTCTTCACAGCATTCGTTACTGAGCTGAACATTTTTTGCAGTATTCAAGTCAATATTGCTGTAAATGTCATCTATTGCTGATCGCGATGAATAGTGCTGGTGGTTGGTCTTCCTTTCTTCTGCAGCAGTCTCAGGAGAAGAATCCGTACTTTCACTGTCTGTTATGCAACTCAACACAAGTGTGCTGGGGGCAAATGTCTGCGAAAGAGACCAATAACAAACATTCACTGATGTAGCCAGACCACAGTGTGTCATATGTGTATCATAGAAAACGCATAGCCACTACATCCAATAACACTGCATGATTGTATGAAAGTAATAAATGATTTCATCAGATAAGGTGTTGGAAATGGAGTGAGTATGCAGCATGTGATCTTTCGATTAGGTTTTGGTGTACCAAAGTATGCTGATGCTGAATATGTAGTTTATGACAGCTTGAATAGTGTGTGAACTTTCACTAGAAGTAATGTAAGTCGCGTAGTTTACCTTGACGTGCTGCAAGAAGCTGTGTATTTTATCAGAGCTCCATGTTGGAATAGACCCTTGTTGCCTTGGGGCAGGTTCAGGAACTTGTTGTCCAGGCTTTGCCTTGAAAAAATTTATCTCGCTGACTGGTGCCACCTGAAAATGCAGATTTGTTGCAATTTTATGAAGGAGAAATATTGTTATGGAGGGGTATGAACATTGATTAGTGCGGTGCTCTACAAAGTGGTGAAGACGACGAGTGTGTGTGAAATGCTTGTGCGTGTGGCCCTTCAGCCATCTTGTCTGTCTACTGAAATACGCTTGTAAATATTCATCCCATCTTACTCTCGTATTCTTCACAATTTTATCCACCATTCATATCAAGAAGCTACAAAGGAAACCAATAGGGGAAACCAAACATCCATAAATTTATTAAAAGCTCACCATAGATTTCCTGGATACCTCAGACCACCTGCACGCTGTCTCAGTTGGAGACGGGTCATTCAGCCCATATTTTATGGCTGCTTCTATGTTGAATAATAGGGCAGCCACGTGTGTGCAGCATTCTCCAAGTCTGAAACAAGGGTACGCACAGTTTAGGTGTTAGCGACAACTCTCTGGTAAACCACTGCATTAACCGCAGTGTGACTTGCACGATAAATGTGCACGGTACTGAACATCCAGCCCACTATACATAAAGTATGCATTACCATAGCTTGTCTCGCGTTAACTGGCATTACGTTTATCCCGCCTTGGTAGCTTAGCAGGTAAGGCGTCGCGGCGCTAAGCTTGAGGACGCGGGTTCGATTCACGGCCACGGCGGCC
Organism: Dermacentor silvarum; assembly: GCF_013339745.2. NCBI lineage: Eukaryota > Metazoa > Arthropoda > Arachnida > Ixodida > Ixodidae > Dermacentor > Dermacentor silvarum. Next base: position 115,416,508 of record NC_051160.1, on the reverse strand, counting down.
ACCTTTTCATGGGGGGGCGAAATGCAAAAAACACCCGTGTGCTTAAGTTTAGGTGCACGTTGAAGAACCCCAGGTGGTCCAAATTATTCCGGAGTCCACCCACTACGGCGTGCCTCATAATCATATCGTGGTTTTGGCACGTAAAACTCCAGAAATTATTTAAATTTTGGTAATTCCTGCGACAAAAAAATGGGTTAGCCCATTTTTAGCAAACTACGACAAATAATAATTGATGGAGTTTCACGTGCCAGAACGTCTGCTTTGCACAGCTGGCTCCGTTACCGCTCATCATTCCAGCGTGGAATTTCACTTTTCTGTCGCCGTAATGGGGAGGCCGCGTTTACGGGCGTATGAGCCATTGCTTAAGGGAAATATGAGCCATTCATTGTCTTATGTGACGGACAGATTTAATTTTCAAGCCATTTAATTTCGAAGAATCGCAAGCGGTAATGGCGCGCGAATGCTGCTAATCACGCCGCCGAGTAAACTCGAGACATCAAACACAAGCGACAACCGTCAGTGACGTCGTTCTCTCCGTCGCAGCCGAACGTGTGTGTAAACTCGTAATTGTGAAATACTTTACTATAACCGGGGCCGCACGTTTTCGCTTCGCTGGTTAACCATCTTCACGGAATGGAAATATTCCGCAGCTGGCTCGTTGGCGCCCCTCGGTTTGCGCTCGTGCTCGGCACGCGCTCGTAGCACAAACGAGTCAGCACACGCTTCGCTTGCACCCCTCTTGCGCAGTAGTGGAAGGGGGGTCAATTTTTTTTCACTTTGCCCCCATCGAAATGCAGCCGCCGGGTCCAGAATTGAACCCGCGTGTTCGTTCTTAGCAGTGCAGCGCCTTAATCTCTAAGCTACCACGCTGGGTCTAAGACAAATCGGCACGTAAGGTCGTGGTAATGTAAATCGTGCTCTTGGAGTAGGCAGTAAACTGTACTTACCCTGCTATGCACGTGCAGTGAGCGCTTACAACAGTGCCGTCGTCTTTGACGACGCACCACGGTCGGTATGTCTTCGAAAGCAGCTGGCTGGCCTCCACAGATGCTGTTAAGATGACGACGCCGACTCCGCGCTTGCCTGCCTTGAACGACATTACACGCTTAACTTTCCCACTCAGGAATGCATTGTAAGCATCACTCAGTTTGTGGTTCTTAAACTGTTCTTTTGTGTAGAAGCAAACGCCCTCCACTAAATACATGAAAATATCCGCTGCTGTGACAGGCGGAAAGTTTCTCGGGCTCGCCGAAAAAGAAAATTGCACGACATCGTCGTCCAACGGGTCCGGCAGCTGCTGGCCTTCGAAGGACAGCTTGTCTTGGTAGCGCTGCTGTGCACTGTTGTCCAGTCCTCTAAAATATTCGCTCGACATGTCGTCAGCCGCACTGCTGAGAGGTGCAAGCGATTAAGAAAATATCGGCCATGCGGCGCGCTCGCAGGGGAGGCTTTTGAGACGAGAGCCAAGCATCCGGAAGTTGCTCGACCGGAAGCGTCCGAGGAGCACCAATAGGACGCGCGCGCGGCTTGTTTGCAAACATGAAAAAGGTCTATATCTTTTCATTCCGAAAAATTTTTTCCGAGTCATATTTATGGCTCCCCTGTAGGTGTTTTATAGTGTTTACTCATGCGTCAAGTTAGCGACACAATGTGACATTGCGTGAAATATGATTACCATTAGTGGACAAATTATTGGCTCCGTGATTGCATGAAACAACAGCTGTACCTGAAACCGTGAGGAACTACATTTAGCGTCGCATAGGTGTATAGTTGTAACATTTTATTCGTTTATTACCTTTCATGAATCACAGTGAGGATCAAAATTGTTTGGTGAGGTTTTTGGTGCAATAGTTCAGCGCCATAGCTGTCAGTTAACTTAGGCAACAAGCTTTTTGTTGTGGTGATGCATAAATTTTGCACTGTTTTCACCTGCAGGAATTTTCAATCCAGAGAACGAAAATGATATGGAAGAAATTTTGAAGCTCCTGGATTCCTCTGACATCGAATTCAGTAGCGACGATGACGACGAGCTGGCAGAAATTCAAAATCGTGAATCAAATCAACCCGGCGGTGAAAGCAACAGTGACAATGATGAAGATATTGATCACTCTGTTCCCGCACCTTCTGCCTCAGGTGACCAGTCCACAAACCCTGCGAGCAACGGTAGAGGTCGCACCTTTTGGATGAAGAAGCCGTTCCCCAAAAAGCCTGACCCGCCTGGAGCCGTAGAAAGGGACCATGTTTTGGTAGATGTCAAAAGTCCATTGACGTACTTTTTAGAGTATTTTAACGCACAGTTTTTTGAAAATGCCGCTGAAAAGACCAATATGTACCACGTGTCAAAGCATGGGAAAGCTCTGCAAGCGACCGCGCAAAAGGTAAAGCAGCTGTTCAGTATGCATTTAGTCATGGGCTGCATTCGATTTCCGCAGTTGCACATGTATTGGAAAAGAGGGTACCATTTCGATCTCATCAGCAGCGTAATGACACGCGAAGAATTCAAGAAGCTACGGTCAAGTCTCCACTTCGTTGACACGGAAAAACCGCGTGAAGCCGAAGATGTGAACAGGCTTTGGAAAGTTCAGCCAGTAATTGATGCGGTTAGGAACCGATGCACACAACTGGAGAGAGCTCCCAGTTGCTACTCAGTTGATGAGCAAATGATACCATTTACTGGTAGGTGTCCTCTCCGCCAATTATGTGAAAGGAAAGCCCAGACCTCTCGGGCTGAAAAATTTTATTGTAACCACATCTGAGGGTTTAGTAATGGACTTTGAGATCTATCAAGGAAAGTCCACTCCCCTTGCTGAAACGTCACTTGGCTTGGGTCCGAACACTGTGCTGAGACTAGTCCGCACATTGCCAGAGAAATTCTCGATATTTTTTGACAGGCACTTCACCACCATCCCTCTTCTGGACGAAGTGCTCAAGAAAGGCATTGATGGCACGGGTACTATCATGGCGAACCGAGTGCGTAGTGTCCGCTTCAGAAGCGATTCGGAAATGAAGCAAGGAGACATTGATGAACTCACTCGAAACGATGAGAAAGTAGCAATTGTCAAGTGGAAAGACAGCAGGACGGTGCTACTGGCTTCGACTTGTGCCGGTGCCACAAATGTCGAACCTGTGAAGCGGTGGTGCAAAAAGGAGAAGTACATCGATGTGCCCGCACCGGAAGTCGTCAGGCGCTACAATGCAAGCATGGGAGGTGTCGATACCTGTGATCAACTAGTTGAATATTACAGAGTGGCAGTGAAAACTAAAAAGTGGACATTGAAGGTCAGTTTGCACATGGTTGATCTTGCAATTGCCAACTGCTGGCTCGAATACAGGGACGCCTGTCGAAAAGATGCGGTGCTCAGGCGCAACACAATGAGCCTCTTGGACTTTCGTCTTGCTGTCGCTGAGGCACTTTGCGCGTCACCCAAACGCAAGAGACTCGAAAGCAACAACGAAAACGTCCAACCAAATCATTCAACCGAGAGATCCCCTGGAGCTGCGAAGATGCCTGGCGTGGACAAACGTTTGGACTCATATGACCATTGGCCATCAGTGGACAGCTTGTCATCTGCACGTTGCTGCAGGCTTCCAGGGTGTACTTCTCGCACTCGAACGCGTTGTGAGAAATGCAATGTCTACTTGTGCCTTTGAAGTGACAAAACCTGTTTTAAAGTGTTCCACACACAGCGCTAACAACGTACTTTCTGCTGTAAGTCAAGCAGTTTTACATGCATTCCTTGCTGCATGGTTCACATGAATAAAAGCCCAGCCCACACATATGTGCGGGTATGTGTTCTATGTCAAATAAGCCGATTGTCGTCTTCTTACTTTTCAAAACTCTATTAGTATGCAGCAATTAGTAATAATATTCGATAAAATTAATGATTAGTCCTTTATATTTTTGTCGGGCAGGAAAGGGCTATAAACATAACCTATGGCATGAAATTTGGTATGCTTTTCTCATGAGAAGATGCTATAATCTGTGATTTGTTGCACACTTCAGTATTTGAGGTGTGATACAGTGATTACGTAGTCAGCAGCTAACAGAGCAAAAAAAAAAAAGCAAGCTAACCTTTTTTTGTCAGTTTTGCTTAGCCTTATGTCTTAGACCCGTCTTCTTATAGATTATCTTATGATTATAGCCTTATGTGACTTACATCATGGTTCTAGTTTCACTTGTTTCCAGACTGCTGGCATTTTTATCGGCAAATTCTCCATTCTAGTGGTGTCACATATAACTGAAGCCATTTTAGAGCACCAATCACACAGGCTCCACAAATTAGGTAAAAATATCTTAGGCTATTGCAAACAGTGATAGAGCTTCACTAGTCAGTGGTTTTTTGTAGTTCATATAAACCAATTTGAAATTATTCAGTTCAAACTCAGTGTTTTTCTCTACAGAAAACTGCAGGCAACTGTCTTAAACTATTGAACAGGGCAGAATTGACTGATCAGACTAAATTATAGAAGTCAGCTGCGCAGTCCTTCAACTTTGTACTCTTTTGACTGCAACCTCCTGTAAAATGAGGTAGTTATTGGGAATCTCATGCTGAATGTGAAAGTTCTCAACAGATTCCCATGAGCAGTATTATGCTTGGTGAATGGCAGGAGGAAGAATGCCAAGTGCCGATAGTTTTCCATGTGCCACATTGTTGTTTACTGTTAATGATGTGTGTGGCCTATCTCCTCACTCCCCACAGTTAATGAGTACCGTTCATTCATTCATTGATGTGGGAAGTCTTATGATGTCGTCAATGAGACAAAAGTATAGTTGAGAGTTACCACATTGGTGGGGTGTCATTCACATGTTTTAGGCCCACAAACAAAAAAAAAATCACCTTGCGACCAAGCAAGTGGCTGCAGCAAAGATTCTTGAAGAGATGTCTACGGCGAAGACATCAGAGCTCCACAAGGAGATAGCACAGCTCAAAGAAGAAAATGAAAGGCTTCGTTCTTTCAACATGAAGCTGCAAGAGGAGCTGCTGAACTGCCTGTCAGAAGCACGTAGGTTGCACTCCTGTTATCTGCCTAAAGTACAAAAACATAATTTAATAATTCGAGTTAAAGCTTAAAATAATCAATTGAAATTTATGCAAATTGTAGCTAGCTCAACAGCCAAACTGTGCCTACAGAGGAAATATTTTGGCATTTTAGGTGTGGAAGCACAGTTGTGAACTGTTTGTTAGTGCCCGTCAATTTCTGCTAAAAACTAGCTGCAACAGACGAAGCGATTTAAATAATTTACATTCTGGACCCAACAGGCTTGTGTCTTCAACATTTAGTGTGCACTTGATGGCACTCTTTCAAGGGATCTGTGCAATTTCCATTTCCTGCTCAGGCAATGAATGTTGTTGCCATTCTGTAGCTCTTCTGGTATTAATAGGCCATGCATTCATTTCTGCATTAATACAACAGGTAGCCTTCGAATATGTTTCATATGGTGACTGCTTAGGACTTAGCTTAACATTGCTACAGCACTGTAGCAGCACCTCACATGGCACACTTTAGCATGAAAGTAATGTGTTAAAGGTTACTGTTCCTGACTGTCACACACTCCGAAAGGCCCGCCGTCCTACAGCGTTGCCTTAGCAAAAAAGATTCGTGGGCTTCCACTTAAAGCTCCTGTCTACGATGCCCTAAAAGCTCCCGAGTGGTGCATAACAAATCTTGTTTGGTTCGACGGTTGACCCGTGCGGGGTTCATGGGTCGTGGGAGAATGTAAGACTCAAGGAGGACACTAGCATTTCAATATGTGAGGAAAAAAAAAGCATATTTATAACTATAAAACAAACCAGAATGTGCAACAGAATTAAAGAAAATGCAACAACTTGAAAAAAAATTATAAAGAAGAGAAAATGAAACAAAATATTCTAAGAGATGAAAAACAAAGAATTACATGTTACAACAGAAATTGTGGTTTCGACGACCCTTAAAACATGTTTCCTGCAGCACGTGTGGGATGCCGGACTAGACCTAGCATAGATATGGTGAAGCTCAGCACATACAGCAGCAATAGCAATTAACCATTAAAAATATGTTCTTATGAACCATTTGCATCAACTCCAAAAATTAAATTAAAAAAAAACTTGTTTACAGCCACACAATTATTGTGCTTTCCTAGGTATGCAGGCCAGCAATACCACGTGCCATTTTGGGAGGAGGCGAGAAACGTCACCGCCAGGGACAAGGCGCGACTTCAACCAGTCACCACTTCCTAGTGACCATGGTGAACAAGCTCCTGATTCTGAGCAAGTTGCTCAGAGCGAACTACCGGTTTCCCGGCAGTTATTTACAGGTATGGAAAATGAAGAATCTCGTGTGAAAGTAGTATTTATGTAAGATAACAAAAAAAGCTTTCATTTGATAGCTTAGTAGGATGATGTGATCCAACAATCACTTTCATGAACTGCAGTTCGATGAACTGCTTGTTTTACTTCTACCTTTTGAGGACAAGAGAGCTTGCTGCTCGCTCGTGCCTGCGCATCGTGGCCGTTACAACATGTTCACAAGTGCTCTACAAACTCCCTTTGTGCAACTTTTCTTGTGGCACAATCTGGACAGGGACTACCTTCGAGCACTTCAGCTCTCTATGCGTAAGCATTCCTTGGCGAGTACCCCAGCAAAATCTGTGACGTGAAAAGTAATACCTTGTATCTGCACAAAAATGCGTAATTCGCAAAGACATTTATTCGCTATAATATAGTGTAAATGTAGATTACTGGTAGCTTTATAAGTGATAACGAACTGAAACGAAAACTGATCAGAGAGAATACCCATATGATCAGATTTACGCATACAGACAGGGATATACAGGGCCCCACAGAATATGCACGGGGAAGCCTATAGTTGGGTTGGGCCAATTTTGAACCTGACGCTATGCTTATGCATAGTTATTTATACCCCTGTCACACGAGAAGGTTTAATGTCATTTGCACCTAATGACATTTACATTTAATGTGGTTAGTTGGCTGCCGCATGGGAACATATGGCATTGAACGAAAATGACTTTTGTAAACAAATGAGTTTGCTGAACTCATTCGAATGGGTTCCTTTCACGAATGAGTACTCTCAGCAAAGAGTTGCCATGATGAAATATTAAATCAAAAGGTAAATAACTCATTACAGTTAATGTTGGTTTCATTTTTAAGTGTATTGTTTAATATTTTGCCAAACAATTCACTTATTCGTTCTCAAAAGTTTGAGTATTCTCGTTCCCAGCAATATTGTCGAGAGCGTTGCCGGCCATGTTTAAGTAGAAGGTTGTAGAAGCAACTAGCAAGCAGTCAGCCTGAAGTCCATCCAGCGCAGAAACAATGACTTCAACGCAGCCTGAAGCGTTCAAAGCAAAAGAGAAGCGGAGACATTTACTCTGATAATAATTTGGGAAGACCATATCGGTGACTTGTGGCACGCAAAGCATGAGGCAAAGGTGTCTGCTGCTGTTGTTGAGAAGTTGCGAGCAGCCGGTATCGAGAAGACGCTAAAAGAAATAAAAAGCAAGATCGAAAATTGCACGAATAAGTACAGGCGAGTGCACTATGACTTTTAAACATATCTATTCTCATGTTGACCCCGACAACAAACCGACGGTTTCCATTCTTTGTGCTAGGGTGTTAAAGACTGTTACCGTGTGACTTGCGGTCTTTCAGATCGCTGCAGCATATCTTGTAATGCAAATCGATGGGCAGCGTGTGTGCATACTTTACGATAGAACGCTACAAGACGCCGATACGCGTTTCGCCAGTTGCAAGTAACACAGCCAGTGTCTTTTGCTATACGTGCACAGGTTGGGTGATCTGCGAATCTACTGTGGAGTTGCATCTTGTGGGTTTAAATGAAATTCGACGTTCGGGCAGGCTGTCTCACACTGTTCAGAGGTACGCTGCCAAACTCGTCAAAGCTACCACCTGCGTTACCACAAGAACATGTGGTAACACCCAACTCATGCACGTCGCTATAGTCGGGTACAACTTTAGAAGTCGGAAGAGGCCCCCCACCCAGATGACCGAAGCGCAGCAGCCCCGATTGCCTCCGCGACTAAAGAAATAGTCCCGCTCAAAAAATTGTGACTGCTTCTAAAACATGTATTTCAAGGTATAAATAAGATTTGTGTATCTTGACGAGTGGTTTGATAAAATTGTCATGATGGAAATGCTACAGCACACGCCGGATCGTGAGAGAAAAATAATTCCGCGCCTTTTACAACGCTGTGCGTCGTCTGCTACGAAGCAAGATCGACGGCACCAGACATGTAATTATAAAGCAGTCGCTGATTTAATAGCATAAGATTCATATATACATTTCATGTGTTTTCAGAAGCTTATTTTTTTTAATGTGTTAGACTTTTTTCTTGCGATTGCGCACCTGCAATCTCGTGAGTTCGCGCACGGCATTCCGTGCCAGTTTTCTGCGATGAAGCCCAGCGAGGCGACATTGGAATGCGATACTTTGTTGCCGAACGAGCCTTGTGTCGCCTCGATGACCACACCACCAAGGAGCCTCGGCAAGAACAAGAGCAGCCACATCCTGAACAGCGATTCACGCAACATGATCTTCAACTGCTACACGTTTTGGCGTAACAGGGAGCTTGAACAGAGCGTGGAGGAAACGAGCAAGTTTGTCGCCAACAAGCTTGGTGTCAGCGAAAGGACAGGGTTCAGGGTGAGGGGGGAAGTTAACCCATTTGGCGCCATTGTTCCCATTTGGGAACACAACACGTGGTGAAATTCTGAAGCCATAGTTACTAAAGTTTACAAAAAAACTGCTAATATCCATTAAGAACATCCTTAAAAAATGTTCAATGTTTTATTTGGAAGCAAATAAAGTCCCTTGTTAGTTTGGTACTTTATGTTATGCGGTGACAACTTCATGGCAGTTGTTGCGTGAACACGGCCGTCCGCCGCACGGAGCATCTCAGCGAAAAAAAGTAAGTTTTTTAACTGCCTAGTTATAATTATTTATTGTACCTTATTTTTGAATGTGTTTAGTATTAGGACACGCGAAATAGAGTAGCTGTTTGCATGGACAATGTAAATATGACGACAAATGTCTGCGTGTTCCCATTTGGGAACGTTGGCGAGAAGTGGGGGCAACGGTCCAGCGATCGCTTGTATGTCGGCTTCAACGAGTGTTTTTTCCCCCAGATGCCACGGAAAAAGTTCCTTACTCTGGAGGAAGCGGTGGAAATGTTTCTCACTGACGATTCTGCACAAGTAGCAGATATTGTTCTGCTAGCCCCACCGAGTGCGGACGATGTTGTTACGGATGAAGAGGAGGGCGACAGTGATATCGCTGTTGTAGGCGCTCTACCAAGTGATGTTGCAGGTGAGGTTGAAGTCCACACGACTGGGGCCGAGAAATGTGAGGGAGCTCTCCAGGAAGTAGCACCCCCTAGACCGAAAAAAGCATCTCAAGATTCCCTTTAGTGTGTGAAAAGTGCACAACCGCGTATTGGACAACGTGTGTAAATAGTAGCTCCTTGTACGATATCATAATCACCTGTCACCTACCTCTCTCTGTATCACCCACTTCCCCTTACCCCAGTGAGGAGTAGCAGGCTAGAGACACGCTCTCCAGGCCGACCTCTCCTCCCTTCTCTTCATTAAAATCTACTCTCTCTCTCTCTCTCTCAAGATTCCCTTGTCTGGAGGCGAACTACTCAGTATTCGGGCCCAATAGTTGAGACGGAGCTTCAGCCACTTCGAGTGAGCCATGCCGAGCTTGTGGATGAGGAGCCCTTTGATCTCTTTGCCCCCCTACTGAACAAGGAAATTATAGGCCTCATAACTGACGAATCCAATTGTTATGCCCAGCAACAGAACGACCACAGTGTCTGCATAACTGAAAAAGACAGACTTCAGTTTGTCGCCATTCTATTCCTTGAGTGGTTACCACAAACTCCCACGCTCTGACCTCTACTGGTCGAAAGCTGAGGACCTCGGTATTCCTTTGGTGGCAAATACAATGAGCCGCACGAAATTCCGACTAATAAAACATCCACGCGTGTAACAGTGAAAACCTTGAAAAGGGTGACAAGATGGCAAAGGTAAGACCGCTACTTAGGCTTGTCAACAGCTCCCTTCAGCAGCTCAGAATTTTTTCGAAGAATCTCAGCGTGGACGAGCAAATGGTGCCGTATTTTGGTCGACACAGCTGTAAGATGTTTATAAAGGGAAAACCAATACACTTTGGTTACAAGCAATGGATCCTTTGCTCTTCATCAGGGTATCCCTTCAACATTGATATCTACTGCGGGAAAACCGAAGGCGAAAGCACGAATGTACGGCATGGAACACGAGTTGTGTTGAACGCTCTCAAGTGCGTTGATGTGCCAACAAATCATGTTATATTTATGGACAATTTTTTCACATCGCATGCTTTACTGCAAGAACTGAAACAACGTGGGTTCAGAGCAAGAGGAACCGTCAGGGAGGTCAGGCTGAAGAAATGCCCACTTCCAGACTCAAAGGAACTAGCCAGTCAAGCAAGAGGATCTTTTGATTTTATGTGTGATGGTGACGTCCTTGCTGTCAAGTGGAATGACAATAGGTGTGTGTGCGTTGCCACAAATTATGATGACATTCACCCAACCACCACAGCCACCCGCTACAGCCAAAAGGAGCGAAAGCGAGTTCCAGTGCCCCAGCCGAGAGTAATAGAACAGTATAATAAGCATATGGATGGTGTCGACCTACTTGACAGGTTCATAAGCGACTATTGTCCTTGCTTACATGGTAAAAAGTGGTATTGGCCCTTACTGAGCAATCTGCTTGTAACACTGCAGTGTTGCAGCCTGGAGGCTCTACACAGAACTAGGTAGTGAACCGCAACTTGACCAGCTTCGGTTCATGAGGATCATTGTCCAAGGTCTGCTGACCAAGAGGCTGGACACTCGAGAACGGCCTGGCCCTTCAGGTGCTCTTGTTTTCCACAGCAAGGAAGGCCATGGTCATCATTTGGTGCCGTTGGGATAGCAGAGCCGGTGCCGCCAGTGCAACAAAAACACACGAATGAAGTGCCAGATGTGTAGCGTCCCCCTCCACATTCACTGTTCGGCTGCCTACCATGCGAGAAAATAAAAGTGCGCATGGAGTACCACGCCTTGCTTCTGGCCAGCAGGCAGGAAGGATGCAACCCCAGCATACATACGTTTAGAGCCATTGTTCCCATTTGGGAACACACTGAATTTTGCAAACTACTGATGCCAGTGAAACAAAATTTGTTTTCCATGCACAACTCTACCCTCTAGCGAAGCTGAAAGAGTTTGTTTTGTTTTTGTCGTGCCACATCTAGTGGCGGCGTTTAATGGGTTAAAGCTTCGCATTTTTCGGGTGGCAAACTGACGACGCCCTCGCGAAAGCGCCCACACAATGCGGTAGAAGAGAAGATGCAGCGCGAAGTTTGACAGCTTCACGTTGTGTGAACTGAGGTCATGTGTGCACAATTTCTATCGCCGCAATGAGATACCGATGGTCGAGAAAATAACTACCAAGTTCTCGGAGCGTACGAACTCCCCCCACTAAGGCGGTGTACTGTGCGTCGCCTTCTTACCAAGATCGGCTTCAAGCACAAAAGGAGAAGCCACAACTCGCTGCTTATCGACCGGGATCACATCGGCGATTGGCGGAATCACTACCTTCGTGACGTGGAGCTCTACTGGGCGGAAGGCCGAAAGATCTACGAGACATGGGTGACGAGATCTACGAGACCTGGACAAGACATGGGTGACGGCGGGACACACTCGATCGATCGTGTGGACAGAGACCGTGGTGCAGAAGCGCGGACACCTGTTCACTCGAGCAAATGGCCTGTCGACGGGTCTAAAACAACCTTCTGGGATAGGTCAGGGCCTCATCGTGACGCACATCGGCAGCGAGGATGGCTTTGTCGACGGCTGCTTGGATGTATTCCGAGGCCAAAAGACAGGCGACTATTATGAGGAAATGGACGGCAATCGCTTTGAGGGCTGATTCAATGACGTTCTGCAGAAGTTGCCAGCTGGTAGCATCATTGTTATAGACAATGCATCTTACCTCAGCCGGCGAGAAGACAAATTGCTGACGACGGCCTGGAAGAAGGAAAAAATACACGACTCACAAGCACACGCTCACACGCTCACAAGCAAGAACATCACCTACGGTGAAAGGATGATAAATAAGCATCTGCTTGAGCTGGTGGCATCTGTAAAGTCATGGTTTCTGAGCTGTTGAATGGCAAGTGCAAATGTCGCGCACAGACAGGCTTATTTGCCGATTAGTGCATACATGGTCTTCCAGTGCATATTATTCGTGAAGGCAGAACAATGTAGCTTACACTACTGATATGGATTGCGAGGCATTTATTGCAAAAAGTAGTACGAAAGGACATTGCTTCATGTTGGACTTGTTTGACGCATGTGGAAAGTCGTAATTTTGACACGTTCATGAATGCATTTGTAGTGGGTAGCGTGTTGCAGCACTTACAAAGCAGCCACAATCTTGGACAAGTTTATGCATGACAAAGATATACGTTGCATAGTCGTAATTGTAATGATGAAGACGGTCTTACATGCATGTGTAGCCCTCTAATTCATGTTACATTATTCTCACCGAGCATCAGGGCTACCACACAGTATGGCAGATTGCTGCTGTGCCATTTGCTTCTGGAACGTCTGAATTGAAGCAGCTCGCATTGAACAGCTCATAACATTTTGAGCCGCTGCTGTTTTGTGTGCATGTGAGTGCTCACCTGCAAGAACAGGTGTATTGCTTCAACTGCTTGAGTTATATCAAAAGGAAGATGAGCTACACAGTACAGCAGGTTAGTAATCATTATTGCCATGCCATATTCTGCTATCGCAAAAGAAACTATTGTTTTGCATAATATTGTTTTTTTTTCTTCTTGTGTGAATAAGAATGCATTGTCTGTTATTCTACTGCCATTTTTTTGTGTATTGCTTCTGCAGAAATTGAGCTCTTAGCTTCCGAGTGGCTCTGTGGAATGTATACTACAGAGTCGCAGTCACCGATATACATGGGTTGCATGGACGTCACATCCGGGAACAAGAGGACCAGAAACCTCCATGTTTGAGAACACCTGCAGCTGTTTAGAATCATATTGGGGAGGTTCGCAATGACGATATCTGTTCTGCGGACGCGTCTCTGGCTTCACCATGACGATTTGCGCTATTTTCGGCTGCAGAACAAGAAGTGGAGCTTGTTCTTCTAAAGACAAGGCACAGCCAAGCCTTACAATGTTTAGTTTGCCCACAATTATCACAAATCAGTGCGCACGAACAAGGCTGTTGTCCGAACAGCGCCGGAACACTTGGCTGGCGTGCATTAACAGAGAAGACTCGAAAAACGAGAAATACATCCCTGTCTGCAGTCTTCACTTCATCACAGGTAAGGGCATTTTCGAGTTATGCCCAGGTTTAACAAGTTTACTGACGCACTTGCGTCGCTTCGCCATTGCTGCCGAGATTCATAGCGATGTTCAGACTAGCTTTTCCCCTTGAATAAACGTGCCTCGAATTGTTAACTGTCGCTTAACTGTGCAACATACGTGTACGTGTCCTCTTTCAAAAGGGAAACCTGCAAATTTAATGGATGACACAAGCCCCGACTGGACACCGAGTCTACAACTGGGCCACAGTCGTTATGACCAGACTACTGCCGCAGCAACCGTGCGTTTTCATCACTGTGAACAGCGACGAAAAAACCAAGCTGGATGCTGTCACAGCGAGCAGACCGTCCACGGAGCCTGGAACATCGCTCGAGCTGCCTGCCATGGACACAGAACCAGAGCGCCATGAGCCCTCTCCAGTAGGCCCCATTCTGAAGTTCAAATCAGGTAAGTGGTTATGGCACTTGACTGCGGATCCGACGGTCGCAGGATGAAATCCCGGCCGCATTTCGAGGGAGGCGAAATGCTAAAGGCCCGTGTACTTAGATAGGGTGCACATTAAAGATACCCAAGTGGTCAAATGTTTCCTGAGCCCTCGACTACGGCTTTCTTATTCTTTCCACTATTTCATTCCCTTTCACCTTCACCCAAAGACACTGAGTAGTGCTCCTTACAAGGGCTGCAGAAAATTGCGTCTCTTCCTTACCACAAATCACAATGTAATAATTCACAATTATTACAAATCCAAATCCACCACAAATCACAATTACCGTACTTGTTGTACTTTATACTGTTTAAGGCTTTCCTCTTCTATGCCTGGGGTTCACCAGCTGATAGGCACTTCTGACTCATTTCATTCCCTTTTGCAGAAGTGCAAACCGACCTCACGTGCCAAGACCTTCAGGCGCTACAGGAGGACTACCAGAAAGTAACCAGCGAGTTGGCCACTTTGAAAAGGTATCCCTCCGTGAATGGCCCGAGAAGGTGGCCTTTTACACAGGACTTCCGAATTTTGCGGTCCTGTCAGTGTTCAACCTTGTGCAGGTGTTTGTCAAGCACACACCGCAGAACTCATTAGGAAAGTTCGAGGAATTTTTGGTGTTCCTGATGAAGCTTAGCTTGAATCTGCCATTCCAAGACCTTGCTTACCATTTCAGTGTGTCTGAATCAACTGTAAGTCGAATATTCGACAAATTCCTGCATGTTGCATTTGCTAGACTTCAGCCCCTAATAGCATGGCCCTCAAGGCAAGCTATAAAAAGGGCAATGCCACAGGCCTTTTTCGATTCTTTCAGCGAAAAGGTAGCTGTAGTACTCGATTGCTTCGAAATCAAACTTGAGCGGCCGTCATTTCTAAAGCCAAGGAGTGAGACTTATACTCAGGATAAGTGCAGTAACACAGCCAAGTACCTCATAGGAATATGCCCCCCAGGGGCTGATCACTTTTATTTCTGAGGTCTGGGGAGGAAGGACCCCTGACAAGCACATTACCGAATTCAGTGGCATTCTTGACCACTTGTCACAAGGGGACGTGGTGTTAGCTGAACGAGGCTTCGACATTGCGGACATTGTAGGTCTGTACTGTGCAAGGCTGCACATTCCTGCATTCACAAAAGGCAAAAGGCACCTGCCAAATGCCCAACTCTCCTGCACCTCGGGAGACCAGGCGAGTGGAAGGTGCCTCGGATGATGGTGACATGACAGTACCGGAGCAGTAAGTGCAGCAACCTTGACGCAAGCAAAAGCGCATTCCAGGAATGCCCCCCCCCCCCCAAGGTCATGACAATAATTTACTATGTAATTACTCATCACAGTCTGTCAGTGGTGCTACATACATTTGTTTGTTATATACGGCATGATTTCTTATGCATTGTTCTTCATAAAAGATCTTTAGTCACAGGATGGTCACGCTGTATTCTTCACTCCATACAAATATAGGCAAATATAGGCCGCAGGCGCTCGCAAGGCAGGTGCCCGCAGCCAAGTTCACTTCGTCTTTACAATGCATGATATCCGAGAACTTTGGGGAATGTCTAGAATTAGCTCGTTCTGTATATTGTTTGTTTTGTGTTATTTTCTTTGCCGTTTGCTTTTGGCATTATAAATGTGTCTTATAAACGTGCGACTTGCCCCTGTCTGTTTTTAGCTTGCCAAAATTCGTGACAGTCAGGCAGTCCGTCTGTCGAGTCCTCGGAGGCAACCTCCACCATTGTTGGCTGTATCATAGGAGCCAACAGAACGAACGCTGACAAAAAAAAAAAAAAAAAAGAAAGAGAAAAAAAGATGTATAGATTCAGGCATGGATTGAAGAACAAGCAGGAAATGTAAAAGATGTAGCCAAATTAATAGCGCTCTCTTTATAATGAGTAAGTGTTATTGAAATGGTGCAATAGTCTTTTATTAGACATGCAATTTAATTGGTTAATGGGCAATCGTTAATGTAGTGCAGAATATCTGTGCATGCCATACCGCAAGCACAGTTGCTATGAGGGGAAAGATGAAATATGCAGCAATAAAATGGTAAATTGGCATGAGCATTAAGTAGATAAGGCATGCTATGGGTATTTTGAACCCACTTAAAAAGTTTGGCATGTGAAATCTCTCTCATTCAGGTTGCACACCATTGAGCATGAGATGTGGCACGTTTCTTTGATCTGACTGAAGTCAATGATGCTAAAATTGTACGAGAAATACTGTGCGAAGCCGCAGAACTTCCAATAGTGTCTGCAAGCTCATCACCAATGATACCCTTATGTGCAGGGATATGAAATGGGGTTATATGTCTCAATGGTGCTATAGATAGTTGTTTAATGTCCTGAATGTAGGTGTCGATTGTGGTGAGACTGGCTAATGCGGTGAGCAGCGATAAACAGTCCGTGTAAATGTGTACAGGAGCAGTGATGTGTGGGTGTAAATAAGAGCTTCTAATAACGCTATCATTTCTGTTGAGCAGGCACTTGTAGTGCCATAAATTTTGCACCGACCTACTTTTTTAATACGTCCCTGTGGGTTAAAAAGGATGTAGGCTTAGCCGGCTGAGTGTAAAGTGTCGGAGTCGTCTGTATACAGATGGCAGACAGGGAGGGTTGTAATGGTATGAACCTGGTTAAGTTGGAGGTGGTGGAAATGAAAGCAATGCTTCTGGCTGGGATGAAAAGTCCAAGGATCGAGGGGGTATTCGATGTTTGAGGGATTGTAGGTGGTGGGGCCGTAGAATGTTAGGACATTGAGGGCAAATAGTGAAAAGTGAGCACTTAGATGACCCAGTTGAATAGAAATCGGTAAGGTATTAGCTAGAACTTGTAAGGATGCGTTCACATAGTTCGGAATGCGCCGATCATTGCAAGGAGGAGGGTACTTACAGAAACATACACATACAGAAACACTGCAGGTAGAACACATGTAGGTCAAAGGCGGTTGCGCAAGAAGTTAAACTCCAAGTTAAGAGGTGCGATCGACGGCTCACATATGCAATGATCTCTGTTCTTTTTGATAAAAAAGGCTTCCAATGCAAGTCTAGAAGCATCACCACTCCTGCCCAGAATGGTGGTTTCCAAAAAACAAGCCTCACAACCATACGCAGCCACGTGGGCCATCATATGTGCGCCCTTGCCCTCTTGCGCAACAGCTATTGACCTAGACGTGTACTACTGTCCACGTCCAGGAAAGCGAATAACCACAATATTAAGAGTTGTCTTCGATGGATCATCTAAAGCA
The DNA here is from genome assembly GCF_013339745.2 of Dermacentor silvarum. NCBI lineage: Eukaryota > Metazoa > Arthropoda > Arachnida > Ixodida > Ixodidae > Dermacentor > Dermacentor silvarum. The sequence continues at coordinate 115,399,408 of NC_051160.1, read as the reverse complement.
CCAGGAAAACTGTTTCTAAATGACATCCTGTTCGCAGGACCTAATCTGAACCCAAATCTGTCGGATATTTTAACTCGATTTCGAATACACAATGTGGCGATCATGTCCAACATCGAGAAGACATTCTTGCAGATTCAGCTTAGAAAGGACGACCGCAACACCCTTCGTTTCCTATGGTACGAAAGTACACCAAAACAGGGACAAGCGCTCCCTCCGATCAGAGGGTACCGGATGACGAGGGTACCGTTCGGTGCAACATGCAGTCCGTTCCTTCTCGCCGTGACGCTAAAGCACCATCTAGAGTGCACAAAGAACATTTTTAAGGAGACAGCAAGCATGCTAGGCAACGACGTGTATGTAGATGACTTGGTCCTGTGTGCCAATACTCTAGAAGATGCAATGCGCATATGCAATGAGGCCGAATGTATTCTTCGAATGGCAGGCATGAATTTGAGAAAATGGAAGTCCAATGACCTAACCAAACCTTGCAACAGAGCGAGGAGAACTAGGTGATGAGCACAGAATTTCAGCACAGGCCGTAGCCAAGATCCTTGGCGTTGAGTGGAGACGAACTACAGATGAATTCACATTCGAAATGAGTTCCCCGATTGACTTTTTGAGATGTCAGGATACAAAATGATTCCTTCTACAAGCGACAGCTCTCATATTCGACCCATTTGGATTCTTTGCACCCATCACTATCACAACTAAGATTACATTCCAGATCCTACAGGAACGCGGTGCTCAATGGGATGGCCCACTGTGGGGGCGCGCCCTCGATTGCAGCGCCAATGCAGCGTAGCGAAGGACGCACATAATAAACACAGTTTGCATCTCTGTGTTCGTTGTGTGCGGACGTGGTCGCCCGCAAACGCGGGAGCGTCGGCGGGCGACGCGACTACTATAGCTTGGCGACCCGGACGTGAGACGCTGGTCGTGGCAGCCTCCGCTCGGCTCCTGGCAAGCTCACCGCCTCTTGAGTAGGAACGATGGCACGGCTAGTTCACCGCCGTCACGTTAATTCCTACATTGGTGACCCGGACGAAGAACGTCGGCCACGGTACGAGAACGCCGGCCACGGTACGAGAACGCCGGCCACGGTACGAGCACGCCGGCCGCGCTACGAGCACACCGACCATAGTACGAGACGCCGGCCACGATACGAGAACGCCGGTCACGGTACGAGAACGCCGGCCACGGTACGAGAACGCCGGCCACGATGCGAGCGCACCGACGATCGTGCGAGACGCCCCGGCGCTCACCGGCCACGGCGCTCACCAGGCCACGGGGCTCACCAGGCCACGGCGCTCACCGGACACGGTTCAGCACACCGGCCATGGTCGAGCACGCCGGCCTCGGTGCGAGCACGCCGGCCACGGTACGACACCGGCCTCGGTACAACACCGGCCTCTTCAATAGCCGGGGGCCCATGTGGGAGCACCAGCAACGGTTGCCCGCGTTCGCAACGAACGCGCGCGGCTTCTGTGATTTTTGCCGGTGCCTCTGGCGTCCAGATGAACGGACACTCATCGCTCGCAACGCCCGAACTTCCCCTTGTCTTCCATGGGGGGGAACCTTGCGGGGGCGCGCCCTCGATTGCAGCGCCACTACAGCGTTGCGCAGGACGCGCGTAATAAACACAGTTTGCATCTCTGCGTTCGTTGTGTGCGGACGTGCTCGACCGCCGACGCGGGACTACTATAGCTTGGCGACCCGGACGTGAGACACTGGTCGTGGCAGCCTCCACTCGGCTCCTGGCAAGCTCGCCGCCACTTGAGTAGGAACGACGGCACGGCTAGTTCGCCGCCGTCACGTTAATTCCTACATCCACATCCGTCAGACATCCTCAAAACGTGGAACAAGTGGTGTCAACAGCTTCCTGATTTAAGCAAAGTTTCCGTTCCTAGAAAATTGAGACAAGACATAAAGAACGACAGCACACAGCCGGAACTACATGTGTTTTGCGACGCGAGTCCCAAAGCATACGGTGCCATTGCCTATATTAAATCGACGACGAATCAGGGAATAGACACTGTTCTGCTTATGGCTAAATCAAGAGTGGCCCCAATGAACCGTTTGCCACTGCCACGGCTGGAGCTTATGGGCGCTTTCATCGGTGCATGCCTAGCCTGCAACATGATTGAACGACTAGGCATACCAACAATTCACGTACACCACTGGTCCGATTCTAGCGTTGCATTGAGCTGGATTGGGATTCGCAGTGAAGTGGAAATCTTTTGTGAGTGACGGGTACAGGAGATACAAGCACTAAGTCATCCTGCTGTTTGAAACCACTGCCCGGGAAGAGAAAATCCAGCAGATTTGCTGACAAAGGGCATACTGCCCTCAGCTTTGGTTGTCAGCGAGAACTGTTAGACAGGACCTAAATGGGTGAAAGGTACTCAAACGTACGACGTGATGCCTTCACGCGACCCTGAAGCTGAATTATGCACTGAAGAACTCAGGAACCTTCAGGTGCTGAACACCGTGACGCTGGTAGAATAAATTCCTCTAATGGACCTAGAGCACAAGAGCTCAATGGCACGGATGCTCACCGCCTGGGTTATGCGCTTTCTTCATAACGCACAGAATGTGGCAGAGAGGTGCAGAGAAAGCCTGTCAGCAGAAGAGCTATCACAAGTAAAGAAGTATTGGCTGAAGGTGTCACAAAAGGAAACCTTTGGGAATGACATTCATTCTCTAATCACTTCCGGGACACTTCATCGCAAGTCCGCCAACACAGGTATAAATCCATTCAGTGACAGCGACGGCCTATTGAGAGTTGGAGGCAGGCTATGGAATAGTGCGCATAAAGAGACAAAGCACCCAGTCATTTTGTCTGCTGTGCGTCCGTTAATGAGCTTGCTGGTGGCCTGGAAGCATAGGCAGCTTTTACACACTGGAGTAAGAGACACTCCGACTCAACTTCAAGAACAATATTGGATCCTGCGAGCGAGACAAGCCGTGAAGAAAGTAATTCGTCGTGTTCCACGTCAAAGACAAAGTAGCCGCCCCGCGGATGAGCCGTTTGCACCCCTACCATCCGACCATATCTGCGAATCAGAGCCATTTGAAATTACGGGAGTGGACTTCGCAGGACCGATATTTTATACCGAGCATGGAAATTTTTACAAGGCGTACATAGCCCTGTTCACCTGTGCCACCAGGCGAGCTGTGCATCTGGAACTCGTCATGTCCTTGACAACATAACCTTTCCCTATGTCTTTCAAGAGGTTTGTGGCTCGACAAGGAATGCCCAGGAAAGTTTATTCAGACAATTTAACGTTCAAGCGAGCATCGAGGAACTTGGAAAAGCTCTTCCACGCTATAAAGGGAGGCAAGATGCAAGCTTACTTGGGCGACAACTGCATCGCCTGGAAGTTCACAGTTGAAAGAGCACCGTGGTGGGGCAGTTTCCGTGAACGCATGGTGTGAACTGTCAAGACAGGGCTGCGCAAGGTCCTCGGAAGAAGTGCCTTACAGTATGACCGCTTGACCACTGTCCTAACTCAGATCGAGGTGGTTGTCAATTCCCGCTTGCTCGCATTCCTTCACTCAGATGCGGGGAAGCTTCTACCCCAAATGCCATCGCATTTCCTCATGGGGTGCCGAATAACATTTTTGTCTAACACTGGAGAAACTGTCTCCACAGAATCTACGAAGGCTGCGCTCACGAGGCACTGGCAACACTGTATGACACTTGTGGATGTTTTCTGGAGAAGATGGAGGCAGGAGTACCTACTAGAACTTCGCTCTGCCCATGTTACCGCTCAGCGCAAAGAGAGCAGCATAAAGGAAGGGGACATTGTCGGCGAAGGTTCCGCGACAGATGTGGAAGCTGGGCTGGCTTGTCGAAATGTTTCCTGGATGGGACAGCCGAGCATGAGTATGCAGGATTTCTCCGCCGGAAAGAAAATTGCTGAGACGACCAGTCCAGACCCTCTATCCGCTTGAAGTAGGGGTGGAATGAGCAGACGCTCATTGCGGGGGAGGTTGAGAATTGCGAGCGACCGTCCCACGTTTGTTGTACCCGTGGTTGGGGGCCCGACTAAGCGAGAGAAAGGCAGCCGGCGAACAGACGAGGGGCGTCCCACTGAGCTAGCGTCCCGGCCAGCACATCGACCTGCAACCTGATCTGTGCCCTGTCTTTTCGGCGGACCGCCTGCCGAGTGCAAATCGCCGGCGCCTCCAAGAGGGACAAAAGTCAGTGCAGCCTACAGAGAACTTGGATTTTGTGTTTCCTTCCTTTTCTCTTCTCTGCTACCTTTCTTTGGAAAATAAACATTCAGACTTGAAGCGAACCCCGACGAGTGCGCGTCATCCCTTCGAGGCTCCTACGTGCGCGTCCACTACGCCACCCGTAAGAATCTCACGTAGTTAGTCACATTCGCGAGGTGACTTCCACAGTGTTCGTTATAGCTTTTATTCCACAGCTTTTGAACAGATAAATAATGTTACAAAATGGCACTTAGTGCAGAATTAAATAAGATACATGGCACTAGTGAATCCCTGTGCAGTGGAGTTAAAAAATAAATAAGAAATATTACAAAAATTAAAGGTGAAGTCCAACTGAATTATGGAAGAAACTGCAATATGCCCAGGGGAAAAAAATTACTGGTTTAGGATATTAAACCCCATGCTCTTTTCTACAGAGCAAAGGAATGTTAATTAGCTGGGATGTTTGGGTGAAACCAACACCTCTTCGAATGTCCACACAACAAGCATGCGAGAATAGATGCTCAGATGCAATAGATTTGCTGGAAACTACATGAACTCTGTCAATATGTCAAAATACATGCTCCAAACCGTGCCACGTCTTTAGTACACTGGGAGTGGCACGGCGATCAACGACTGGGTTGCTATAGTATGCCTTGAATTGCGGGCGCATTTCAAGCCTTCGGCTTCAGGCGGCGTGGTGGCGTGTGCGGTGTGGGGGAAGTGAAAGGAAGCGTTCGGCATGGCATCAGTCAGGATTCTGAAAAGCAGTAGACCATCGCTCTAGCACAGTCACTCCTCGTGTGCCACTATTCCAGTACTATTCCAAATTCTCGGGCCACTCCCGTAAAACTCTCAAAAACGATTAATCGAACAGGCATAATCAATTAATACCCCTCTCACACAGACAGCATTAACCGTGGTTAACCTAACTACAGCTACGCTAACCATGGTTACTGCTAGCTACATGGCAGACATGACCACAGTTAGTCCACTAACCATGGTTATCGCAAACCGAGCTTGGCAACCTGTTTCTCCTCGTAAACCGAGAACCAGGCAAGATGGCTGAGAGCATGGCAGTGCACGTAACACAGTCAGAAATGTCGAGCCAGAAGCGCATTAATTGGCCAGACACGACGACGTGGGCACTGATATGCGTTTGGCAGGACAACTTAAGTGCATTGCGTTTCAACACGCGCAATGCTCGTATTTATGCGAGAATTCTGGAGGAGGTGAACGCCGGACTGCCCCATGGTGAAGGACCGTACAATATGAAGCAGCTGCGGCTGAAAATGAAAAACCTAAGCAAGCACTACCGGTAAGTACTGCAGCCGTTCTGGTGATATATGTGACCACAAGTTCATTGCGTGCATTGTAGCGAAAACTGACAATGTGCGCTAGGCCTCTCAGCAACGACAATGCTGGGTCGCCAGCAGCATCTATCCTAGCTTGTAGGCATGGTGTGCTGCATTTTGATCAAGTCGCAAAACGATTGCTGACATCTCTGTCGAGACGCCTTCCGGGGCTGTTTCTCCTGGTGGCTCTGTCGTGGCCCAGAGTGCGACCTTACTGCAGAGGTTTAGATCCTCTGCCGTTCCAGTGGCCAGTGCCTACCAACCTTGGACGGAGGCACAGATGAAAATTCTGGCTCAGGCCGAGGCCGGGCTTCCGCCTGGGGAGCGTCTGGTCAATGCTGCACTGGCTGCAGTTTATACAACCCGTTCGCTAGATGCCATAAAGAGTCTTAGGAGACAAACCAGGTATAGGGAGATACTTGCGGAGGAGTCGGCGAGGCAGCAAATCCCCGCCTCTGAATGGCCTTCACGGCATGAGGGTGAGGTCGAATCAAACTCTGAAAACGCTGACTACTCTGCTAGCAATCTACCCTCGGCTGAGGATGCGTACGATGTGCTCTCATCATGGGGACTGGATGACCGGGGTTTAGCCATCAATCTGACCAGCTCTCCCTTAACAATGTCTGATCTGCGTGCGCTGTACGAGTTCTTTGGCATTAAAACTCGTCGAGGTAAGAGGCCAGGTGCGAGACGAGGTGATAAATGCAAATTGCAGAGGCGTCCCGATGAACGCTCCCGTTCGTTCAAGCGCCGTCTGTACGCAGAGCACCAGCGCCTTTACGGTCTTGGGCCCAAAGTACTCCTGGAAGAGCTGATTAGCAGTGCGGGGTTCAGGGAGCCAGTTTCTTTGGAAGACATTCACGAAACTTTCGATTTAATCTTCGCAAGTGAATCACCAGCAGTACCAGCAAACGCGGTCACCAAAACATGATTTGGTGACCGCGTTTCATCTTAATGGAAGCCTATTCGCACAGTTTACTAGCCGATGCACCCAGGTGGCCTCGGCATTCGGCGATCTACTTTTGTTTTGCATTTCATGCCTACAACCCTTTACCCGTACGGGTTCCTTACCGCGGTGTTCAACATGCCATCCTAAAGCAAACTTGTGTGGGCCGCTACTCTTTTTTTTTTTTTCAATGAAGCTCGACAGATTATGACCCCACATGTTTGGTGCTTTAGAATGACAGGTTGGTGTAGCGAGCGACAAATAAAAATTCAGATTTTTAAGACTTAAAGGGACACTAAAGAGAAACCGGAAGTTGAGCTTAAATGGTAGATTATCCTTTCACGACCTCAGCCATACCATTCTTACTGCAAACAGATGTTTAATAGGCGAGAAAATAGCAAAAAACTGAAGGATAGGTGCTGACGCCCCTTCGAATTTCCCGCACTACACGTTCTGACGTCGGAGATTACAAATGCAGGCCGGTCGAGATTGGTCGAGAGCGATTTAGCGCTGTTAATAAAACGCAAAATGAAATACACCTTAAACGTACATAAACAGCATTTGCCAACTTTTTAAACCGTTTCAAGCGAGGAAGTACAAGTTTAGCACAAAATTAAATAAATAAGAAAAAATGGCATGGCGATACATGCGGCCGTGATAGTTTCGTAGTTTCGTTTTTGGTCAATGCATCATCGCGCGTGCCTGTTCCGCTCTACGGTGTTTGGTTGCGTGGCTCGAAAAACGTTGACTTCGCGGGGAAACAGCCAGAAAATGCCTCGTGTGTGTAGTGTTGAGGACTGTATAAACGGCCCAAGGCACTTGCTCAGGGGCAGCGGCAGTGTTGACTCGATTGTGTCCCTTCATGTGGTGTCGCGCAGTCAGCCCCGGCTCCCCGGCGTTCGCAATGGCTCAGTGCTCTGCCGATCATAAAACGGCAAAAGAGCCAGAGAAACCGATGGTGTACTCTCTGCATTTCTCGCCCTCGGATTATGTGTATAACCCTGCCCTCGGAAAGTATCTTGGCGTGCCCCAGAGGCCAGTCCTTTCTCGAGCAGCTGTTCCCTCAATGCGGCCTTCATCAAACCCCCTTCCGGTGCCCCTGCAGCAGCAAACTGGCGGCTCGGTGAGTGCTGAATGTCATTAAATAAAGCCACGAAATAACCATACCGAGTACGTGCGCAACTTTCTACGCTTGTTCTGTCGGGAACATCGTCGCCTCGCGGACCGGACGCTTCGCCTTCCGTCGACGAAAACGAAGCTTTCCGCCGGCGCGGCCGGCGGCTCACCGCCATCACACGCGGAAACACCTACCGCTCGAGCCCGGAGGATCATTTCGCGCTCCGTTTCACTGAATATAGCTGAAATGCAGTCCTGCTTCCCTGGCGAGCTCTTCGTTGCAAGGTTTAGCTGCAGCAACGGTATCCATCGCGGCGAACGCAAACGCGACCATGCATGCAGCCATGATGCATCCAGTGCCTCGGCCGTTTACGCAAGCGGTGACGTATCATGGCGCATTCTGATTCGCCGAGAGCAATGAAATCTGTGACGAGACTGCTTCAGCGCCAAATCTGGGGTGAGAGAAATTGAGGAAGAGATATTTGGTCTTTGTTTACGAATTTCTCCGCTAATAACTCATATTTTTGCACCCAACAAAAACTGCATGCATTCCTGAAGGTCCCTCTTTTATTCCAGCTGAACTTCCTGTTTCTCTTTAGTGTCCCTTTAACAGCGCAGTAGTAAAATTTAGGAAATTTGTTATAGTTACGAGTGGAAATATTCTTATTCGTTTTGTCAACTACTTGTGAAAAAAAAAATGTGCAGGAATGTGTTCTGACAATATCTTAGGTATACGAAAAAACATAGCCCCGTTACAATAACTTGAAATTGAATGCAATGCTATCTATATTTTTCTCCAGCAAGGAAAGGCTGCTCTGCACACGGACAGGAGCAGGTGCCTCAAAATGGCCATTTTACTGGCTGCTTCACATCCTTCTGTGATCACTGCCAGTAAATGATCTTCTGGCCGAAGAAAACATTGAGGTAATGTGGAATTCATAGGTGGATGATAGCACTATTACTGTCTCAGTTTTGAAAGACAATGCAAAAAGACTTGGAAGTAGCAAGTGAAAAAATACTAAGAAGTTGTGCTAGTAGGCATTAGTTTATTTTTGAAAAGGTGCCCAGAAGGAGGGAGGTGCACCACATGTGGTCTTGTTTTCCTTCAGAAGTGTAGACCAGTTCATGTAACATTGTTAGATGTGAAGTAGTGAAATACATAGGACAGTGAGCGAGACTATAAACCATATCAGCACTTAATGTGCAACCTTCCCTTTGTCAAACCGTCCCATGTGCACATCAAGTCTTTCTGCAAATTGTAAAGATCATATTTTGTAGTGACAATGTTCTTTCAGTTACACGCTTCGTCTAATGGATTCATGACAGTAAATGCACGCATGCTTCAAATAAACCGAGCATAAAATATTTTTCACTGTAATAATATCTGTCCGACAGCCAATCAAACAACACACTTAAGTCGTACCATAGCTACAAACCACGCATAGCATGCACAACTATTTCACAAGCGCAGTTTTCCCAGTGTGTGTTTAGTTGCAAGTTAGGACTTGTATTCATTAGTATTGCTCCCTGCCCTGTGTATTGCACTATTTTACCCTCAACAAAACTGCCAACAAAACTGTCCCTCGTTGCAACGAGTCAATCAAAAGATTAATCAAAATCAAATAGAGAGGAGCGTACAGAATCATTTTATTTTTGCCTATTCATGGACATTGAAAACTAAGAATTACACCGTGTGCCATCTCTTGATAGTAAGTGCTGTATGCTACGTAAACATGCAGAAATATTGCAAATGACAGTATACTGAATGATGAAGAGCACTTTTTGTTTAGAAAAGGAATAAGTTTGCATTGCGGCAGCCTTGCTCATGCAACACTGAAGGTTAGCATGCCAACATTTAATGGTGTTCATGACCTGCCCTTCGCTTTTATAATACTGAAAATCTGGTAAACCTTCCAAGGTATGCAGAGCATATAGAAAATATTTATTGTCAGAGCGACAAAGAATGTGGTGCCGTTTGATAATATTTATTTGTGGTTTCTCGTCTCCTTGTGACAGGTGCCAGAAGTCAGCGAGATTCCAGAGGATGGCGTAATTGTTGCCTCATGGGAGAGCACAAATAATGAACATCTTGCAGAAGACATGGCCTCTGCAAATGCCCCTTCAGAGCCCACAGACACTAATGGTGATGGCTGTATGCCTGGTGGCAGCAATGGTATGAACAACACAGCAAGAAATCGCAAACGTCCTGCAACAACAGTGCAGCTACTCCTGGCCAGGCATGATGAGGAAGCAAAACACACGCAAAAGACCGACAAGAAGCAGCTCAAGCTAATGAAGCAGCTTTTGCAGCTGCAAGCCGAGGCCAATGACCTGAACGGAAGCATGCTACGGAGGATGATGGACAAATACTTTGAATCAAAAGTGAAGGACAAATAAATGGTGAAATGACAATCCTTGCCAAGCACACTTCTCATTCTACCAGCCCAGCTGCTAATTAATATGCCAGCTTTGTCTCACACATGTACACACATACTACTTGCCCATGGTTTTTCGGGTGTGGAGTCTGTTAGCAGCCTTAAGTGTTGTATGGGGTTTATTTGCAACTGAAAAACAGCTGAGTCATCTACTGTAGTTGGTACATTATGCCATTAAGGGAAATTAATATTGAGCATGGATAACATACTATACAATATAATAAATGTACATACATCATATACACAAAGCGCTGCACAGTAAACACTAGAAGCCATATTAGGCAAACAAGGCAATTAGATACAGACCATACACCAAGCAAAAACATCAATGAAAGTAAGCATAAAAAAATAAAGCAAGAGCATAAACTTAGCTGTGCAACAAAAACAGCGTGCTAAATTCATATAAAAACATGCTATTTGTAGTAATGTGCTGGAATATAGGCTTATAAGCTAGCAGATATTATCTAAATTTGTTTAGAAGACTATGTAATGGGAAATAGTCTTAAATTACCGCACGGTACAAGGAAGTGCCGACCAAGTGAATGTGGTAAATGTTCCCATAAATACCTGTGAATCCGAGATTATTTAACTTGCACGATGAGCAAGGTGCAACTTCAAGCCGTAAATTGGATTCCCTGGTGGCATGAACATATTTGTGACACAAGACAGCAATATCACAATGAACAAGAACTTACGGGCAAAAGTGAAATGGTGAGTTTTATTTGTAAGATGCTCGAGTTGTAGTTAGTGACACGAGACATATCTTGAGGCCCTATTTTGAATTGGTTTCGATATGGTGAATTGGTTTTATGAGCTAATCAAGTTTAAAAGGCAAACTTGAGTTGAAGGCAAATGAACATCTGAAAAGTTAGCTTGTGTATGTTAGAGGGTGCATTACATGCGTTGTAGGGACTGAAATCTTGGGATTACTCAAGCATTGTACAAATGCATTTTCACAAAATGGCACATGTGCACACATAGCTGCAGCATCACAATGAGTGCCTTGTACTCATTGCAGTAGAAGGTGTACCTAGTAAATGCTGGAAGCCTGCAGCACACTGACAAAAAGTTACTGGTCAATTCGTATGCTGAGCTACGTAAACATTACAGCTTTTTCGAAATGAACCAGAAATTCTCCCATTTCACAACATCAGCACCATTAGTTTGTACGTTGCAATGTAGGTGTTTGGCAAGGGAATTCCTTATTGCAACACCCGACGGTTCGACCCGTTTGGTTGTGCAACTTGGCTGAGGTCGCCTTCTGTCCACATTTCGGATTGCATCAACCCATGTGGCATCGCAGCGGTCATTCAGCTGTTCACAAATGTTGTGCAGCACACAACACGTACGGATTACGCAGTTTACATAGTCAATATCACACTTCAGGTTATGCAGTATACGAAAACGTGCCTTAGGTCAGCCAAATGCATTTTCAACTACGCGTCTTGCGCTTGACAGCGGTAGTTGACAATCTGCGTAGGTGACCCGATCGGGCCAGGGTGCGCAAACGGCTTCATTATGGTTGGCTGCAAAGGGAAGGCCTGGTGGGCCAGCAGCACAGGACCAATATCAACACCTTGAAACACTTTTGTTTCACTCGTGAAGAGGCTCCCAGTCAACACTTTTGGAAGGAGTGACCAGTGATAAACGCTTGCATCGTGGTTCCTTCCAGGTGATCCTACATTCGTGTAGATATTGTATAGGTGTGGTCAACGATAGCTAACAGTATCACACTGTACCACCCTTTGTAATTAATGTAGTCAGTGGCATGGTCCTTTGGGGAGCACACTTCGATGTGGCATCCGTCCAGTGCACCCATGCCCTGAGGGAATCCAGAAACAGCCGCAAACCGGCGCAAATGTTCATGAACCTCGTGCACTTTGGGAAACCTTACGAAACGTGGCTCCAGCCTGAGCACAATAATTGTGCAGAACTCGTGGAACGCAAGGTTCACCATCGAACGGCCAACGCCAAAGATGTTGGCTACGCTTCTGTCTTCAGCAGACGTAGCTAGACGGTAGAGTCCTATCGCTACACGTTTATCTAGGGGGATAGCCTTTCGCATGTTCGTGTCTACCCGTCTCATAGACACACAAACACTCACAATATATTCAAAGGTGGAGCGGTTCATTTGAAAGTTCTCTCAGAATCCGCTGTCAGGAAGGTGCGGAAGTGTTGCCTCGTACCACGAAACTTCCCGTGGGTAGGCCCAAACAGAACGTTCCGTGGAAGAAAGTGCTGCAGCTGCCAAGAAAAGCTCTCGGCTCCTGTGCCGAGCGCGGTTACGCTCAGCATCCAGTTCTTCAAGCTTTGCAATGGTGCACAGTTGCTGCAATTGCCGCTGCTGAGCTGATGCTTGAAAAGGCGCAAATGCTACCCAAAATTCACGGTCGGCATCTTCAATGTTGATGTTGGCCGCTGGTGTTGGCCGCCGGTGTGCTGTAGGTGTTGTTTATAACATTCCCCTTTCCTTCGGCTGCGAATACATTGGTCAGACGGGACGCTGTCTCAATGAACGATTAAAGGAGCACAATAATCATGTTTTCAACTCCGTTTCAGGTCATCTCGGTATTCATTGCAGAGTACCACGGTTACAATCCGTTGTTCGATAGCGCACAAATTATCAGTCGCAATAAAAACAAACATACTAGATAAATCATTGAAGCGCTTGAAATTCACAAATCTGGGGAGCGCTGTGTCAGTGCCCCTTCATTGTCACTGTGCGATAAAGAAGTGCAATATTTAACCACATGATTTGCATATTGTTTGTTGGGAGCTGAGTCCTGAACACGTGCCACCTTTCTGTTCTTTCTATTGTGCCTTAGCGTGGTATTTAAACCTTGGTTATGAGCGCAATAAAATTGTTGTAAGTCAGCGCTCTTTCCTATCCCTTCTCTCTCGTTTCCATGTAGATCGTCGCGCTGCTAACCAAAAACGCACTTTTTTCATGGGCTGTTTTTTTTTTCTTCACCGTGTTGAAATGCGTGAACGAATGCTTTGCCACGTGAAGTGATCTGCACGCCTGCCGCATGCTTCGCACGCCTTGTCGACAAGGTCATGTTTTGCAGTAAGTTTCTGCATCTGACTTTTCATGGATACTTTCGTCACAGATTTGTGAAGTGAAGCTTCACATGTTAAGATAGTGGCTATGGTGTATTGTTGTGTGCCGTTTTGTCAGTCGTGGTCTGGACAGACTCCCGGTATGTCGTTTCACCAGTTTCTAGCTGATCAGGAACTGTGCGCCAAATGGCAAAAAACATTTTGTGGGAAAATGTCATCATTAATGACAAATCGCACTCAACTACAGTATGCAGCAAAGCACTTCTTTGATGAGTGACTACGTCAGTGATTGTAAATTAAGAAAACTGGTTCCCGGTGTGGTTCCAACTGTATTTGAAGGCTATCCGTCTTACCTAGCACCCAGTGCGAAGAAAGCACGTTGGATCCCAAAAGTCCCAGACACTCCTCCTAGAAAGTGAGCAAAACTAAAGGAAGGCCCAGAAGACGGCGAGAATGCAGCTTTAGAGTCGTCGGAGCATGAAACCGAGCAGAAAACTACTACATGCGTGCAAACAACAAACACGTACGATGAGCAGCGGGCAAGTCGTAATTGATTAATGACGGCAAGGCTTCGTTCACAAGTAGCGTATTATCGCTCCAAGTGCTCAACAGTAGAGCAGCAACTAGAAGCACAGAAAAAGGTTATTTCTTCATATCGTGACAAGCGCTACTTATCGTTTAAAAAGATTGCTGCAGACGCCGAAAAAGGAGAGAAAAAAGCTGTCTTCCTGATTCACCAAGTTGACGGATACCAGAAGAAATTCCGGTCTTACTCTGAAGAAGTAATCAGAGTGCGTCATATGGCGCTTTCTTTCGCCAAAACGCTATAATCATGCCCGAACTGAACTGTTCACACTGCTACACAAGTGCACACTGCAACGCTTCATTGGTCCTAGCTCAATTTATTCTGGAATTAATAGCGCCATGAAGGAGATTTAGATTTACAAGGCTTCCCTTCTCAACCACAAACAGCACATGACTTCATTAACAATCGATGAAGCTGCAATAAAGCCTAAGTGCATATATGATCGGAAGTCCGACGTAGTATTTGGGATAAGAAACAAGCCAGAAAATCGTGCGCCATGTATTATGAATGAAACACTTGCTAACCGGGTCTATGTTTCGTGCTTCACGGAGTGACCAGTTTGTACAAGATCCCATGTTCGTACTACTTCACAAAGCAGCTCAGCAGCAGAGACTTGAATGCGTGGACAAACAACGTTATCTCTACGGTTGAGGAATGCGGCTTTGTAGTCATTCGTATTGTTACTGATAACTACTCAGCGAACAGAAGCTCATGGGGAATGGTTCATTGTCAAGTGTAGTGAAGCATCCTCATGACAATGAAAGAGCCATGTTTTTAAGCTTCGATCCTTGCCACGTTTTCAAAAATGTCCGCAGTCAATTTTTGGAATGTGAGCTCCCAGACGGCACTGGCATCATCAGTGGCACATTAGTTCAACAATTAAATGAGCACCAGAAGAAAATGATGATAAAGTTGGTCAGAAATCTGACAAGAAAACATGTGTATCCGTCGAACTTTGAGAAACGCCGTGCAGGTGTTTTTGCCCCAAGGTGCGCTGGAACACCTCCAGCAGAACTTACGAGGCAACTCTGCTCTCTTTGCTTTCAAGGACGCGACATCTACGATGAACTTCATGAAAGTGATGAAAAAAATGGTTCGACCTTCATGACACAACATACGAGGGAATCGATCGCAAAATGCCCACCTTCAGGGAAAGTGATGACCGATTACTGTGGCAGCAAAATGAATTTTGCAACTACGTGAAGACGATTCAGGACTGTTCCATCACAACTGGTGTTGGCAGCTTCACAGAGGAAATACATAATGCCCTACTTTTCAACACTAAGTCTACAGTGGAGGTAGCCCAATTTCTGCTGAGAAGAGAGGTCCCCAACTACGTTCTCACTAGGAAACTCAACAGTGATCCTACCGAGGCATTATTCGGAAAACTTCGGTTTATATGCAGAGGTAACGACACGCTGGACGCAAGAGTCGTTGAAGCAGCTCTGGATCACATTGTAAAGAAAAAAGTACTGCCATCGAAAGAAGCCATGAAACAAGGTGAAGACGCCGAAGAAGCGGCAACCCCTGTTTCTCAAGATCTAATTCAAGAACTGATAACTCTGCGAGCACATCCTCCAGCTCCTCCTCTGTCTCTTGCTTACTCAGGCTCGGTGTATGTAGGTGGCTATATTGCCAAGCTTATCAGTGATCTTAGGTGTGACGCTTGCATCATGCTTGTGACGACAAACAAGACTTAAGCAGTCCTCTGTACAAACTTCTGCTTGCACAAGAGAACGGCAAACTTCACTATCCAAAGCCGGAGTTTGTTCTGGAAACGATTTCGACGTTTTTTGAAAAGGCAGTCAAAGAACTCCCGCGATCGAAGATTCTCGAAACCTTGATGCTAACCATTAAGCCGCATCTGGAAGATTCACCCCTCCTGTGCTGCCCGGAAGCTGTTGACAGGAGTCACGCCAAACGCTTAGCACATCTGATCTCTGAAAAGTTTCTCCGAATTCTTCTTGTCAATTCTACAAAGAAATTAACAGACCAAAATGACAAGCCCTCTTGTTTCATCCACAAACCAATGCGAAAGCATTTCCGGCTATAAATGATATCCCTCTAAACTGTGAGTAGCACGAGAATGTTGTATAGTTTATTAAGGGGAGACGGGGCTTGTAGAGACGAAAAAAATCGCGGAAAATATATTTTTTATTGCATTTACGAAATTATTTTCGCACATATATACCTAATTTTATACTGACAAGATCAGTATTTTAGCCGCAATAACGTTTTATGCAACGTGTACAAGCTGGATCTCAGCCGAAATCAACACTGAAACAGCTATTTTTCCGCGACACGCAGCTGCGGTTCCACGCGCAGTAGCGCAGACATCTTGGTCTCATTTGAAAGAGCCGTCTTTCTCCTTCAAATACCCTCCAGATCGGGTCTCATTCAGCCAATGGCCATTTAGAAAATGCGCGGCAAAAAGAGGTGAGTGTATCCTCCTATTCGTTATTTGGTGCACGTGACTTGAAGGCGCCACCCGATTGGCGGACTATCATCATTGTCGTCTGCTCCACGCCTTGGGTCGTGTACTGACGCGCGCCATTTTGCCCATAACAGCGAGGACCCGCATCGACCCGCAACACAATGTCGAAACAGGAGTGAAAATTCCGTACGAGGTGCAAGTTTGGCGCGAGAAAAGTGTGACGGCCGCTTAATGAAAACTTCGACAAACGCTGCCTGGCACCGCAAAACGCAGAAGAGGTCGCATCCTCCGTGATCCTCATCGAGGAGCAGCTCGCCGGCCACGTGCTTGTGTACACCGACGGCTCTGTGCTCCGAGACGGCGCGGCTTCGGCGACCTGCGTTGCCCCCGAGCTCTCGGCACAGAGCCAGTGCCGTGTGCTGCGCGCGGTGTCGTCAACGCATGCCGAGCTGGCCGCCATTGACCTGGCTGCCGAGCTGCTGCTCCAATTTCTTGTCCGGCGAGCGGCCGTCCTGACGGACTCACGGGCACGGGCGGCGCTGTGCATGCTGGCCAGGGAGGATCACGGCCCCACGCTCATCCGCCGGCTCCAGTGCAAGCTTGACGGCGTTTGCGAGCGGGAATGCTACCTCGTCTTCCAGTGGGTACCTTCTCATGTTGCCCTGCAGGGAAACGAGGAAGCAGACCGGCTCGCAAAGGAGGCCCATTCCTCGTCGGTCCCGCTGTCGCGGTTCGTGACGCGGTTTGACATCGCCCGCCACTCCGTGTCCGGCTATCTGAACACGCAGCACCCGGACGCTCGCATCGCTGGCGGCGTGCCCCCCAAGTTGCTGCCCCGCAGGGGCCTGAGCCGGCGAGACCGCGCTCTCATCCTGCGACTCCGCATCGGCTGCGGCGGACGGCCGAAAGGTTGCATCGGCTGTCGGGTGAGGGCTCGCCGTCCTGTGACGGGTGCGCCGACATTGAGACGGTTGAGCAAGCCCTCCTTCAGTGCCCCGCATGTGCATCTGAGCGCGGCGCACTTGTGACGACATACCGTCGCCTCGGGCTGCCCGCGGATACTACACAGCAACTCCTGTTCCCGGCCACCCACCCCTCCATTGCCAGGCACGCCGTCTCGGCGTTACTTGTTTACCTGGAGGATGCCAACCTGCGCGCTCGGCTGTGAGTCGTGCCGCCTTCACTTTCTGGCCTTGCTGCTCGGTTTTTTTTTTTCTTTTTTTTACCCCCCCCCCGCCCACTTTTTCTCTACCCTGTCACTATATCTCCCTCACCCCCTTCCCTGTACAGCGCTGTTGAGGTGCCCTCCCCCAAGAGGCAGTTAAGGCGCTGTACTTTTTTTTCTCTTCTCCTATTTTTAAGAATCACTCACACGCACACACGCATCCTCCGTGTGCAACGACGAAGTCGATACTACGAAGGTAGGCCTAATGAGCACATCGGCAGCCGCGAACACTGACAAGAACATCAGCCACAGACCCTTCGAGCAGCGATCGCCTGCGTCTAGACACCAGATATCGACATCCCTCGGATTGGACGAGGAGAAAAGGAAAGCGGAAGAAAAACTTCTGCAGTTGTCGTCGGCTCCAGCAACGGAAAGGAAACGCCACTTCGTGGGTGACGGCACGGACAGCGCGGCTCGCCCGCTTGATGGGAGGACGTTCAGAATTGTAGCTCTAGAGGCCATGCATAGTACCATCTTATGGCGCTTTTCACTGGTCGATCTGGAGCAGGATTTCTCGCTCTGCGGCAACAAATCCGAATTTCACTGGTCAATCTGGAGCGGGTTCATGCTTTCCACTAGTCATTTCAGATGAACTCGCTCTGCACCGGATCGCTCTCACTTGCTCCGCCACCAAGGCGTAGATTCGGGCAGAAATAGCCTGTGTCACTTCCGTCTTCAAGTGAAATCGGCACGTACAACACTGCATTGCTTCGCAAAATGGCTGCATTCGCTGCTGCTGTAGAGCTCACATTTAGCGATGAGAGCAGTTCGAGCAGTAGCTCTTCCAGCTCGGACGACAGCGATTACGAGGTTACGCAGGCGCTGTATGAAGACCAACATTAAAATGTTGGTGCGGGAGGCCTTCTGCGAACTGCCGAACAAATGTCTGAGGATTGTCTGCTTCATTGAGGACGTTGCGCGGGTATACTCAGATGATGAGGTAAGCATATCACCACATAACGCCACTAATATTGCAGATATCTTGTTAACATACTATTTGTTCATTTGCTTGTTTGCAGAGTTTCCAGAACTGTAGTGGACAACCTGATAAGGAGGTTTAATGGCTCGCTGTTTTATTCTCACAGTGATTGTGGCGGGTCCCCTTTGAAAACCACTTAAGAGCACATTCTGGTCTTCCTCTGGTGAGTCAGCAAGTTATTTTAAGTTCTGTGCACCTGTTTACTTAACCTCAAGTCATGCTTTCTTGAAGTAGTGAAATATAATGCAATTCTGTAGTAATTATTTTGTCACGACTGCTCGATCAAAACGCACAAGGTGTGCGTTTTGATTGAGCGGTCGCGGTGTTGCATTCCAGTCATTCAAAACCTTAAGTGTTTATTCCCTTGAAATGTCCATAGAAACTTCAAGCAGAAATTTTCTTTGTCTGTCTTTATTGCATTTGAAGATTGCCAACACTGCATAAATGTCCAGCATGAGATCCACTGGTTCTCATGTAACCCACCTAGACGGCATTCATGAATGCCAAAGAAAACAAAGGAGCACAAGGACCACATTTATATACACTGTAGTGTTTACAAGCTACCCAGCACTCTATCTTGCACATTTCGGTCACAAATGCTAAAGGATAAAATGTTTAACGACATTTGCACACACACCTGTACATGGATGATGGGGATAGGGACAAAAGCAGCACATATTTGCTAAGCTTCCACCCCTATTTCCGTCAGAAAAGCTGTAAGGGGTGAGCAGTCCATTGCACACGTAGCTAATATTGCAACTCTTCCTACTTTTGAGGCACAAAACTTGCAAGCTCCGTTATTCTACAAAGCACCCTAAGAGATTAAAGGGTATAACATTATTTGAACGGTTAGCATATTACTGCAGATATTCCTTCTAACCGGTTGCTTACACTGATTGTTCATGAAGTATGTATACTTTGTGGGGATCGAGGTGCCTTCCTGCGCCTCCTCCCCCAGCTCGTGCGCGGCGCTTAGCTCGATCTCCGGGAACCACTGCCGTAACGGCAACATGGCGGACATGGCTAGCGCGCCAGACCTACTTTCTCGCGCAAACCGTGCTTCTCGCCCCCGAGATTGGATTTGCCCAGCGAGAACACGTTACCGGGACGCACACTAATTGGCCTCCCTAGTTGCGGCCCCCAGGCACCCTCTCCACCCGAGCTCTCGTCCGTTGAGCGCTTCCTCGCCGCGGCAGATGCTCATAGGCCCGCAACGAGGTGGTTACATGAGACCTTTGTTCTCGCAACTCCTCGTTCTTACGCTTGGCGGACCGCTACCCGGTTAGCCTTAGCGCACCGGGTGCGCGTACTCGATCGGTCTTGCGGTGAGCCTTGGCCCTTAAGCGCCGTGACTGTCGCACTGTGCTGTATCTTGGTTGAATAAACCCGTGTTGGCGATCTGACTCCGGAGCCTTCTCTGCGCCGTGTCGGAGAGTCGACGAACCCTGCCGTAGCGCCTTTGTGCGTAGGAGAGTGGAGGAGCGTCGTGCCCTTTCCAGACCGTCGCTCGTAGGGTAAGCCCTGTGCAAACCCATCTCCACAAATTTTGCAGGTTCGGTGCAAACAAGGCATGCCTCAGGGATGTAGCCAGTTGATTCAGCATTGGGGATGCAACAGCATTTAGGATAATTGAATGCACTCGAATATTTGGTGGACATTGCCAAGAAACTTATAACATTCCCAGCAGTTAATGAGGGCAGCATTGCAGGCAAGTTGGTAATCCATTACTAAGGTGTTATTGTGCAACAAAAAGACATGGACGGCAGAGAAGAATACACACACCAAGCGCAAGGTGTGTGTGCGCTTCCTCACCGCGCTTGGTGTGTGTGTATTCTTCTCTGCCGTCCATGTCCTTTTGTTGCGCAATAACACCTTAGTATTCCCAGCAGACCTTGATCCGCTGTCGGCAGACTTTGAGGAAGAATATTATTGATGTTTCACTGTTTCATGCCATGTACTCTATCTAGCAACAATAGTCTGAAACATGCTGCTTTCCCTTTAGGAATTGTGACATGATTTGGGCACATATACTTACATGTAAACCCACCCTTATTAACCTCACTCCCCATTAAGGCTAAATGGCTACTCATTCAAGGAAAGCACATTCGTTCAGTTAAGCTGCCAAAATTTTAAATTTCTGTCGCAAGTGTTTCTTAATTTCTCTTCAGGGGCACTGTCCTGGTCACTAAATGCCCCTTCCTGCACCCCGGCGACGTGCGAAACTATTGCAGGTGTCGGGAGTGCCCAATACAATTGGATGTATTGATGGCTCGTACATAAGTGTCCAGTGCCCTGCTAACAAGGTGCGCTTTACATACGTAAACAGGCACAGCTACCCATCTTTGACTCAAAAAGCTGTGTGTGACTACAAGAAGTTTCTGGATGTCACAACTGGCAATCCGAGCAAAGTTCATGACTCCAGGATTTTCAGAAAGTCGAGGTTTGCCGAGTGGCTGCCTGGCCTTTGCTACTCGGAGAAGTTCCGCATTCTTGGGGATGTGGCTTATCCCCTTCGCGATTACCTCATTACACCATTTTGGGACAATGGCCTAGATGGCCATAGTCCCAGAATGGACTATGCGACAATGCAAGACAATGTGCCTTTATTATAAAATTTTCGGCAACAAGAGTGAAAATTGAGAATGCCTTTGGGGACTTCAAGGGCAGGTTCCTTCAGCTGCTGCACCTAGACTTTTTTTTTTTTTGACAAAATGAACAAGTTTATCATTGCTTCTTGTGTTTTAGTTGTTGCTACCTCATTGCTACCTGTGCATTAGTTGCTGGGATGTCGATGTGCCACCATATAGTGACGATGCAAGCTCAGCATGGGACTGGCAAGCACCACCAGATGACGACAGCCAGAACTGCGGCCCCCTTATGTCGAGTGAAGCCGCACTGTGTCGAGAACTGGAGGCGAAGGAGGAGTACTTGATTCAAGCAATGTACATTTGAGCAGGAAATGCAAACTGGTAGCTTCTTGTGTATGATGTAAGGGATAATGCAAATATGTCCTGTAAATATTGTAATGCAATGAAATTGTAACTAATCAAGCAATGTATGGAATAATTATGGAAGCTGGCACGTTCACACAGGCTCGCTGTCTGTGACATGCTCCTTGCGTCAGACATCAAAACGAGCTAGCTTCCATTGGCATGAGACAAGTAGTCTCATGCGATGGAGTCTCGCGCCCTAACAACTATGCATATTTAGTCATATATAAATGCAAATTTTGATTTTTAGGCTTCCTGTGGAGTACTACTTCACAAAGGCCTTGGCAGGAAAGCAGCTTCAGCTTCTTGCCTTGATGGTAATGCAGTGCGTGGAAGAAGCGGGGTTCAAAGTTATACGCCTCATTGGAGATAACCACAGATCCAACTCGAAATTTTTCTCCAATCTGTTGGGCGACCCCATACAACCTGTTGTTGAATAAGTAATGGCTTTTCAAACCTATATACGCCTTCATTTTAAACATGTCCTTTAGAACTTTCACCAAAGCAACATGTTTCTTGCCATAAGTGTGCTTTATAATTTATTGGTGTTGCTTTGTTAAGCTAGATGAATGCTTGTGAATATAACTTTTTTCCAGACATCCTCTGGATTCAGGTTGTGAGCTTTTCCTTTCATTTGACTATTGTCACATATTGAAAAACATTAGGTCGCAGTTTCTCGAAGTGAAGAGATTATATAATCAAGAGAAAGGGACAGCTCATCCTGCCAGACTTCTTAAGGTACAAAACAATCCTTTCTACTTTAGCCATTCAAATTTTACCCCACTAACATTTCGCCCCATCGCAGACTGCTGTACAATATCCAGGAGAAGCAGGGCACCTTCAAATTTATGGGGTGGCTAACCAAGGAGCATCTTCTGCAGTTAAATTTCGAAAAAATGAATGTCAACAGGGCTATCCAAGTTTTTTCATCATGGCTGAAGTATGCAGCCATATTTTTTGTTGTCTGTGTGAAGGATACATGCTCTAAATACAAAAGAATGGTTGCTGAACGGATGACATATATTATAAGAATGAACACCAGTGATTGCTGTTCTTGTTTAGGTCAGCACAGTCCTGCGATTTTTGCAACAGCATGGACAGAGCCTTGGAGCTTCTGGCTTCCAGAATTGCCTGCCAACGGTGGAATTTATGGGATTGGTGCACAAATGGTTTCTGCTGCACAATATTAAAAGCACCACTCTTCACTGGACCAGCAGAGATGCCATGAGGATTCCATTTTACAGAGCAGATGATGAGAGGTGTGTCATAGTTTTGGCAGTGTTTATGCCGACCCTATTTTGCTGTAGAATGCGTGGATTGGTAAAGTTAAATACACTCTAGCATCTGGCATAAGGAAACCACTTTTTCTTTATTAACAGCTACTGAAGAGGATTGTGGAGTTTTTCTTGTGGCACGCTCTATTTCACTACTCTATGAACCTGTCTTTTTCAGGCTTTGAAGGCTAGAAAATGACTTTCTGAAGTATTTCAGCGAATGGAAGGAAGCCACAACGCATAAGATGAAGTTCCTGTCCGAAGAAACTTATGAGGCACCGAGAGTAACCAGCATGTCCACAGTGCTGTGCACGAGATTCCTCTCGAAGACGGGATTTCGTTTTGTGCCTACATCAAAGTTCTCAAGTTGCTCTTTTCCACAATCAGGCTGCTCAACGAGTCGAATGACCAAACCGACGCCTACGCAGCCCTCTCATCACTGCAGAAGATCGTGGTCACTGAAATCATCCACGCTTCGTACAGTACCAATGTAGGAAGCGGGATGAGCTCGCTGGGGAAGGCTACAAAGCTGTTTCCCATTCCTGCTAAGGCCACTTCTGACAACAATGTCAAGAAGCTTCTGCTCCCTCATCTCACTGCGATGGAGCACTATCCAAGTATGCAAAGTGTTCGGACAAACCATAATAGTTTAGGCTCTGTATGCTAGAATTGTATATGCAGTTTCCAACTTGAGCACAAAAAAGCTATAACGCCTGGCACCAAACGGTAACATCGTCAAGTAAAGCTACTGCAATAGCCGTGAACCTCAAAGAAAGTAGAAATTTTTATCTAGAACAAGAAGTTCAGGTGGTGACACAACATGATTAGGGTCAGTGAATGAGGGGATTACCAGCAGAGGCTTTGAACAAGAGGATGGGACAGCATTCATTCTGCACCTAGTATTGCTGAACAGTCACTTCTGAAGGGCACTGTCATCTGAGCCATTGTCCTGAATTCGCTGCAAATTTAGATATTCCATAAAGTAAAAGCATGTTGCCATTAATGGTGGCAGTGCTTTCAAGACTGATTTTGGAACTGAAATACTACCATTTAGCATTTTCAAGAATAAGCTTCCTTAAGCTCAAACTTGCGTTTTTTCTTGCAGGTGCCCCTCAGTGAAGCCTTTGATCCAGCACGCTGGCAATGATTGCTGGCTTCTTGGTCAGAGCCGTGCAGGACTGCACTGCATGCGAGGGCTGCCTCATTGATTTGTGGGCACCAGCCTCTCAGTCTACACCTCTGCCATCATTGCAGGCATGGACCGCAGCGGGCTGTCATATCCTACTTTGGAGTTCATGGGGTTCATCAACCACCCAAAGGACACCACTGAGCCTCACAGATTAGCCCTGCTAAGGCTGTTTATCCAGAAGTTCATGAGGCCATTTTAGGCAAATTTCACTTCCGATTTGGCAGAGGAGCCAAGCGAAAGATAATTACCGCCACGCCAAAATCGCGGGAGATCCTGAAAGTTTAATATGAAAGATTCCTGCAGGCTTGGAATAAATCATTTCGAGCAAACAAACGTTTCTTGTATGGTCATATTTTTTAATTATTTTCCTTGAAGAATGCTTCGTTTCAAGTGATTTAACGATCACGTGAATACTTCTAAACATAGCAAACTATGAAGCGTGCAAACCGCTATTTTTACTTTAACAGTGGCGCTTCTTCACCCTACGATGCTGCTAGGTACGTTTCGCAGCTGTGCGGGAAGAGCCGAAAAAAAAGGCAGCTACACCACAGCCGCTCCTACCAGTACTGACAAATGCAAAAACTGCTGCTCTAAAAAAAATATTACCGCTAACAGCCTAACATGTTTTAAGTATACACACATAGCGTCCTTATGCTGTGTACTAAAAAGCCCCGGGTGTTTACCCAACTTGAAAGGTCGCCAACGATTACACGCAGCTGCGGTGGGCCACGATGGGAGACGCTGAGATGAAGGTAAGTTGTGGCGCCACCTGTTGCAGCGCTCCGTCCCTCCTGAGGAGTCACGCTGATATTTCCGCGGACATGTGGCCGTAACCTGAAGAAACTCCTGGCACTGGGGGGAAACGGGAAGGGGGGGGGGGGGGGCATAGTACACAGCATCAAGAGAAGTCAGCGAACGACTCCAATCCACAGTCGCAGACTGGTGGAGACGGGGTGCGCCAGGTGCCACAGAGTCAGACCCTCCCCCAGAATCTCGGTGCGGGCGGTGGACCCGAAGTTCTCAAGATTGGTGTGACTTAGGGCCTCAGGCCCTGACCGACGTGCTGCTTGATGAGAAAGCAGCCAAGGCAGTGTACCTGGCCTGCCAGCAAGTGTGGACTGGGGAAAGCTGGCCGACCTGGAGGCTGTGACCATCACTTCGCTCGTACGCGGCCTTGGCTACGACCCTGCTTTCCTCACGTGCGTCTACGGCGGAGCCAATGTCTGGAAGAACGACCCCCCCCCCCCCTACGAACTAGAGGACCTCTTTCACGCCAACACTACTCTACTCCCGGAGAAGTGGCTTCGGCCACTGTCTGTCCACATCTGTGAGCATGTGGTGTGCAAGTGCCCCCCCCCTCCCGGCTTCGAGAAGTCCAGCACCCCAACTAATCAGCAGATTGATCAGCTGCTGGCAACCCCCGACGAAGACGAACTGACCCTGGAACTGTTCCTGCCCGGCACAAAAGAAGACCTCAGCCTTCGCAACCTCAGACTGGACGACATGCTACTGTTCCTCAGATCTAAGGGCATGCACGAGCACGTCGTCCACGTACTCAAGCTATGCAGAGGGTTTGACTACATTCTCACCGGCAGCTGCCTCCTGGCAGCAATCTGCTTCGAACAAGATCTGTGGTGCAATGTCACGATCAGCAGCGGCGTGTTCCTGGCAGACACGGCACACTTCAGGCTAGCCTGCAAGGAGTTATCCGATACTGTCAAGAAGACCAAGAATGTGCTCACTACTGATGAACGCGTCTCCCTCTATGAATGCGCTTCGTTGTACAGGGGCATGTGCCCGCCTGCGCCAGGGTGGGACCCCATCGAAGAGACACGTGACCTTGCTGAAGGCGGACAAGTGCCCCACGGACTGATGGCCAGCAAATGCATGTGGCCTGCTGACATGATCCGCAGGATCCGCGATCTAGTCAAGTTTCCTCCCGTAACCGATCCCGAAAGCCGGACTTTTGAGATGTGGATCGAAGACTGTGAGTGGGAACGTTCCGGTGCGCGTCCCTCGGCCATGTCAAGTACCACTTCTCAGTGAACGGCGAAGTGCGCCATGGGTCTTAAGGCCAGAAAGAACTTCGTGCTTAGAACTTAGTGCCTGTCGAGGAGTTAGTGAGCAGGGTCCGTTCCCACGCCACACAAGAGAACAAAGCAGTCATAAAAAGCGAATTTGGTGAAGTCCGCCTCGCTGTTTCAGACCCGCTGGAAGTGTACCTGCAGCAGGCTTACCTGTTTGCCGTATCCTGCAACACATACCTGTCCTGGCCCGGCAATACGTTAGAAGAGAGCATGCGTGTCGAGATGACCAGGAATGAGCGCACATACCAGCGCATGAAGGCCGGCGCGTGTGCCCTGACCTACGATTTCAGCTGGTTTGACCACCAGCCAACAACCGACGAAATCGTACCAAGAAGTCATATTTGACCGCGCTCTGCAGGCCGCAGCCTGGTGGCAGAGCCAGGATGTGTTGCTATTCGAGTCCTTACTCGAACAGGGCTTCCGCTCGGTGATTGCGACTTCCACTTCCGGCTTAGGCGAACAGAAGACGTTCCGAGTGAAAGACGGTCTCATGTCCAGGTTCCGTTCCACCTCAGCAGTGGGGAGCGGATGGAATGCCGTGCTGGATGAGATGGCGAGAGACCTGGCAAACCGGTTCCTTACTCCTAACCGTAAGCTTGACCCTGGCAGATCGTCCGAGGTGACGATACCCAAGTGGTGTCCGACTCATACCTGGACGTTCTGTCAGTCAAGTTGGGCTACGACGTACTCGGGGCCCAAGCAAATGAAAGTAAATTCACGCTTAGGCTAAGCCACATCGAGTTCTTGTGCATCGAAACGAGCTACAGGGCCCGTGCCTACCCGTGTAGAACCATCCTGCTCCTGAACCAGCGCAGACTCTGGAGCACCCGCCCACCCACCGGAGACGCATCCCTGACTCGGATCACGAAAGTGGCCAGCGTGTTGGCCCGATAACTTGTGGACCCCTCCCTGCTGAACGAGTTCGTCCTGTTCATCGTCGAGCACATGCTGTCGAAGATGGGAGTGGACCGCAGCCTGGCCAAGATTCCAGTGAACCTGGGGGGACTAGGCCTGCTCCCATGGGATGGCAAATGGCACGTGCGCAGCTGGTCCACCTCGCCACCCATTCCCGTTGACGGGATGAACACGACGGACTTCTGATCAAAGCAGGAAGCCAAGCGCTACGACATGGGCGTGCCCATAACCTCAGGCGAGGCCCGGAGACTGGCCGAGCGCGGCCTCATGACGAAGCTGGCCCTGGACGACGTTCTGGAGCTGGCGGGCGTCGTGCGGCACATGAGACGTGCTGAACTGAGACGAGAGATCATGAAAACAGATCAGCCCGCCCCCGTCGAGCAGGCCTTCCTCCAGCAGTACAGCGACATCCTGACAGCGGCTCACCACCTCACTCCAGACGAGGGTGGCTACGTGAAGATGGAGTGGCTAGTGCATCATGCCCACATGGCTGCGAGCATAGCAAGAGCACTTGTGCTATGGTTGGATGCCCCTTCGGTTCCCGCTCTCGATTTTCAGCGTAAGGTCAGTCATTTTTCGATTCTCGGCACCAAAATTTATTCTGGGGTTGTTTTTAAACATCTTGTGCCACCGCTCGATGCAGTGAATGGGCTTAAATAGGGTTATTTTCATTATTTTGACCTTTCGCCTCAGCTTGGCCAGGCCGATTAGGCCTGATATGGTACATACCCACTAATCGAGTATGGCAGAGCCACCATACCTCCGGCGGATTTGCCTCCGCAGGAGCGATGCCCCTCTTCAGCGAGTAGTTCTCTGCACTCGGTCTTTTCCGCCCAGGGCGATCACGTCATAGCTCAGATCCCTGTCGGATCACGCGAGGGAGAGGCCGCGGCGGTGGCCGATGCATGTATACCGGCTCAATCAAGCGAGGTTAGTCACCCTCCGGAGCCTTCTTTGGAGCGCGGCGATGTCGATGTCTCACTCACCGAGTCTTTTCATCAGGCGGTCGATTACCAAAAACAAATCGTTGACATATTGTTTGAATCAAACTGCAAAGTGACCAACAGTCACCAATCTCAGATCTTGGGCCTTCTGAGAATACTGGTACAGGAATGTGCTGACATGCGAGCGGTCGCAGCGTGTCAGTGCGGCAGGGCGGACGAGCTAAGGGGCCAGCTGATGCAGGATCGCCTGGCTGCCCACAGACAGCCTCTCTACAGACAGCCTCTCTGACGTGCCCCGTTTGCGGGCATGTGCACACGTTGCGCAGGCCCGCACCTCGGTGAGCAGTGCACGGTGCGCATGGGAGATGCCGCAGTGTGTTGCAGCGAATGTCGCTGTGCGGGACACCCCAGTTCCCATCCAACGGGGGACAGGACCTGCCCTCTCCTGATGGGCAGGGGCTGCAGCCTCTGTGTTGCAGCGTGGCAGGTCTCCTCGCTCTCGTGGCTGCCGGTGGGGGAGCTGGGCCGCGCATGCGGCCTTGCGAAAGTCTCTTCTTGGCGCCGTGGGAGTGCCGGCGATCGCCGCGCCTTCTCCCCCGTCTCTTTTTCGTTGCTCCTCCTTCTTTCCTTCCCCTCCTTGTATCTGTGTGTTGTCCCACCTCTTTCTGCCTTTTTCCTTCCACCTTTCCCATTCTTTTTGCTTGGCTGGGGCGTGTCACGGGGGTGCGGTTGGTTGCGGCGCAGGTTTCTTGTTTACCTTGTCATGGGCTGCACGGTATCGGGGGGGATACTAGGGCGGAGAGCGCGTCTTGTTGGGGTGGCGCACGGTTCCGTCGCAGGGTGGGCTGTTCTGTTTCGGCGTGCACGCTGGCACACTACCGCCAGTGTCGATCACCATTCGCCACTGCCTTGGCTTTCGACCATGGCTGATGCCTCGTCCCTTAAATTTTTACAGGCAAACCTCGTCAACACGCGCGATGCCACCAAGCTGTTAGTGCAGCACATGGTTGCGGGCGATTTCTCGTTCGCGCTGGTCTCTGACCCGCACACCCAAGACCATTAAGGCCCAACCACAAGGAACGGATTTCTGACGGATTTTCGGTGTCGGCGCCGGCCGGCGGCACGCTACGGCAACACTCAACGATGGCTCTCAACCACAAGAGACTCTCGGCATCGACGTATTTCAAGCATGGCGCAACGTGGCCAGATCCTTCCCCCCCCCCCCCCCTCCAAGTTCAGTTGGCCATTTTTCAGAAGGTTGTGCTAACAGAACACTTATTTTTACTTCATAAACACTTCTTGTGGATTTAAAAGTTCATAAAAAATTGTGTTTAGCTTTAGCACAAACATATAAAGTTTTTTGCTTGTATGTACTGAAACACATAGCACCAGTGACATAGCATCACCAGCAGCAGCCGTGCTCGATTGTGTGTATGTGCAACACCTCCTTTATTGATACGTGTGTACTCCGGCATTCGTTGCATCTCCCTGTCTGCGAGTACTGGCACGCGACGTTCCCTTGATTTCTCCATGGTCAGAGAAGTGGAGGAATTGCTTCGCTTGAAGAAGAAGCTTCTATTGCTGAAGTTAAAACAGCGAGAAGAGAGGCGGAAACGCCGTTGGTGAGTGAGGCCTGTCTTCCTACACCGAAAAACCGAAGGCCGCCACCATACAGCGGTAAGGACGAGTTCTTTATTTCTCACTGCTTTGAACTGGAAGGCGTTCTGCGAAAAGCTGTCAAAGCACCATCAGTGCAAAGCAAACGCATCTCTTGATGCGAAATTTAAAGCTAGCGCCCTTCCATTATACTAGTACGCATGGACTGTCTCAAATACTTTAAGTGAATATTTTGCATCCGTACAGATGCAGCGCATGCGCGACGGTGACCACAAGTTCTTTTTCTAATATTACCGAATGAAGCCTGGAATGTTTGATCTACTGCTGTCGCATGTCACGGAAGACTTAACCCAGCAGGCTTGTCATCAATAGCCCCTGCAGAACGCTTGGCAATAGCCTTGAGGTGAGCCCCCATTTATTTCGCAATGCATTCGCCAACTTCCTGCTACTTTGCATAATGGCAGTCCTCGCTAATAGGAGAAGGGCTGTAAATGTTATTTTTGTTTTTCCAATTAATGTGAATACGCAAAATAGTCTTGTGTGAATACGCAAAATAGTCTTGTGTGCTAACCCCACGGCCCCTGCTGTAGAGCCAGACGTAATGAATAGATGGTCTGCCATGCAAAAATACCGGTGACCGCGAGCAACAACGCCGCCTGTACCGCACTCCATTCCTGGCATTCCCCAACCTTCATAGTACTCAGCATTCGCACTCTATTATCCATCATTTGCACAGTCCAAGAGCAGTGCAGATCAGAATGGAACAAGCAATTATATACATTTCAATGTTTTCTGTATTGCAGCTATCTGGCCTCACGTCAAGATATTAAAGACGTCGCCATGGCCTACAGGGTAGGCATCGAAACAGCTCGCCTGAGCATCCATGTGTCATGTCGTGCCATTTGGGTTCGACTGAAAGATGACTTCATGAAGGTATGGTACCTATAAGCACAATGTTTGTGAGTTGAACTCACGTGCTTTCATGCTGTAGTAGTGCAATTAGGACAGTTCATATTGGTTTTTTCATTATTGTTGGATAGACATGGAACTGCTCTGAATCGCCAAGGATGAGAATACAGATAGAGAGAATTCCTATGTGTGTCTTCTTCCGACTTATAGTTTGGCAGCTCTAATAACCATCTTTATTAAGAATTGTTGAACAATAATGTCCCTGGAGCCAACGTTTCTACAAGTGGACTTGTCTTTGTGAGAACTCTGTTATCGAACTGTTAGCTCGAGCGGCATTCCCTGTTCGACTACTGTTGGTCTTTTCAAGTGTTCATGTTCCTGTGATCATTTCTCCCGTTTCACTTTCATTAACGCAGAAGATTTGTACCCAAATGTGTAGTTGCCCCATACTAGCAAAGATTTCAACAATATATAACATTACAAATAATGGCATTTTCAGCGTACCAAAATATTACATTTGCCGTAATCATGTAGGTGCCCACCTGAAGCCGGGTGGATGCATACTGCAGATAACTTTGCAAAGACCTGGCAGTTCCCAAACTGCCTGGGGGCTGTAGACGGGAAGAACATTGCTATCACACAGCCTCCCAAATCTGGAAACCTCTATTACAACTACAAGGTGACTTAAGCTCCCATGCACTCCTAAAATAAATTCACTATTAAGGCCCAAAGAGCGTGGAACATGCTATTGTGGCTTACTAGTAACAATGCTGCTACAATATATGTACTATCACTGATATATTTCTTCTGTCTAGCGCACATTTTCCATTGTCCTGATGGCAGCCGTGGACAGCGAATACAAATACACCCTCATCGACGTCGGCTGCAGAGGGCCACACAAGTGATGGAGGCGTTTTGAAGAATTCCGAGTTTGGAAAAGCCCTCAAGAACAGAAATCTAGGCCTGCCGTCAGCTGGCGAACTCCCGGGAACTGGAATCGTGGCACCGTATGCCTTCATGGGTGATGAAGCGTTTCAGCTTAGAGAAGACTTTATGCGTCCTTTCCCAGCGAAACAGCTGAGGGATGATCGAAGAGTGTTCAATTACAGGCTCAGCCGGGCACGTAAAGTGGTACACTTTCGTGCTTCTATTCTTTCGAGAACTCTCGTTATGCAGCAATACTTAGTCTCGTAATTTTTTATTACAGAAGGTGTGCAGAAAATGCCTTTGGCATAACAGCAGCGAGGTGGTGCATTCTGCTGAGAACCATCAACCTGCACCCTAAGAATGTCGACTACATTGTCAAAGCAGCATGCATATTGCAGAATTTCCTCACTGTGCTCAACAACCAAACGCGAGTGCATGCAGACAAGGAGGACAAGTTTGGAAACATCATTGCAGGCCAGTGGCGACACCGCATTGACACGGCACAAAGCAACAACGCTGAACCTCGTTACTTCGCCCTAGAAGCAACACATGCATGCAACTACAATGGCAGTGCTGCAGATGTCCGGAAGCGGTTCAACTGCGTATTTCTGCAGCAGTGCTGGGGAGGTTTCCTGGCAGTGGCTGCAACCAGGCATTACAAAGGAAGGGGCCATGAGACATGTGCACGAGGACCAGCGTCTGGCACCTTGCTGACAGTAAGCCTTTTAATTATTAGTACTCAAGAAATTCAGAGTGTATAGAAGCACTGATGAACAGTTTATTCACTTTTCAACGATACAATATCGTCCAGTAACATCATCATCAGCCTATAGTATTTATGTTATTGTGGAGTTTCGAACGCACGTGCATGCGAATTGTGAGCGCACGGTTTTTGGTGGTGTAGCGGCATTTTGGAGGGAATGGAGTTCGAAAAGTGGATAGAACTAGGCAAACAGTTAGGCCTAAAGGGCGCTGATTTGGGGGACATGGATTACGGAACAGCAAAGGCAGGCAGTAGTCCGAGAAGAGCTGGAGTTCGCCCGAGAGGAAAAAAGAGAGCAGAATGAGAGGGAGCGAAAGGAAAAGCAGAAAGAGCGAGACGAAAGGGAGAAAGCGCGAGTGGCTGCGAAGGAAGCTGGGGAGTGTGAAATACAGCTGTTACAATTAATGATTCAGCTTAATCAAAGTAGCAACGTGAGCAGGGCTAGCAACGAGCACCTAGAAGTACAGGCGGAGCAGCGGAAATATCAGGCGCCCGTAGAAGTTGCGTACGGAAAGTGCGAAGAAGTCGCATGCACGGTTCTACCGATGGTAGAAAGAGAGGCTAATCTTTGTGAGCCTAAAGGTACAGCCACAGTTGATGCGAGATCCGTAGACCGTGGCGTTGTTGTTGAGGAACCCGTTGATGGGGACCGGATTGAGCGCGACAAGATACTGTGCCAAAGGAACACTAGAGAAGCAGCTAGGCCAGCTGTGGACGATTCGGCACAGTTATCCTGGGAGTATGTCGCGAAGGTAGTTCTTGCAGAAGTAGTCCGAAGTGACACAAACTCGTTAGGCAAGAGCACCAGTGTAGAGCTCAATCGGTCAGAAAAGTGCTCTAAAGCACAATGCGGGCCTGACAATGCAGTTGTGGACAGCTCCCGGGTATGCGAGCTGTGTTGCGCAGGAGAAAATACCAGCATTGTCCCCGAGTTGTTTGGGGCTCTCCGCCAGTGAAGGTGGCATTGAGAGGAGTGATTCACCCCCTAATCTTCCAGAACGTGCGGTTGAGGTGGCAACCGTGACCGACGATATGCGTGCCGGTCATCACGAGATGCGAGTGGAAGGCTCGGAAATTAGCACCAGAAAGTGTGCTGGGAGAAAGGAGAGAAAGAAGCGGTGTCGCAGAGTCCGTAATGCGGCAGAAAAGGCAACGCAGCCGAGTAAAACAAACGGCGCTAAACCCTGTGGGGAGCGCAGTCAGGGATTTCGAAAGGCACGTGGGTCGCTTGCAATGTTTCCAGTAAGAGCGTGTTCGAACCGCCGGGTGAGGAAGAGAGAAAAAGGCCGTTCGGTGCTGGGGCAGACAAAAGCAAGGAGGCCATTATGTTCCCCCTCGTTCAGTTCTTAGCAAGGTGTGCAAGGCATGGCACAGGAGAAAGAGCCGGTACGGCGCCGCGAAGTAGTCATACGCATTAGTGAAGTCGCAGTGCGATGCCTGAGAGGCATGTTACCTGTTTGTGAAGTGTCGCGTTGGGCAGCGAGGAGAATGACCTCCGTACCCTTTCTATTCCCTCGTTGACGAGACGAGCTGTCAAACCGCACCCGCCTCGAGTACGACTTAAGGATATGGCGCCCATAGACTATTCGGAATGAAAAGGAGCAACACAGGTTTTGTAGAAACCGTTTGTTTCTTTATTTTTTGTGTTCGGTTAAACTTTTCGAGATCTCCGACACTAGAGATTGTTTCATTAAGCGAGTTTATAGGGCTTTGTTATTGTTTTAAAGGCTCTCTGATATTCTAAAAGAGCTGGTTTGCACGCGCATAGGTTTTTGAACTTTGATTTCTATATATGTCGTTTCTGTAGCAGGTAGACTTCTTGAGTGAGATACCCTGGCAACGTCAAGTCCAGGTTATTTGTTTGAATCAAGTGTGGCATGCTGGAGTATCGGTTCACTTTATGGAAGTCATCGCGATATTTTTTTTTCTTTGAGAGTAAGCACTTTATTTGATGGAGCCGTTGTGTAACTGTACCTGTCGGAAATTGTGAGTACCGTTCTTTCAAAGCGTGTCTTGCGCGGACAAAGGGAAGTAAAGCACTGGCGCGTGTCTCGCGCATGTATTTAGAACACGGCAGCAATTTTTTTTAGTTTCATTTAGTGCATGGAAGTACTTTGCAATATGCGCGAATGTTCTGGTAGTCTTGAGCGCGTATTTGACGCAAGATTTCTTTTTTGCAGTTTCACTAGTACGTGTTTAATCACGGATGTAGAGTGAGCAGACTGTTCAGGACGTTTGTGCTACATATGATATTTCAAGTACCATTTATTTGGGATCATTCTGTAGTTGAGCTGGAGGATTTTGGGGTTGTATACATAGACATGTAGTGTTGTGTTCAATTTTTTTTTTGCATAGTACACGTTGTTATTGGATGTATAATGTTATCTATAGATGGAACGGTGTTCTTTAGCTTGTTTTTTTTTCTCGAAAATGCCACTCATGCAAGTGAATATTATGTTATAATATTCTGAAAGCGGGGGGCTGTGTCACGGAGTGGCATGGTTTCGAGAAAGCGACACGCCAATTAACGGGCATCAAAAAAACATTGTGGTCACACTGTGCGGCATATAGTCTCGAGAAGGCAGCACGCCGATTAACGGGCGTCAAAAACGTCGTGGCCCCACGGGGCTGGACCTTGGAGAGAGGACACAGGTGTGTGCGTGTGTGTCCGTGTGGTGCAGTGCTGGGGCTCGACCTTGGAGAGAGGGGAGTCTAGCGTCCTTCCCTCCTGGTGAAAGGGGCGCGGCCAAGACTTTTGGGAGGAGTCATGAAATAATTAGGTGAACTCTGCATACGGGCAGTTCCCCTACATAGGGAACTAGGGAAAGGAGAGGCTATTTAAGCGCAGGTTTTGGGCCCTGCTAATGAGTCTAGAAGCTGAACCTATGAGCCGCTGAGAAGCTGTCGGGGGGCTAGTGCTGTCCAGTTTCGCCTGGGCCGCCTAACCGCGTCGGAACTCCAAGTAACTAGTTGACGTTCGAGACGTCAAACCAGCGTCTGCAATGAAGCTCACGGTAGCTCGCCTCAAGTTAGCTCAACCTGCTTGAGGGAAGTCGTTAGATCTAGACTCCCGGGAAACCCCAGCCCAGCAATCACATCCACCTCAACAAGATCGGCCCACCAGCATTCTTCGGGAAAGCTCTGCGCGCCGACTTCACGGTTTATGAACTTGCTGCTGCTGCCCGGCTACGCACTTGACATCATTTGTTTTCTTTTGAACTTGGTTTTAGTCAATTACTTTTAAGTGTATTCTTGTATATTTGATCCATGCCTGCTTCATGTTTATATCCACTGTTAATTGCTCGTCATATTTATTTGTCTTCTTCACTGTGTTATATTAGGTTCAGGTGTGTTAGTCTCTCTTGTGTCTTTTTTAATTATTTTATTTTATTAATTTGTGTATATTTATCAGCCGATATATATCTTGTTTTTTTGTTAACTCCCGACTCTGACTCTTTCACTTTGTTCGCTCGAGTACGGAACAACCAACCGGCTTGTATACCCCGTCGATTGACTTGCGTCGATGACGAACGGGTGACAGCCGTGACACTGACCTGCAATTCTACACTGGGCTATCACCAGACATATTGTCAGGTTCTAGGAGAACAGGCGACCTGAAGCGTCGAGTTCAAGGTGTAACCACCAGCTGATGAAATGGAAAACTCAGGCACCAGCGCGTGGACCTTTGCGGCCCTCCCAACTTCACACAGAAGACCAGCTGCTTCTAACACTAATGCGCCTGAGGCTTGGCATTCTTTATGGGGACCTAGCCTAGATATCTTGTACTGCACCATACTCTGTGTGCAATATTTTCAAATCGCCTAAAGAGATCATGAAATACATTGTAACCTGGCTCCCGAGATCCCATATTCAGAACACCATGCCAAGTTCACTAATAGAAAAGGGTTTTGAAAACGCCACATGCATATTCGATTGCACTGAGGTGCACCTGAAAGGCCAACCAAACAAAAGCCAAGAGCCCACACCTACAGTTCATACAAAGCTCACAATACTGTCAAGTTTCTTGTGGTAATTGCTCCAAATGGCCTTATTATTTACATTTATCGTGCATTTTTGTCAATTCTCATACATTTTTGTCATTTCTCAGATAAATTTATTGTCAAACATAGTGGCATCCAGGAATACCTTGTTCCTGGGGATATATAATGGCTGACAGGGGCTTCACTCTGGACCCCTACTTGGAAGCCCAGGGAATCAAATTGAACATGCCAGCATTCACCAAAGGTGACAAAAGCTGCTACCATTCACTGACCTAGTCTATTGAAGAAGGCAATACATGCTGTCATTCTGCAACATCGTGCATGATTATCAAACATGCACGGTTTGCTATTGGCTATTGTACTACTTGTGGCTGCCCGATTCCAATGGCAGCACTCGGTGATTATTCCAATAAACAGCGACAGAGAAGATTCATTCGGCTGTGTCCATAAATAATGAGGAGAGAATGTAGAGTTATTGTTTGTCAACCTGTTACCTAAAATAAAGGGCCACCTCCTACATCACCATTCAAATTTGTCAAGCTCAAGGAATGAGGTGCTCTGTAAACTGGATTAGGATGCATGAGTGAGTGCTAAAATGCCACCTTGCATAGCTTACAGATATTAAATGCTGGGTGAGCTGGTACTCCGTACTGATGTTAGCTGTGTTGTACGGAACAGCATTCTTGGAACTAGTTCCTTTTGAACACCACCGTTCCATTAAGGATCGGTGGGACTGTAACAGTAACTCGTTAGTTTAACGAAGGAACGGCACTCCTTCTGTCGGACCCCAACATCGAGATGCAACTCTTGTAGAGTTCCAACAAGGGAATTTACTAAGTTGCGAATATGTATTCTGGGCATTTTTTTCCACTCATACTGCAATATTGAATCAACATTCATAATTAATGGTGCACTTTCCAAAAGCCAACCAATAATGAAATGCATGAATGTCACAGGAAGAACATCTTCCATTATGCAATGGTAATATCTATTTAGTTTCTTTATTGAACTGATGTTCACGGGAGGATAGACAATCGACAAGCCATTATTCTGGTTCATGTTCCTCGGGGTTAAAATGACCTGCGGCTTTGAGAGCTCTGAACAAAGTTGATATGAAGTACAAGTAGCACTAATGTGTTGTAAAGCAAAAGTGCATTTGCATTTTTGTCAGATGGTGCAGTGTGCATTTAGGCATATCTATAAAGATGCTTGTCTCTCATGGTAGGTGCATTGGCAAGAAAGAGGAAACTGACATGCCCTGGTGTGCATGTGTGGGATCAATTTACTGTGCTACTTATTAACTCACTATATTTTTGTCTTTTAGGCTGCAGACGCCATGGCCAAGCTGCCTCCACTGTTGGCTCTTGCAAATAGTGATGTAGGGAGACTTAATTTTCAGAGAATTGTTTTGCACCCCTGATGCATTACTACTTGTTGCTGAAGGTGACAGTCAGTTTTCCTGACTACCATCATCATATAGGCTGAACATCGAAACTACACTGATGCACTTGACACCACGGCTGTATTTTTTCGTGTGCACACTTACATTATTTACCTGATTGCATTTTTGTGAATTGTGATAAAATGGTGACATTTAAAGATGAGGTTACCTTAAACATCCCCTCATGAGGCTGCATACCAAATTTTGTTTATACTCTGGGAGTTATGTGCCCTTTAAGGAGTGTTCTACTGCAAGAATTTCAAAAATTAGTTCATTAATAGCACAGATAGTGAAAGTGCTGCGCCAATTGTGCAATCTTGCACTAAAACAAATTTCAAATGAAGTTGCTAAATTTAGCGGTATGTGGGTGTTCAGTAGCAGCCACACCGACATAGCTGTATTATTATTTAGCCCTGGAATGCAAGCCTAAGCAACCTGTTTCATCTTTGACATTTTTGAAGCGTGTTGTGCATTGTAGCTTGGCTGCAGGGAAATAGAAATTTTGTGCCATACAATGAACTATAAATGTTTTCGTGGTTTGCACACACGCAAAATACACAGCATACATGACTAGGTTGACAAATGAGACCACTGATATCACTGCCGTGGGAATGCATTAATTCTCACGAGGTAATTTAAAAATTTTGCCTGCTTTCTTTTTCAGGAAAAGACTATGTAAGCTCTACGTTGCTTTAAAGGCTGTTAGCAATTATTTGTCAATGTCCTCCACAACATATACATATGCACTTTATTAACTTAATAAAAAAAGGGAAGCTCACTAGCTTATTGTTACGATCGGCCAGCGGGGCCAGCAAACTTGGAGTATCTCCTGCTTGCCTGTGACAAATGGGAAGCTGAATGACGTCCCACGGGAAAGATCAGCGGCAACACCATGCCTAGACATGTTTCAAAGAATAAGTGGTTACTAGATGTCACCCGGACGCCGACCACGACGCTAGGAGCAAGAAACTCTGGGAAAAGGGCCGCTTCTACGACACTTTCTCACGGCCACTCGACAGACCCGCTGGCCGCCAAAGCCGTTCTCCAGACAAACCCGTCGATGGCTGGCCCATCCCAGGAACCCAGGCGCGCCAGATTGAGTCAAGCGCGAAGCCGCCCGTCTACAAGCATCCCCTCCTTTCTATGGGGGAGTGAGCAGCCTGTGCCCGAGGGCACTTCTCCGAATGTGTTCAGGGAACAGAGGCGCCGGGGGATTATGCGCACCCTCGCCCTCAAGGAGGACCCTTCGATGACTCTCGACGCCCCGACTAGAGGAAGGTGAGACAGCAGCTTTCCCTGGCCTGGAGACCTAGGGGGGCCAGAGGGCTTTTAAGCGGACTTTTGTGGCTCTCTGGTGTGCTTCGATCCAGTCATGCTAGACTGATGAGACGTAACATTCTATACTTCTCATGTAAATATTGTTATTAAACCCAATAGTCTTTGTTCTCGATGAGAACCTGTTCCTCCAACATCTTCAGCGTGGATGAGGCAGACGACGGCATGGGCCAGCTACCCCTTTGGATATGCCCGACGTCGTACTCATCACGAAAGAAGCAACCCTCCTCGTCAACTCTGCTCGGACGACGGCGTGGGCCCACTTAGCCTCCGTGTGGCACCCCGGTAGCGTAGACCAGCTACCCGTTATGAGATGCACCGGTGGCGTAAGCTAGAGAGCGACCCTCTGCTGACGCCGGACTCCGGGGCCACGATTCCCAGCTTAGACTATCAACACAAACTTGGTGCCATTCATGTAAAGCACTTTTATATTACTTTTTAGGCAACATTTAATAGGATCATTTTTAGAACAAGGATTTTATTAATAATAAATTAATACAAGAGTCTGAACATTACTCTTCCATGCAGGTGCACCTTGGCAAAGGTGTTTTTGTGAAAGAGGAGCAGTGGGCATGGCTATTGTCCCGCCCAAAGGACTCCTTGTTTCGCAAGGAAGCTCCTGTGGGGTATCCCTGACTTGAGGAATATGAGCCTTAGAGGAGCACCCTGTCGGCGCTTCCTCAAGCAAGACAAGCTGGCGCCACCAAGGAAGGCACTGACGCCTGAGAAGCTGCAGGCTGTTGCGAGTGAGTATATCAAACCTAATGTATTTTGGAATATTAGACTTTATGTCATAGATGAGCAACTGACAGATATTTAAAACTAAACTTGCTTCGTGTTTGTTCCTGTTTCTCAACAGATGGTTTTGCAGCCTACGTCGGGAACAAGGCCTCTGAGATACCAACAGCAGACCGACTGCGAAAGATGAATAGATTCATTTCAGAAATGCTCAACGATTTGAATAAATAGTGTACAGGCGGAAACAATTTAGACATCTTTTTTTTCCATATGGTGCACAATGCTTTTCGCGCACATCTACACAGCCTTTTGTACTCATGAAACACATGTTTAAAACACACATTGCCCATACCCCCCGCAAAAAAACTTGCATTCCTATATTGTTCGAACGCCCCCATATCACCTATACTACCCATATGCCAACATAACATCCATATGCCCCCATATCACACGCATGCCCCCATATCTTCGTTATCTTCGACATAATGTTAGAGCACGATATTGTCCAAGTCGTAAACCAGCCGACTCGAGTGCATGGCTCTTGCAGTTCTGTTTTAGATTTAGTGTTCCTTCCGCACTGTATTGTTGATTACACTGTAAATATAGAACATGGGCTATCTGATCACAAACTAGTCATTGCTTCTATGCCGATTTCTTGTCATAAAGTGCAAAAGGAAACAGCTGTACATTCCTACAAAGATTACTCACGTGCGGATGATGCTTCAATTATTGATCACTTGGAGGCATGTCTTACCGATTTTGATAGCAGTGATGTTGGTGTTTTATGGGAACGTTTTAAGAGCCTGTGCCGGTATTGCTGCGATAAGTTTGTCCCGAACAAACGAAAGAAAGTACACAAGGAAACGCCGTGGATGACGCGAGACATCATCCATTTAAAACGCAAAGTGAAAAGATTAAAAAAGAACCGCGCACCCACCTAACGTCATAGCACAAGCCAACGGAAGCCTTGCAAGTGCATTGACATTGACCCGTGACATCGGTCAAAGGAACATTATTTCAGTACAACGCTGCCAAGCTTTATTAAAAGCGACCCAACTAAATTTTGGAACTACTTAAGTGGGAAAAGGAACCAGTTTCACAGATTTCTGCTAACGGCGTTATTATTAACGAGCAAAGAGGCATTGCTGAACAATTCAATATATACTTCAACAGTGTATTTTCTGCTGCAACTGATGGGCTTTCCGCTGCCACAGATACTGCAATTACACATTTTTCAAATATTATTAGTTACCCTGGAGTGCTCTCAATGCTACTTAACTTGAAAACTAAGACTTCTTCTGGACCCGATAACATACCAAATGTTTTTCTTCGCCGATATGCCGAACCTCTCGCAAAGTACCTTGTCATCATATTTCATGCTTCCTTGTCGTGTTCTAGTTTGCCGAAGGACTGGAGGACAGCCCGCGTGGTGCCTATTTTCAAAAAAGGTGACCGACTACTTTTAGAAAACTATCGCCCGATCTCACTAACGTCAAGTTGCTGTAAACTAATTGAACATATTATTGCAAAAGCTCTCCACGAGTTTCTTGAGGAGAACCAAATTCTAACCAACTCTCAACATGGTTTCAGAAAGGGATATTCTACAGTAACACAACTAGTCACGGTCATTCACACTTTTGTTTCTTCCATTGAAAATAACAACCAAATTGATTTAATTTTTCTGGATTTTAGTAAGGCCTTCGATAAAGTACCTCATTCCAAACTAATAATTAAGCTAAAAGACTATGGCATACCAGAACTACTTGTTTCTTGGGTCGCTCAATACTTAAGCAATCGCGAACAGTTCGTGGATGTAGGTGGGCATCACTCGGCCTGTCTTCCAGTGACATCTGGGGTGCCACAGGGAAGTGTATTGGGTCCTTTGTTGTTCCTCCTGTACGTGAATGACATTGTCGATGTTGTAAAGCCGAATGTTCAAGTAAGACTATTTGCAGATGATTGTGTCTTGTTTAAAGAAATTACCCACACTAGTGACCAAGATGATCTGAATGATAGCCTCAGTAAAATTTTCTATTGGTGCACTGAATGGGGGATGACTTTGAATGTTGAAAAAAGTGTTTTTCTTCCCCTTTCCCACAAGAAAACATCTCTTTCTTATAGTTATACGCCAGGCTCCTCCGCTCTTAAACAAGTTACTAACTATAAATATTTAGGTGTCACCGTTTGCAGCAACCTGTCCTGGAACCTTCACGTGCAAAATATATCTTTCTCTGGTTTCTGTAAACTGTGCTTCCTCAAATACAAGCTTAAACACGCCCCATCCTCTGTTAAACTGCTCGCTTATTACTACTTAATTAGACCGAAGCTCGAGTACGCCTGTATTATCTGGGATCCCTACACTCAACGTAACATAAAGAAACTTGAACGAATCCAAAGACAGGCTATCCGGTTTGTTTACAACAAATTTTCCACATTCGACTCGCCAACTGAACTTATGAGGTCTAATAATATTCCTACGCTTGAATCGCGTCGTAAAAAATTACGGCTTGACTTTCTTTCCCAGTTAGTTAATAACAAATTGGCACTCGACCCGGCATTGTATGTAAGTCCGCTAGTAACAAGACCTACTCGCCAACATCACCAAAATTCTCTAACCCCTTATTTTGCCCGAACCAACCTCTTTAAATACTCCTTCTTCCCACGCATCATTAATGACTGGAATGACTTGCCTCTATAAAACTTGTATTATGATTGTTTGCTTTTCGTATTAGCATTATTGCCGCATTGTTGCAGCATTTTGTTTTATTGACATTGTTTTACTTCTTGTGACTTAATATTGTATTTTATCCACCCTGCATGGACTTCCGTGTCCGCAGTATGTACTAAATAAATAAAAAAATAAAATAAAAAATATCACCCGTATGACACATACCCCATATCCAGTAACATTGTATGCACGGGTCCTATATAAATATAGGAATTTTCAGTAGGGCATATGCTGATTTTAGTGCAGTTTGTGCCGAACATGAGCCTTGTCTTGATGAGTTTCTAACTCCATACGAATATTTCTCACGCTACATGCCCCAGAGTGTGTTTGTTGAGCTGGCTAACAAAACAAACATGTATTCTCTGTTCAAAGAAGGAAAATCGGCCCAAACAAATGAAGAAATAAGGAGCCTTATTTCTGTACACTTGCTAATGGGAGTCGTTAAATACCTCCATCCGCACTTATACTGGAAGCCCGTTCTCAGAACAGAAATGTTCGCAAATGTGGAAATGTCCTGGAACTGTTTCGAGAAACACTGCAACTGCCTCCACATTGATTTCAATCACGAGAACGACGAAAGTGACCGCCTGTGGAAATTGAGACCACTGGTCAGTTCCTTCCAAAAAAAAAAATGCCACGATATTCTGCTGAAGGAACGGTTATGCACTGATGAGCAGACCATCCCCTTCAAAGGTAAACTGGACATAAAGCAATATATAAAAGGCAAGCTTAAACTGTGCGGCTGTCAAGGTATATATGCTGTGTGGAGTTTCGTGGCATCATATACAATTTCCTCATTTATCAAGGGTCCACTACACACCTGAATCCAGAGGAAAAGAAGGAATTTGGCATAGCAGGCGCTCTGGTTCTGCACTTTACATCGAGAATGCCTAATGGACTTGGGTACAGGATGTCCTTCGACAATTTCTTCGCATCTTTGCCTGTGATTCGAGAGCTTGACAAGAAGATTTACACTGCCAGCACATTACGCATAAACAGAACCCAAAAGTGTCTTCTGTAGTCAGAAAAGAAATTGGGAGAAAGAAAGAAGAGGCCCCCACGACAGCATAGTAAGCAGTGATGGAAAAATTGGCATAGCACGGTGGTTGGATAAGCAGGCCGTCAACATCATACCTGCCAACCTCAAGACTGTCAAATTCGTAAACTCGCGACCGGGGGGGGGGGGGGGGGGGGGGGAGACTGAGCTAGAAGGAATACGCATGGATGATCAGATGGACCTTCTGCATATCACGCTATGTGTTGTGGAGGCGTTAGCAAAAGCTGGTGTGACTGAGATGCCACAAAAGCGTGGAAGGCCATCTTCTTCCTCAAGGAAGCCAATGAAAAAGTTGCAGTATGGCAACCGAAGGCCAGTTGAAGATGTCAGGTACGACCAACTTGGTCACTGGCCTATTGCAAAAGAAGGGCAGCAGCACTGCATGCTTGAAGGCTGCAAGGGTAAGCCAAGAATCAAATGTGAGAAGTGCAATGTTCACCTGTCTCACAAATGCAAGAAATTGCTTCAAGGAATTCCACATCCACCACTGAAAATGACACATTGCCAGTAGCTCAATTATTAGGAAAGAGATCAGAAATGAAACAATGGAAAATAGACGTCACCACCAAACAAGTGTCAGCAGCACATCTGTCTCCATGCACACACATCGCGTTAACTCGGGGTCTGTACAATCAAGTGAGGCACTGCATGTCATGCCTGCAGCAGCGCAACATGCCGCAAAAGGTGCCATTGCATCCGTGGTGGTGGCTTACGCGACCATGGTCACGTGTACATATTGACTTTGCACGCCCATTCCCTAATCGTATGCTGCTAGTTGTTGTAGACATGCATTCAAATGGCCAGAGGTGTACGTCATGACATGTGCGTCCACGCAAGCAACCATATCAAAATTACGCAATCTGTTCGCTTTATAAGGCACGCCGGAGACAGTTGTAAGTGATAACGGCACACAGTTCACATCGTCCGAGCTCAAGGTGTTCATGAAAGAGCACGCCGCTCGGCAAGTTTTCCCTTCTACTAATCAGCCGACCAGCAATGGACTGGCTGAAAGGTTCGTGCAGACGGTAAAGAACGCCCTACGCAAAGGCCCTGCAACAGAAAGTCTTGAAGAAACATTGTCCAAATTCTTGATGGCGTAACGGAACACACAGCATACGACGACACTTGAGACACCGTCTTATCTTTTCCTTGGTCGTCAGCTGCGCACTCGTTTTAATGCACTGAAGCCTGCTTTATCGCATACTGTCAGCACAAGTCAGTTCCAGCAAATAATGCGGCGAAGTACCGATCATATTGTGTTTCAAGTGACGAGCAAGTTTTGGTGTGCATTTCAGGAGCGGACAAACATGGCTCAACGCAACGATCTTGCAGCGGATGGGGCCAGTGTCGTACAAGGTCAAGGTGCAGACACCCAACGAACCCTTTACGTGGAGGCGACACAAGGACCATTTGCTACGAGCCTCTGCCACGATGACGGCGTCCCCATTCATTTTTTATTGCCTCCCTCGGAGAAGCAATATGAAAGGCCACAAAATTACACGGTTTTACAGCACCTAGTGCTATTCTGCCGATACCTGCTGAGCGCAGTAAAAGGGAATAAAAAAGCAGCTGTAGCCATTGGGCTGTATACTTTCTGTAGCACATTTGGCATAAATGAAATATAGTGAATGCGTCCCTCGAACCACGCTATTTTTCTGACACTCCTGG
The DNA here is from genome assembly GCF_013339745.2 of Dermacentor silvarum. NCBI lineage: Eukaryota > Metazoa > Arthropoda > Arachnida > Ixodida > Ixodidae > Dermacentor > Dermacentor silvarum. The sequence continues at coordinate 115,354,474 of NC_051160.1, read as the reverse complement.
CACTCCATTCCTGGCACTGCCATTTGTTTAGTTCACCCCTGATGTTGTCATCCCACATGCCACGACTCAAAAGACTGAGAAGTGCACGTATTCATAACCACTGATTTCAACGTGGATGTCCTTAAGCCAAATAGCAGTTCAGTTATGCACTTCTCGGCCCAAACGTGGGGATGTGCGACTCTCACGCGATCCCTGATGTTGTTTTCCCTGCATGGCTCCACGCTTCGCGAGACCGTCTCGCGTGGCTAGGAGCAGGGCACCGGTATGAACGAACATGGATCGTTCGAACGCACCACCGTTCGCGTGACCGTACACGTGAACGACTAGGCGATGGTGTCAGCATGGGGCGAACATATTCTCTCGCTATCCGGTCACGGTGAGTCGGACTTCCTTGATTTGTCGCGCGCCTATGCGAATGTTCTATGCGTAGTAATTCGGCTAGTGTGCATTAGTGTATGAAAGGTGCAATAAATGCCCTTTTGATTGTTTGCACTACTGTGTTGTCATTCCTTTGTCCTAAGAGCACGTGCGAGACCCCACATCTGGCGCCCAACGTGGGGCCTCTTGGGACATCGGGCGATAATTTTGACAGTTTTGCTCGGTTCGAAACCTTTGTTCGAGCCGAAGCGTATTCCTAGCGTGGATTTTGATCGCTAGCGTCGGCGGCGTGCTTTCTTGAGCGAGGCGACGGTTGCTGTAGCGTTTGAACTTTTCAACATGCTAAGCCTTTTCTCGAGTGTTTTGAAGTACACTCGTCGGTACGAGAGCCACGTGGTCTGCATCCTGGGAAAGCGAGGCCTAGCGCCCGCGAAGCGTTGGCAAGCCTGAAGCGAGTGAGTACGGAAGCCTCATGGGTGGTCTGAATTACTTATGTAAATAGCTTCTTCTATCTCTTTGACTTCGGAAGTCGCGGCTCAGGGAGTCGTGTGGCCGCGGGCCACGGGTGCCGCTACGGGCTGACTGGTATTGCGGCCTGGCACCGGGCGCTCCGACACCATCTGGGACGGTGGGCACCGTCAACTCAAATGATGTGTGCATCGAGCGGGGTAGGACCCCCTCACAGAGCTAACGTCTCCTCCAGCTGCCTGTTCTTGTGCCCATTTTGGGGGTTGTTTTTTGTTTTTGGATGCCGGTTGTTGTCAGGGTAGCGATGCATTAGGCCTAAGGCTTTACAAAGCCGCCTGTCGCACATTGTTTCCCTCATTAGTTCGCCTCGTACGAATTGAAATTACTCGTTCGACTCAAGAAAAGGAGCTTTGTTCACGTGAACTTAGCATCTGAATAGACGCCTGAAATTTTGCTAGTCGAATTGAACATCGTACCACGTGAGCGAAGCGCATGCAGAATTCCTCTCCCTTGCACTACTACTAGTGCGTTGAGTGTACGCAGCGTGAGCGGCCCCTGGTTTGCTGTCACCTGCACATCATCTGCGCTGCTGCCCCGGACTACAATCGAGCATTGCTCGAACTGGCCACAGGCATCTCCATCACCTGGATATGCCTGTGGCCAGTTCGTCGCAGCGACTTCGGCCACCGCCTATGTCCGGCTCGCAACCCTCGGCGGCTGGGAAAAGAGCCAAAAAGAGTCACCAACGACTACTGCGGCTCTCGTCAGCAGGGCGCGTCGGCGTGAGCGGCGCTTGCTCGTGCCGACTTCTGCGTCGCTGTTTCCGGAGTCCTGGGCTGGAGTCGTGCCGTCGAATCTGCAGAGCTGGTGCTGTGACCAACGGAAGCCAGCTGTGAACCCGAGAGTCAATGTCGGCTCGCATGTTATGAAAAGCGCGTGGACATTTACTACCTCTTGTACTACCATGCACTACCACTTGTTCGCAAAGCACGCGTTGATGTTAGACAGTGTTGACATGTTTCTCCGGAGTTCTCCGGAGTATGCAGTGATTTAAGGTTGGGGGGATGTGGGGATGCGCGACTCTCACGCGTACCCTGATATTGTTTTCCCCGCATGGCTCCCATCTCCTGTAATCCGGCTTCGCCACGTAACTTTACGGCAGCGGAGTTTTATACAATGAAATGACGCGAAGGCTCAATGCACACCTGCCTGCCGGTGAAGTGCCGTTCACAGCGAAGCAGCTCCGCCAGAAGCTTCAGAACTTAAACAAGCAATACCGGTGAGTACGAACTCTTCACTAATCACGTTGACAGTGCGTAGCGACTGCGTTTGTGTGTATGTGTAGGCTAAATCCAATGCGTAAACTCAATAGCGTGCAAAATAAGCGCTTGCGCACGGCGTCTGCTGGTGCAGCTGGGCCTAATCTTATACGGGTGTCACACGGCGCACTTTTGATCGGAACCAAGCCCCATCCGGATCGAATTTCTCGGTCGTGGTTGACACATTTGCGTCTGCTGCGCGAGGGAGCCAATCGCAATCAAGAATTTCGATATCAAAAGTGCGCCGTGTGACCCCCGTATTATGTGTGTGTCACACGCGCACTTTCGTCGCAGTCGAGACCGGTCGGGATCGAACTTCTCGGTTGCGATTGGCTCCTTTGCGAAAGCTATGCGAGAGCGTCAATCGCGGTCGGGAATTTCAGTCCGGATCGGGCTCGATTGCGAACACCGGTATTCAGTGAACATATTGATCCAACATGCAACTTGAGTGGGTCGAAACACACACAAGGCGTCTTGGATTCAACCTTAGTAGAAAAGTGATAATGCATGTTCTCGCACATTCACGCCACGGCAATTCTATTGTTTTAAAAAGGAAGCTGGCAAGCAAACAGTCAAGCGACTGACGCTGCGGAAACGCGTGTCAATGTTATCCTCGGTGTCTCCGCGTGTTCATCGACCTCTTCCTTACAACTGTTTGACTGCTTCAAAAGATCAGGCAAGCAAGACCTCACACAGTCTGCGTTCCTTCCGAGTTCACACTAAACATTTGGCATTGTAAACATTGTTTATGGGCCCAAAAATAGACATACGAAGGAAGGACATACACAAAAAGCACCAACAATGAGCTCTGTGTGCATTCTTCCTTCATACGTCTCTTTATGCCACCCAAAACCCAAAACGATGTTTAGCAGAACCCATCAACTTGCACTTGACCTAATTGACATTGTGCACATTCTCAGTCCGCCGAATGTTCAAGAGCTTCGCAGTGCTCTCTTTCCTGCAACTTCTCTGTGGAGTCTCAAAGAGGCGGGCGATGTGTAAATTTCGAAAGCAATGCCAGTCTTCGTGCATTTTTTTAAATTTGTGTAATAAATAGCATGCATACAATTCTTTTTCCTCCCCAATAAGGCTGGTAATTATATTACAAGCACATTTCATTTGTGTGCTGTGAAGAGTTTTGTACACTAAAGGAAACTTTCTTTTAGGAAACTCAGGCGCTGTGGCACATCAACCGGATCCAAAGGTGTTGAGTGGCCATTTTATTGGCAGCTACACTCATTTCTGGGCACACTTCCAGTCAACGACAGTGACCTTGTGGAAGAGAGCGTGGAGGTAATTTCAACTATTTATAATTACAGTGCTATACATAGGTTGGTGTACTCACAAGTACTCTGACTCGTACTTGCTCCCCATTCATTTCACAGGAGTGAGTGCCGTTGAGTTTGATTGATTTTGAGTGGATCGAAGTACTAACGGGGGCGATTCTTGGCGAGTCTGAGTGGATACACGTATGTTAGTGAGTGCGAGCGGACGCAAGTATGAGTGAATGTGTGCTAGTAAATGGGAATTGACTATAAGCGTGAATCAGTGTTGGTGAGCATGACTGGGCGTGAGTAGGAATGTGAGTGAGTGCGCAGCCTGCAAAAATGTACCGTTTCTGCATGCATTAGTGCATATAAAATTTTACTTTAATTGCAGATTTACAAAAAAATTACCAAGGGCTTCTGGACTAAAGGCATGCAGCTTTGCTTGGCTAGGCACACAGCAATGCGAGCAAGCTGCCTCAGAGTTAGCATAGTGACAAACAATGCCAGCATAAATTATAATTTATTATTATAATGCAAGAATACGGTAACACGTGCACTTTTGTAACTTATGACTCAATTAGACATTTAAATAGACTCATTTCACATCATTAGACACAACATATATTCCAAGGAGAAACAATAAAATAGCTACGTAAAGCACATTCACTTCCATGAGACATGCACCTCGACTGTGCGGAGTGAACTACATGTCCCTAAAGTTGTACATACTTCATTATACATTTCTGCACAAATGCATCAGAGCGTATGAATTTGAGTGAAAACGAACACGAAAATCTTACGCTGTATTAAATGTTGAAAGGAAGTATCATCAACAAAATGAGATATGGCATAGAATGTCCTCGTAAGTGTGAACAGTAGATAGCACATTTGTAGCACATCTGAAGAGCAGAAATGTTTTTCTCAAACGATGTTACAGTCGAGATTCTATATGGCTGTGATATAGCAGTATTTTAAGCGGCACATAAAGTGAAAAACTGCCATCAGGCACAGGAAGCGAAAGCGAAAAACTACCATCCACCTCACTCTAGCGCGAAGCTAGACCGAGTGGATGAGAATTTTCCCATTCATGAAATGTTCTCCACCTTGCAGGCTTCCGCATAACTGATTTGCCAGAACGTACTTTGCATTGAAAACTTTCATTTGTTTTCAAATGTGAGTGCTAGAAGCAGTAGTTGCCATAACTGGAGAGAACTCTCTCTTCTGATGTGTATCATGGTGCATGCAACATATCGGAGCACAGTTGGTTGCTCTGCTGGTTTTCAAGTAGATATGCCGCTGATCCAGCAACTAGTTTGCAGTGGTGCACTTTGACTTTACATGTATACGCCATTGTCTTTTTCTATCATACGCAGGTGCCAGAAGTTTATGAGGCACCTGATGACGCTGAAGTGGTTGCATCGTGGTATGCAACCACTGCTGACCAGGAAGAATCCTTAAGGGGAGACATGGGGTCTGAATGGCCGAAAAATTTCTGAAAAATCGATTTTTTGAAGTATTTTTTTTTCATAATCAATAAGGTCTAAAGAAGCTGTTCCGAAAATACTATAGCGATCTAATGCGCATTTGTCGAGTTATTCGGTCTCAAAGTCAGTTTCATGACCATTTTCGCTCGCGAAACCACCTCAAAAACCATCATATTCAACGCCGCAGCGCCCGAGAGCCACGCCAAGTAGCGCGGCCATTTTGGTATGATTTGAAAGACGCATTCTTCTATTGTCTGTTCCTAGCGGAAGAGCGCTTTCCGTCTGGCAACAGCACAGCTATCGCGCATAAAAAAAAACTAAATACTCGCACATTATTGGTGCGCTTCTATCACGTGGGGCAGTTCCCGATTCCCTATTGGATGCCAGTGGATTCGTCTGCTAGACAGCGATGCGCAATCCGCCATTTTGAAAAGAGGCCTAAGCGACAGCTGTGCGATCGGTGCGATGGCAGGCGGTCATCGGAAGTTCCGGACTGTTCATGCGTTCGGGAAGAGGCGAAAACGGCGTTCGAGACCACGCAGCGTATCACCAGCAAGACCTTCTGCCGCCGAGAACACGGAAGAAGCGGGCTGTGCCGGCGCTATCACGAACGCGGCACCCGCGATCGCAGACGCGATAACCGCGACCAAAGATCACACGCGAGCTGTGCGCGTCGACACTCCCCTGGTTTCCGACGCTGAAAAAGTGGCCATCGAGTGTCGTGCGAGTGATAAACAGCAAGACCTTTCATCGACGTCAGCCACACGACGCAAGCGGTCTTTTTTTCGAGACTCGGAAGGAGCCGCGACGACTGGCGCCGCGACGACTGGAACGCCATTCACCGTCGTAAGCTTGGCGTTGGTGAATGAACTGCTTCAGTGCATGAAGTGCTGTGTGTGTGGCGGGCCTGGCAGCATCTCCAAGGAAGACCGGGAGTATGGCATCGCCGCGAAACTTGTGCTGACTTGTGATGAGTGCGGGGAACTGAAGGCTGTATGGAGCTCGCCGAGAGCAGGGGGGGACGCGGCACGCGGCCCTTTCGAAATCAACGTGCTCGCAGTTCGCGCGGCAATGAGCACAGGGAACGGACAAACTGCGCTAAATGATATCTTTTCCACCTTGAATATTTCGCGGAGAGGCATGCACACGAAGACCTACCAAGATTATGTCAAATTGAAGATGAACCCTGCCTCGCAGAAGGCTGCCGCGCTCGTTATTGACGACTGCGCGAGCACCGTGAAAACGCTGTATGCTGATCTTAACTATGGAAATCCTGGAAACATCGCTGTTTCCTTTGATGGGACTTGGTTGACCAGGGGCCACTCATCCCATATTTGTGTTGGGACAGTGATCGAGCTATTTACGGGATATGTGCTTGACTTCGTCGTCCTATCGAACTTCTGTTTGGGTTGCCAGCTAGGACCAAAGGAGGACGACCCAAGGTATGCCGAGTGGCTAGCTGGCCACAGTTGCCAAAAGAACACCTCTAGTAAGCCAGGCCAAATGGAGGTGGAAGCGGCAGAAATTTTATTTGGCCGCTCATTAGAAAGGCATAGGCTCCGCTACACAACCATGTTGTGTGATGGAGACAGCCGGGCCTTCAATAGCCTGCAGGAGACACAGGTATATGGCTTTGTGCCAATAGAAAAAGAGGACTGTGTCAACCATGTGCATAAGAGCATGGGCACAGCTCTTCGAAACCTCCTGCAGAAACAAAGAGCTGAAGGAAAGCCAAGCCTTGGCGGTAAGGGCAAACTCACGGGCGAGCTGATCACGAAGCTTACTACATATTATGGATGGGCTTTGAAAACTCATCAAGGAAACATCGAAGCCATGCACAATGCTGTTTGGGCAACTTTTTATCATGTAGCATCTACTGATGCAAGCCCAAAGCACTCGCATTGCCCAAGTGGTGAAGAATCCTGGTGCAAGTACAACAGGGCTGTTGCCAAGCAGGAGACTCCTCCAAAGCATCGCTACAACCTACCGCAGCATGTTGTTGATGCCTTGCTGCCTGTGTACACGCGCCTCTCTGACAAAAAATTGCTGAAACGTTGTCAGAGGCAAAACACAAAACCCGAACGAGAGCCTGCACTCTGTTATTTGGTCGCTCGTGTCTAAAAACAAACATGCCTCCCTTTTCACCGTGGAAGCTGCTGTGGCCGAAGCAGTCACAAGGTTTAATGCAGGCAAAGGGAGAGCAGATGCAGCAATACTGAACGAACTGCACCTGCAGCAGAATGCCGTAGCATCTGAAAGATGTTCAGAAAAGGACAGTCGCCGACTAGTGGCATCCGAGAAGAAGCATGCACATGCTGAAAACTTCAGGCGTGCAATCAAAAGAAAGCGCACCAAGGAAAATGATCATGACTACGTTCCTGGTGGCTTCTAGCATCATTAGTACACCGATTCCCACCTTCTCCTGTTGAATAAAAATGCTCGCCATGTTCCTAAACTTCATTTTTCGTTTTCTCAAAACAACATTTTTCATCACATCCTAGGCCATTGCCTGCAGTATCTTTTGATGTAGGTGTCGGATTTTGATAATTCTTGCAGCATTTGAAAAGCATTTGAAAGTAAACCAAAAAAATTGATATTTTTATTTAGAACACTGATTTAATTAACAATTAAATTAAGCAACAGTTTCAGATTTCTGATGAGTATACTTGATAAGGCCATAACTATTGAACCAATGAAGCTAAAAATAAAATTATGGTTTTCCTGCACTCCCTGCTCTATATAGAGTGCTGTCATACCAAATTAGTAGCAATCTTTTCATGAGAAAGTTGTCAAAAGGCTGGGCAGAATGTAAGTTTATGGAACAGTCAATATTTCAAAATCTGGGAGTGATAGCCCAAATCTAATTGCATATTTGTTTTTAGCTGTGAAAAATACATAGTGTAAAAATTTCAGCTGGAAATACTGAAAATTAAAAAAAAAAATTTTCAAACCAGTGTCTCCCCTTAACTGCAGGATGCATGGAAGCGAGCCCTGCTCCCACAAATGAGAACTGTGAAGCAGCACAGAATGTTGCATGTCACTCTGCCAGCTGCCCACCAAGCAGCAGGAAGTGAAAGCGGCCGTCATCTGTGCTGCAGGACTTGGTGGCGCTGCACAACCGCACAGAAGAGCGAGCAGCAGAAAATGCTAGAGAATCTCTTAAGCTGCGCAAGGAGCTTCTGGAGCTCCAGAAAGAGGCAAATAACATCAATAAGAATATGGCAGAAATGATGAAAAGCTATTTTGCTTCAAGGCAAAATAAAGCCTGAATCAACATTATTTCTGTTATGCTATCCTCAAACTCGTTCATAAAAGTACTCATTTTGGATGTCCCATACATCCACTTGTACTTGTTTGCACGAAATTTCTAAACCAGACCTATTGCTATTTTCTTTTAATAGGTGAGGCAAAGTTTCACTGTTGAAGGTATTTATTTCCGTAAGAAAGCCTGGCTTTCAATATAAAAAGCACACCATGTGCAAATCAGCCTTTGAACAAGATAGGTCCACCTATCGAAACGCCAGTCAGCCTTTATGAGGCACTTTATCCCTGTTTATACAAATTTTATCCCCAGAATGCTTCCATCTGCCGGTGCCTTTGACTTTGAATATAAAAAAGCAGTCATGCACTCCAGCCTTCTGTGGCCTACCAGTCATACGCAACACAAAAAAATATCAAGAGTGCAGTCATAAGTGCACGTGCAACTGCCACAAGGCACCCTGCACTGCTTGTTGTCACTTTTGTACACAGCACTAAAACATACACAAGCGAGTGTAAGAAAACCAAAGGAGACAATACATTTACACTGCATGCTAAATAATGTTCATAACACACTGGAAAGCAAGGAGTAATGTCCATGGTTGTCATGTATGAGAGAAAACTTTCCTCATCGAGCACTGCACTGAAAGCGAGACCTTTCTTGTAGTAGACATGCAACGTCTTGCACAATTCTCACAAACTGTGAAAATACAATTTGTGCAGCACATAGCATATACGTGGAGTGCTTGTCAATGCCCAATGCTGGTGCATGAGGCATTGTGCGGAGTTAAAACACTTAGGTGGTCCTGCGTGCTGCAATGTGCTTTGCAAGTGCCTCTCTCACTTCCACTCCTAGTGGCTCATTACGACTGCTTGTACATACTGGCTGAGCCCGCCTTGCATCTTCACTACGCGCAACTTCAATCCAGCTTGCATCACAGTGATTGGTCAGCTGCTCACAAGTGTTGTTCAGAACACAGCAAGCACGGATGATGCAGTTTACGTTGTCAATATCACATTCCAGGCCCTTATGCATGATTCGAAACCGCGCTTTCAGTCGCCCGAAGCCATTTTCCACAATACGTCTAGCACATGACAGATTGTAATTGAAAACATGCGATACTGAGCCAGTGGGACCTGGCCTTGGGAAAGGTTTCATCAAATGAGGCTGCAGAGGGAAGGCCTGGTCAGCCAAAAGAACAGGCCCAACCGATATCCCTTCAACTAATTTGCCATTCAATCTGAACAAATTGCTGCTCAGTACACTTGGCAAACGTGACCGCTCGAACACTGCTGCATCATGTATTCGACCCGGTGACCCAACGTTCGTGTACATAAATCTGTAGTGGTGATCAACAACAGCGAGAGGAATGGTACTGTACCACCCCTTATAGTTGAAGTAGTCGGCAGCGTGTTCTTTCGGAGGGCAGACTTCAATATGACAGCCATCCAGGGCGCCAATTCCTTGAGCAAACCCTGCAACAGCGGTGAACTGACGCAGGTGCTCTGCCAGCCCTTGTGCTGAAGGGAAACGCACGTACCACGGTTCTAGGCGTCGCACAACAACACTGCGGAACTCACGGAATATTATGTTAACCGACAAACGGCTGATGCCAAAGAGATTGGCCACAGTTCTGTCTTCGGCGGATATAGCCAGCCGATACAACCCAATCGTCACGCGCTTCTCCAAAGGGATGGCTCGGCGCATGCTCATTTGCACACACTCACAATATATCGGAACGTGCACCTATTGAGTCGAAAGTTTTCCCTGAATACACTCTCGGGAAAGTGCGGGAGCGTTTCTTCATACCACGTGAATCAGACCACCACATGCCGCTCACGGGAACAAAACCAAACAGCCGTGGCGACGAGTTGACGACACTGCATTTCAGCGTTCTCTCTTTCCTGTTCAAGTACCTCAATGTATTGTATTACACGGAGCACTTCCATCTGCTTGGCGTGCAGCACTGTTCGTTGAGCGGCAAACATAATGAAAAAGTCGTCGAGGTCTTCGTCCCCGTCACACGATTAACGCTTGCTCATGGACATCGCACAGTTCGCACTTCGCGTCACCAGATCAAAGCTGGCAGAAACGACAAATAAAAAAAAACGAAGCAATACCATACAGTCTCGCCAAAAACAGAAAAGCAACGAACCAATAACAGGGATCACAGCTAATCCACCAGCGCACTCTGCAAAAATCCCAATCGAGCAATGGATTGTCTTGGCTTTCGTACCAACCGCAAACTAGACTTGGCCAGGCATTGGCTGACTGGCTCTGGCTGCTGCCAAACACCGCAAAAGCAATTGAATCAGTATGCTCAGACAGCGCAGATGCTAACACGACGGGTATATTTTAAAGAAGATACTTTTTTTGTCAAAATAATTAGAAAGAACAGCTAAAGAATTATTTTTTCATTCACAGTACTGAGTATCACGTGACCTGCTTAACAGCTCTATCTGAGGACAGGTTTTCCCGTGTAACATATGTCAACTGTAGTTGACGGTAACCATAGTTCAGTCCGGTTAACTGAGGTGCGTCTTAACTCCGATTAGCACGCCCGTGTAACTAGGGTACAAGTCATTGAACTCCTCTTCACTGTTCGAGTCCACAAGGTCCATGGCTACTTGAACGAGAGTTGACAGTGTGGCACAGTTCATCGTCGTCGTTCAGTGCAGCAGCGATGCTCACACACACACAAAACAGATATGAACAATTTTTTCTATGACAACCACAAACAGTGCAACGCAATTAACACAAGTTACCTGCAAATTCACCGGCGCATAAACAATGGGCGACACGACACAGAAGGACTGCACAACACCTGCACCTTGGCATTCTTTTTTCCGTGGTGCTAGTGTCGCGCTGCAGCTGCACCACTGAACTGGCGCTGCAAAAGTGCGGAAGTCGCCGTGCACCACCGTGAACTGGGTTTAAGTGGTGTAGACGAATCGAACAGAGCTCTCCCTCAGCCAACTGGCTACGGTCCACCGATCACCATTACTTCTAGCGTTATCTTCTAAGGTTATAAAGCACCGTTCCACCTTGCGAGGTGGTGCAATACGAGCAGCGCCAGACCATCTGAAAATTTTGTGTGTGTCCCCTGAAGGCTTCTGGCCCGTCGTGAACAGCGCACCGCGCTCTCATGCGTGCATGCTATCTCTGCATTGTGTTCCGCGCAAGCTGTAGACGCTCATTCCCACACATTGCAGTGCCTTTTCGGTTCGTCTTTCTCTGGTGGTAGCCCTTTTCACATCTCTCGTGCATATGCAGCGATATCTCCTTTTTCTGAAATTAGTACAGGCGCCACAGCTAGCCAGTGTTCGCTGCATCTCTCCATCGTATGTTTCGGTGGCAGCTCGAAACCGATGTGTTCTAGCTAGGCCGTTGATGTTAAAAGAATGTACTGGTTGAGTAATGGCTACACGAACATTATTAGCTTATTGCTCTCAAGATCGACCAATATATACTGTTTTGTGTGCCAAACCTTTAGTGCAATATGAACAATTTTATAAGACTACTATTTCTTGTTTTATGCGTGTGATAAACGTAATTTTGCTTGTTCGCTTTGTGCAATAAAAATGTCCGACTTTCTTGCAGCATTGTTTTTTGAAGTGATCCGACTCATCGCGCTGTCCGAATTCGATTTCCCATTTGTAGCGTACTTTTTCATTGCGAGCGAAAAATCTCGCTTTCTTATGGTATTCTTTTGTAGTTAGTGCAACCTGCACTAACAACAAAAATTTTTTCTTGTCATCCCACTGTACTCTATTTTTTGTTTTTGTTATACTTAAGTCTGTGATCTGTCGTCCTTAGCTTCCTTCTCTTCTACCTATCGCCTTCTTCCCTTCTTTTCGTCTTTATGAATTGTATGTATGTTTTCAAAATAAGCAAACATTTTTTAAGAACTTTTACATATAGTATGGGCTTAAGGACCCTAAAAGAGGGCATTGAAAAATTCTCCATGGGGAGCTTGAAATTCCTTAAAAACCCTGGAATTTCCTTCTTTTCAACCTGTACGAACCCTGCAACTATCATATGTCAATAAGACAGATTTACGAGTCAAGAGACAAAGCTTCGGTTGTAGAAAATGCTCGAGTTGCCAGATTATTGACGTGCTGTGCAGTGTCCCTGCCATTAGTGCCAGTTTGATGTCGCAGTTACCGATATTGAAAAAAAAAAAAAAGTGGCAAGGCTTCCAACTGTAACCCATGTTTCAGGTTACTGTGCTCATGCAGCACTAAAGAAGCTGTGTCAGTCGTGCAAAGAAAACCTTGTGATGGATGATGCAGGGGTAGACATTGGTAAAAATGTCCTAGTTATGAGTGTGACGAGGGGCGGGCTGAAGTTTCCGTGTGAACTTGTTGCAAATGCTGTGCTTACAACAGAAATAGTGCTTGACAAGCTTAGGAGTCCCCGCTTCCAGCCTTTGTTGGTGAAAGCACTCACCTCAATTGGGCGACCACAAAGAACTTACATTCACTTGATCCCACCGATGTGGCTCGCATGCTGCACACGTCCTAAGTAGCACAGACTGTAAGCAAACAAACAACATAAAATAAGCTTATAAACCTTTGGAAGTGTAGAAGTGCAGGCCAGCTCGTGTAGCATTATGAAAAGTAAAACAGCGCAATATATGAGACATAGAGCAAGGCGAAACAACGCAAGCGCTAACGTGCAACTAAACATACACTGGTACACTGCTAACGTACACTGCCCTCAGCCACCGGAGTATTGAGTGTTGTACACAAAGCACTAGCGTTCCTGCGGTGCATCTATGTGCATACCACACCGTGGTGTCTGCAGTGGAACGGACAGAACATTTCCAGCTGCAAACGCTAGCGCTCTTTCTTCTATCACACCTTGCACACCATTGAAGTGTAACATCAGTGCTTACCACACCAGTGCTGGAGCATGCCCACTTGCTGCCAGGGCGCAGTTTTCGCTGAAGAGCAGATGCCAGCACGTCAACCCCATGTATTCTTAGCACAGCATCTCAGGAGCAACGCGCAATGCTAAACATCGCTATCGCTTCAAACGCTTTCCCATTCTGGCGAAATTGCCCAACGTAATTTTTTGTTACTGTCCTGTAACAAAGCCCACTATCGCAGTGACATCAGATTATTTTCAGTTACACACTCTCACCGAAGGCCAAGTGATTGGATGTGCGCGCAAGCTGCAAATAAAACAAAAGAACGAAGATTTTTTTTTCAGAGCAACGACACCTGGTAGATAGTTGATTAAACATCACAGTCAAGTCATGCCATAGCTTCGAGGTCCCTACCACCCCCTTCTCAAGATATTAATTTTCCATCAAACCCATGGAAAGTGCAAAAAGTGCACTTATACATATTTCATTGTAGTACTTCCTAGTAGCACAAATTTTCCCCTTGGCTTGAAAGCACAACACTAATTGAATTTCATACTGAACAATTACAACCACTTTTCCAACCAGCTAAACTGCACACCTCATGAGTGAAAACATGTACTATTTTTGCGATTTCATACAATGCCAAAAATTATTTAACCAAGCCAAAGGCATTTTCTGCACAATCCTTAAGCCAAACCCTTAAGTGCAAATTTCTTAAAGCTAGCTTGGACACCAACGATTGCCACTGCTGCTCATGACTAATACCCCTGTCACACTGGACACTTCAATGTTAAAATTGAATGGCATTAGCAAGGAATGACATTATTCTACAGTTAAGGCAGAGCTACATGGAGCCAACTTTCACGGTGAACTTCGCACAGCAGCATGACGCCGAGTGTTCACTGGCTTGGCTACTTGGAGCAAAAAATAGGCATCCATGGTCTCGCTGTTAGTGTTACCAGACTCAAATGTGTTTTTCTATAAACAATAAATGATAAAAAGTTTTCATTGTATTATCTAGTATGAGAGGTCTGGCAGCGACTTAGTGAACTGCTGGCTTAAGCTTGCCTTCATTTGGCGACGGGTGATATGCGGTAGCATGAATATGGCGGACGATAAGCGGGCACGCGAGTTCATGGGAGAGATCACATTCGAATAGTCAGCCGCGATTGGTCGTAACAGCGCTGGGGCATCCGAAGCGTGAGATCCAGCCACTGACAAACGCGGAAACCATTGTAAGAGTCATTATGTCAGTGACAGCAAATGCTTCAGGCCACCGGGTCGAACGGTGTACACAAGTATGTAGCGAGCACCTCAGGATGGTGGCAGCGGGTCAACGATGTTGATGTGATCAAATTGGGCATCAGGTGGACGAAAGGAGTGAATTGGCGACTTCGTGTGTCATGTCGTCTTGGAGCATTGATAGTGAAGGCATTCGCGAGCCCAGCAGCACACGTCGGAGTTAACACTCGGCCACACATAGCGGGAAGTAATTAGACACTAGGTGGCACGAACTTCGGGATGACTTGCACTGTGTAGCTTTTCAAATACTTGATGGCAGAGTTGGAATGAAAAGAATGGGCATGTTCGACCCCTTGACGCGTTGCAAGTGACAGTGCCTGAAGAACGTCGGGACAGCGCTAACGACGTAGCAGAGAACTGGAGGTCCCGAACCTCGACGTCTCAACGCTGCGCTGTGGCAATTTCTTCGAAGTCGAGTGTGGCCATGGATATTGCGTCGATAAGGGAGAAGGCATCTGCAGCTGCGTTGACTGGGCCTTCAATGTATCGTATGTCCACGACAAACTCGCAGATGAAATTGAGGTGCCGTATCTCTCGTGTGGTATAACTGTCACGATCACCGCTGCTAGACCCTTCAATGTACTGGCAAGATCCCCTCGGAGGTTAGAGACAAAACCACATGCATTGACTTGCCTTGTCTCCCCAGCCCTCTTCCCCCAGTTAGGTGAAATGGTCATTGACACTACAGGTCAGGAAAGTATTCAAATCCCTCCAGGTGCAAATCAGGTTCTTCCATCCCCAGAACAGCTTCCAACACTCTGCCACACTGGGCTACTGAGAAAATTGCTGATACACAGAGGAGGCAGAAACAGCTTATATAATGCAGCACATGGATTTTGAAGCACAGATACAAGCTGCCATAGCGAAACTTCAAGCTCACCTGCAGACTACAAAGGGCAGAGGAAATGGAAGGCACAAGGGTTGGTGAAGCAGGGATTGAGAAAGTTAGGAGAGGAAAGGTAGGGAAGCCAACTAGACAAGTGTCCTGTTTGTTGCACTACACTGGAGGTATATGCTACACTGGATATATATACCAACGAAAATTGGTGAAACAGGGAAGTAGTAGCACCAGCTCCAAGGGCATGAAAATACACAACACAAGCTGGCCATATACGAGGAACCCGACTCAAATGAAATTTTCAAGCTTCTGTTGTTTCGCACTTTTAATATTTCAGCCTGATAAGATCTAACATATTAGGCATGCGCTGTTGGTGTTTTGTTTCATGACGTTTGTGGGCTGTCATTCTCAAAATTCTGAGGAATAACTTGGTCAAGAAGGTAAAACAAGGTATGAGCAACTTTAGTGACATTGGTGTGGCAATATAACCCGCACCCACCGTATGCCATATAGCAAGGCGTAGCATATCATCGTCAACATCAGCCTATATTTTTTATGTCCACTGCAGGATGAAGGCCTCTCCCTACGATCTCCAATTACCCCTGTCTTGCGCTAGCGTATTCCAACTTGCGCCTGCAAATTTCCTAACTTCATCACCCCATCTGGTTTTCTGCCGACCTCGACTGCGCTTCCCTTCTCTTGGTATCCATTCTGTAACCCTAATGGTCCACCGGTTATCCATCCTACACATTACATGGCCTGCCCAGCTCCATTTCTTCCACTTAATGTCAACTAGAATATCGGCTATCCCCGTTTGTTCTCTGATCCACACCACTCTCTTCCTGTCTCTTAACGTCAGTCCTAAGATTTTTCGTTCCATCGCTCTTTGTGCGGTCCTTAACTTGTTCTCGAGCTTTTTTGTTAACCTCCAAGCTTCAGGAAGGGATATTCTACGATGGATCATATTCACGTCATCGATCAGGTAGTCGAGAAATCTGCGGAGTACAATCAAACTCTCTATATGGCTTTCATAGATTATGAAAAAGCATTTGATTCAGTAGGTGCAGCATATACATATACCTAAATATATACGGAAATATTCCCTCACGGACAACGACGCCGACACCAGATTTTCTGCGACACAGGGCCCTTAACACTCGCGTCAAAAGCTGTTCTTGACAGCTTGACAAAGCCGCAGCAGCAACGCCAGTGTGCCTCGGTAGCCGCTGAACCTCCCTGTGTTCCACGGCTCTGACAGTGAGATGTTTGCATAATAAAGTCAATTTCTCTTTATCTCCCGTGTAGCAGCACGGACTTCGAAAAACGCCGTGCGACACAAGACGCGGAACGCTCGCAGTAACTACAGGCATAGCGCAGAAGTTGCCCGCACACAAAGTTTTTACAGCTGCAGGCTGCCCTTGTTTAGAGAGAATATAGAAACCAGAACGGAACCTGGCAATCGCTGGCGTTCCATAACAGCCGCGGATGAGCAAGCAAAAACTATAGAGAAGCCGCGCGGATGTGACAGCGGGACTGCGATGCATACCTCGTCTCCTGGCTTCCGATAGAGGCAGGGAAATCTGTAGCAGACACCCCGAGTTTGTTGAACACGGCAGAAGCGTGCGCTAGAGTTAAGTTGACGAATTTTATCTGCCTGCGTTTGTTTAACACGTGCTTTCAAGCGTTTTGAGGGATGACCACGTCGATCATAACAATAAGACTGCGGCAGGGCGGTCATCGTTGCTAGCACAGAAGTACAGAAGCAAAGCAGTTGAGAAACTTTGTCCATGGATTACTTTAACTGGTACACCTCGAGCTTCAACGAAAACCAAGAAAAGTTCAACATCATTCGCGCCGCCCGCGCTGGCGTTCCTGGAGTCCTGCAGAGGGACTTTTTTGTTTATGTTCTGTTACATATTCTTAATGGTCCCGCAGTGAAAAACTCAACTTTTTTTCTTAACAGTGAAAGCATTTAGGTGCAAATGTAAATTTATGAATTAGTTCTCCTATTTTTTTCTGTTGCGCAAGTTGTTCTGCGGGTTGGCGTATACATATGCTTAATGAATAAAACTATATGCTATGGCCGGAACAGCCGGCGCGCGCAAATCTCAAAAGCCATGCTTTGAGATACGTACTCGAAATCTAGATGGCGCTACCCTATGACAAAAACTTCAAAGCATTATTTCAAATCATTGGGGTTTAGGGACAGTGGAGGCAAAATAGACTTTAAGCGGGTAGAAATAACCAAATGGGGGTTATCTGATTGGTGGCTAAAATTAGGGCAGGGTTGAAATTTCACCCTCCACAAAGTACAAATTATGTTAATACTCACGGCTAGGTGACGTGTGCCACCGCCCGATTTAAAGGGTTCCGCCTCATCCAAGCACTTTGCATAATATGCAATTGCAACTTGGCCTCAGGTGGGGTTACAACCCCCCCCCCGATGGGTGCGCCTCTGCAAAAGCGGGGGACAAAGGGGACCCAGGTGAAAATTTCCAACTGGGATCCAACTGGGATCAGCTGGGATGAACTGGTTCCAGCTGGAAACCAACTGGTCCCAGTTACACACCAACTGGTCCCAGTTGGAAAGCAACTGGGTAGCAACTGGTTCCAGTTGGGATCCAACTGGAACAATTTCCAGTTATACTGGGAGTGACTGGACCCAGTTGGGATCCAACTGGAACATTCACCAGTTGTACTGGAATCAACTGGTCCCAGTAGAGAGGCAACTGGAACTTTCACCAGTTGTACTGGAATCAAAGTTCCAGTTGGATTCCAACTGGAACTTTGACCTGTTGTATCAGTAGCAACTGGTTAAACAATGGCCAGTTGTACTGGTAGCAACTGGTTCCAGTTTGAATCCAAATGGAATGGTGACCAGAAGTTTAAATGAAATCAAGTAACATACAGTGCTTGCTAAGACAGCAGCAGCTAGTCCTACTTATACTGAGCAATTAAGTTTGGCAGTTTTAGCAATCCTAGCAAACATTCCAATAGAAGTTTGTAATAATTAGTCTAATACGTTTGTATTAAGTTCTGTACGTATTAGACCAATATAAATTTCTATTAGTCGTACTGATTTACCTATAAGATCAATAGGCCGTGCGTGTTAGACTTATTAGTCTTATACAAGCAGTGTTGCGTGTTACGTCTTCAGCATGCAAACTCTCTCCGGAGCGCACCCGATGCACTGCATGTCGAACACTTATCAAGCCTAAGCAAGTCAATGTCTTCAATATCGTTATGTGAACTTTCCTATCGTAGATGCTTCTTCTTCGCCTGAATGGCCCGCCGCGGGTCTCAAGGAGATCGGCCGCCACGGTCTCATGAAAACATAACCGAAACCATTGCAATCTTTCACAGTCGCTGCCGGCCAAAAACAGCGAAGTCAAAGCCAATCCAAATCCGCCTCATTGAATCGCGTGCCGCTCTTGCTGCTCGTGCCGGCTGCTCAAACCAGCAGCCTTTAGACAAGACTGCGGCACAGGCATGGAGCGTTAGCATAGCGAGCCGAGCTTCGAGTAAGCCGTCCACTCTTCGCGACAAAACGCCTGGTCGCGAGGTGAAAAAAGATGGCGTGGCTCTTCGCGAACGAAGGCAAAGGGCTGGCGCATGACAACCTCGCCGAGCCGGTCAAGGAGCTCTCGGAGAAATGGAAGCTGCTGCCGGCTTTCCTCAAAATGCACGGCCTGGTGCGGCACCACATCGACTCCTTCAACCACTTCATCAACGTCGAGATCAAGGAGATCATGCGCGCCAACGAGCGCATCACGAGCGACGCGGACCCGAGTTTCTACCTCAAGTACTTGGACATCCGCGTGGGTAAGCCCAACGTTGAGGAGGACTTCACGGTCGGCCAGTCGACGACGCCGCATGAATGCCGACTGCGGGACATGACCTACTCGGCGCCGATCGTGGTGGACATCGAGTACACCCGCGGACAGGAGCGCGTGCAGCGGTCGGACTTCCCGATCGGCCGCATGCCCATCATGCTGCGCAGCGCAAACTGCGTGCTGGCCAACAAGACCCACTTTGAGATGGCCAAGCTGCAGGAGTGCCCTTACGATCCCGGCGGCTATTTCGTGGTGAACGGCGTCGAGCGCGTCATACTGATGCAGGAGCAGCTCTCCAAGAACCGCATGATTGTCGAGGAGGACCGCAAGAACGGAGTCATGTGTCAGGTGAGGGGACAGTCATATGCGGCCGCGTATCCAGCGCTGCATGTTCCTCAAGCGAGCGACTTTATGCGCGAGTGTTTTTATCGCAAATGGTAAAGTTTAATCGTGTAATGTTGGGTGGTTCGAGAAATTTTTTTGCCAATTTTTAACTGTCTCGGAAGCAAACTCAGGCCGAGAACCTGTGGTGGCGTGTTCCGCAGTTCTTTATTGTTGGTTTGTATCTCTGTGTGCGTGTAGGTGTTCGCTCTTTAACATTTGTTTAGTAGAAAGTCGTTCATCAGGTGTGTCCTATCCTTAGTAAGGTGACTGTTTGGGCATATTGGTACGACATGGAAGAATTTTATGCGCACAAGACGTGACTAAGACACACCTGCGCTCGTGTGTCTGAGCCTCTTTTCTGTCCTCGTCTTGTGCGCAAATGTTCTTTCCTATCCTTAGGTTGTCCGAGATAACAATCTGCATGTCAAAATTGCCAAAAACCTCCGACAATTGGCCACATTTTGTTGATATGCCTAGAGCTTTGAATCATGACAAAATGCATACGGGGCGGGACCCACAAGAAACGGCAAATTTTTAAAAGTTTGTTTATTTTATTCGAATGTAACAAAATATTATTCACTTTCAAATTATTGTGACCAGTGTTGAATCATTAATAAGCTGCTTTATTCATTATTCGACACTGTTCTGGAACCTTTGCAAATTGATTACCCTCAGTGCTTTTGTCGTCATGTTTATTCCCTCCTTATCTTAAAAATGCTCATTTAAGAAATCGTTTCAATCTTGGAAATAAGAAGTCACAATGGGCAAGCTACCAATAGACGAGAAAACGATCGCCTGAAGGTGCTGCTGCGCCTCCTGACAGCGCCCCCAATGTCGAAATTTCAAGCAGCGCGGTCGCTCCGCGGTGCAGTCTCCGCTTTGTTTACATTGTTTCGCCCGCGCTTTCCTTCGCTGCTTGTGCTCACGGCGCTCCGTTTTCGAAGGCGGCAGATCGCCTGCTTGCTGAACAGCGATGCAAAGACTGCAGTGCGATTTCAAGACGGTTGCCGACGTCAACAGTTTTTTTCGTGGCGGCAACCTCAAGAAAGGGGAGCGTCTGCTTCCACACGTGTGTGGTGTTGAAAAATTGTGGGCGGTGATGTTACAGTGAAAGCCAAGTGTGTGTCGGAGGTGTCCAACAAGATTGTATACGACATCGAGTTAGAGGTACACACCGAGTTCAGTCATTTAGTCACTTTTATTTCTCTATGGTGCAGTCACAAAGCGGTCATGCATGCTTGCAGAGATGTGCAGAGACGGTGACGATTGCGGTTCGTTTCGTTGGTCGCTGGGCGCGCACAGCACGGCTGCTCTCAATTTGGCTCCCAGGGAGTGGCATCAGCACTGTCGGAACAGAAAGAACACATGCATTAGGCACCAATAAGCCAATAAAATTAATTAATGATGTAAGTACTACATATGTGCATAATGCCTTATATCATGCTGTATAAATATTTAATGTATATCATGCCTTATTCAATGCTAGAGTCATGGCAACTCATTGCATTATTGAGCAAGGTATCTTTTCATTGGTCATGAGAAATCACTCGTACAAACTGCTCCGCGAAATGAACCCAGGTCACAGTAACCAGCGATTACCTTGGGACCAGCAGCACGAGCGTAAGAATTAGCGATACATGCCTCACCAAAGCAAATCTAGTTTCTCGTCGGGCGAATGCCCCGCCGCAGCAAAACTAAGCTCACACCGATGGCCGGCTACTACACGAAACGATTCTTGGCGGGAAGAGTGAAGCAGGAAGAATGTGCAAGGTGGCAATTACTTTAAAACATGCTTGGATATTGTGAACCCAGAAAGCATGGCCAAGCAACATACATAACGCGCGCGTCTCGGGCAGCTGCTTTGCGATCTGCCGCTTACCGACGCATGCGATGACCGTAGCTTGCATTAAATACGGATTGCCACCACACAAAAGACAAGTAACGTGCGGCCCTATTTGTTGCCTGTACAACTAGAAATTTAAGTTGCAGTGTTTGGAAAAAGGATATAAATATCTTGAGCCAGTCTTTGCCTATCGCGAGTGAACTAACAGTACAATCAATTAAATTCGTAGGTTTTACGTGCCAAAAGCACAATATCATTATGAGGCACGCTGTAATCGAGGGTCTCAGGAATAAATTTGACCACCGGGGGTTCTTTAACGTGCACAAAAATCAAAGTACATGGCAAGAACTGTATTCTTGCATTTCGCCTCCATCGAAATGCGGCCGCCGTGGCCGGGAATCGAGCTCGCGTCGTCGAGCTTAGCGCCGCTACACGTATGCATTTACCGCTAAGCTAACACGGCGGATGTCACTGTACGATTCAACTACGCGACACGTCTTAACAAACGGCCATGCGCTAAATGCAGGCACATTACTATTGCGTTTTTATCGAGCGGCCGTGATATTGCATGAGATTGCGAAAGTACGTGACTTACTGCAGTTATCCACGCTTGTCGTCTGTCCTTCTCGTACCACCTCTCTGGAATTCTGTAGAACTTCACGGGCGGCTTTCGACTTTTCGAGGCTCTTGTGGCAATCAACAACACAGCAGTATGGCGTGCCACCTTTCCTGGTTGATGAGGTCGCGCTCGCCGTCACGAAGACAACGCACGCGGTCGCTCGCGCCGTAGAGAACACGGGCGCGCGCTGGCCCGGCGGCGACCTTCGACACTTCCATTCTTCCGCCAGGGGAGTGGTCGGCGCTAGTGCCGCGCGGGCAAACTTTAGGTTGCCTCGTCTATAGTAGAAATGATGAGGTAAGGTAGCGTTGTCATTCCATTTGTCAGCATGTGCTGCACACTGGGTGCTTTGTTGGCAGGAGCATTGTCATGGTGCACAAGCCATTCAACCTGAGCTATACAGATTGGGGTGTTTTCTTCTAACTGAATTATGCAACCTCTTGGTCCACTTCAACGTAAAATTGCTGATTGCATGTGTGACGTTGCGGTGCAAATTTAAAATAAACAAGCTTTTTGATATCAGAAGATTTCTCAAGAGAGATCAGAACTTGATACATACACATTCTTCTGTGATGTCTGACATTGCAAAACCAATGCACTCAGTGACAGAGGCTCTAAGGAAAGCAATGCGGTGAGCAGACAAAACTTTACGTCAACTGATGCGGACAACATGCGCCTAATGACACATGTCACTTTTAAGTGCACTTTCGTCTCAGTAAAAAAAAAAAAATTCTTATTACTTCTTGGACCCCCCTTATATGCTTCAAACAGTGTTACCAAAGGCAAGTAGCTTCTCAGCCATATGTAACGATGGGAGAAAATGCTCTGTGTTCTGCATCACTGATGCCATTCTTTAGGAGAGTGCCTTTTAGTGCACAATGTCATAGCTAATATTATCTTCATAACATCATAACAATTTTTTTTATTGTCTGTTTTTACAATGGCACATCAAGGTGTTAGTCAATCTCCCATCAGTAACACCGACATAATGTTAGCTTGTTTTAAAATGAAATGTAAGTTGTGTGAATTATTAGTAAACTTGAAGCGCAACAGTAAACATTCTCCACAGATGTACACCTATCTGACAACTGCTACATCAAAGACAGCGAAGCAGTATAAGCAAGTTTAGGGGTCTATTTGCTCGCTCAAAGCCTTGCTTGAATGCAGCAGCAGTTGCTGCCCTTAGTGATGCTTCTCATGTAAGTGGCATTGCAGCTCTATGACTCTATGGTCTGCTTTCACAGCCGCAGCTGTACAAACTCCTGGGTGACCTCCAACGTGGAGCTGGTATTGCACGACAGGGGAAACAAATGTTATGGATTACTGGTTAAAAAAAAAACAAATAAACATGCATATAAGTTGTATATTTGAATGAGGTAGCTTTTATAATAATTGATCAATTTGTTTCATAGCAAATTTGGGGCTTTGACATGCATTGTGCTGCATTTACATTTGGTATCAACTACGCCGCAGTATGAAAACCGTTGCCAAACTCTCCTTAAAGGCTCGTTCACACCGGCGGTTGACAGAGGTGACTGACGTTCACACCAGCAAGCCTGACCTGCCCGTCGCTAGACTGAAATGTCTTGCAGTTCATGTCGTTCACTTCTGCTCGTACCACTATCACACGTAAAATAAGCGTGAGCATATACAGAAGTCCTGTTCCTGTTCATCCGATTGGTTCAGAAGTTTTACGACGAATCCTAAACAACTGCTTTTCAACCAAAGTGACCACTCACAACTATTTGTGACCAGTTCCGCGACCTCTGTGAGTCGCCAGTGTGAATGAGCCCTAACAGCTTCACTGTAAAAAAAAAGGGGCAAAAGGAGAGGCACATACAAGCCCTAACTACCAACTAAACTTTATCTTAAAAGGCACACTTATATACATGAGGAAAAAAAAAACAATATGCAAAAAAAAGAAAGGGGGAACTAATACAGCAGGCCTGCCACACTACGGCACGTCACGTGCAAGGTTGAGATTCAGGAATGCTAGCTTTTTTTCGCAGAAGGTGGACGGATGCCGCACTGATGCAATGATCTTGTGCACCCTGACTTCTTGCAGCTTCAACTATCTCTCGCATTTCTTGGCAGGTTTTAGCTGCCTTGCTGTATTTTGTGTTGCACCTCAATGGTGCACGAGATGAGACTGTTGGAGTATTAGTCAGTGCCCAGCGAAATATTAGATAACGTCAGCTTGACACTTACGGTCTGTTCCGTTCAGACCAGTGCGTACACACAGTACCTCAGCAGGTTATAGTGTGGGTGCGCCTACCGCTCATGCCAGCAGTGGAAGGCAACATGCTGCCCTTGCTTCGCCACCAATGTGATTTAGTGTAGTGTTGACGGTGTCCACCTTGCTTTGTCGTTTTTGCTGCCAAATTCACTCCCCTTCCTTGGAGGCCCTTCAACCTTACCCTCTGGGCACATGCCGTCAATAGCAGGCGAGAACACAACGGCTATGGTGGTGGTGTGAATGGGCCTTCAGTGTTCGTATAATGGCTGTCGCAATAAAATAAATTGTTGGGCAAGAAAGCAAAGCTTGGCAGCTGTAGGTGGCTCTGTAGTATGAAAAGGGGTGAAAACATAAAACTGGGAAAGGCGGAAGAGAACGAGTCGAGGTCGAGTCATCTCCTGGGCAGGCAGTTAGGATTGCTGCAGGAGTTGTCTTCAGTGTTCATTGCAGGATTTGAAAACACACAAAGGAGAAACACCAAATTGATTTAGTGTGTTAAATTATTCTTTCTAAGCTCTGGTTTCATTGATTTTATGCTTCGTGCTTCGAGAACACGAAGGTCAAAAGTTCTATTTCTTAAATTTGCCTTTGATATGTCATCGCCAGTACTTCAGTGTGATAGAGTTGAAGATTTGGCGAGTTGGTAACGTTGCATCTTGAATGTGTTCACAGCATATACTTACTTAAAACACAAAAACAAATACAGGCAGAGTGAAAGAGTGCTGTGAACACATTCAAGCTTCAATGTGATGTTACAGATTTTTAAGTATTTTCCTGTATTTGGGCCGTTGTGGCTGAGTAAGTATTCTAAAAACTCGCGAAGTTCAGTCTTTGGCTCCTCTAGAGCACACTATAATTCCATACTTACTGATAAAAAATGTAACTAGGCTCGGAACATATGCTGTCAAAATCGATGATGTTATGGCGAGCTGGTGCGGGAACTTCAAGACAGCGCTGCCACCTGTCTTTCGTTTTCCGCACCTTTTCTGGCTTACCATACCCCTTCTCACGGTGAGAGTGGCTCGCGTGGTATTGTAGAAGATAATTTACTTATAGAGCTGAAATTAATTTTCTCTTCAGTGTCCCTTTCACAACTTGGTGAGTAGGGAGGATGCAGCAGAGCATTCAGCCAGAGCAGAAGGCATCCTTCAAATGACTGACCTCAAGTTAAAATTGTAGTTTTAGTTTCTACGGGGCCAGAGAAACTCAAAGCGAGCATTTAAACACGGGGAACGGTTGTATCTGCAACGGCAAGATTTGGAGACTCGTATAGGAAAGGCACTTTCGTGTGTTTCTTAACAAGGATGCACTAAAATGGATCCTGTCTCCCCTGGAGACTGCAGCCATTTCAGTGCTAAACCGAAAGGAGCAGCTAGATTGGACATAAATGGCTGTGCAATGGCAATTGTTTTTTTATGGAGCTCGGTGACCCTCAGGTAGGTTGACCAGGCAACTTTGGTAACAACCTTAATGTGCAAGAAAAGACACACACACACAAACACCTAAGGAAGGACCCCCTTTTCACACAAGCACTCATACACTTTGTAAGATGGATTACCAACTAGCCTAGCTACAAGTTGTTCTAAACTAGGCAGGGCTCGTCATGATCAGTGTTAATGTGAAAGCAACAGAAAACGAAGATAACAGAAGAACATGGTTAACAGAATGCAAAGGTATAGCAGGCAAAATAGTGAAAGATCAAAATAAGCTGAAAAAAAAAATTACGAAGTTCAATGATTCATCTGGCGCAGAACTTATTTACTACGACAGCAGCAGCAGGCTCTCGCACGTGACATTGCAATCTTCTCAGCAACAACTTCTGCATTGTAATGCACACAATGCCATTCTGACCCACCACTCTGTTGTATTTTGTGGCATCTGACATACAATGCTCAGTGATTCAAATGCGTCATGAGAGGGCGTCATCTCCAATGAAAAAAAGCAGGTTGTTTGCAGCACGCTATGTTTGCTGAACTTTCTTGCAGATTTAAATGATGGCAGCCATGGCATTGCAAGTGGTGGACCACAGCAGCTTTTCAAGGGCTTCTGGGACTTTATATGAAGCATGGGGGGGGGGGGGAAGAGTGGTTTGCAAACATGTCGCACACAACTGAAAATGATGTGCTCTACAATCCTCATATTTTATTGTTGCCATAAAGCATATCCATGGTTACGAAAATTCAGCGCACACACAAGGGACAAAGAAGTAAATGCATGATACAGCGCTTGTGTCGTGTATTTCCTTCATTGTTCCTTGTGTTAGCGCTGAATTTTTGCAACCACGAATCCAACATTCCAACTAACCCAATTATAGCAGTCGTGATAAAGCTAATATTGTGAAAATGAGCTATTTAACCTTAATTACTTAATTAAAATGCAAAAATATTGGACATTGCTCAGGAGGTTCCTAGGCACATACAGGTAGTTTCATCCGCCCAGAAGACGTCACTTTTTTTTTCAAACTTGCTTCATGTAAGCTTGGACAGCCCTTTAGGTGCATAGCCTAGTGCATGTTCTAAACCTTACGTTCAATCACATGGTGCAGGCACTTGACATATTAGGGAGCTTTAGATTTTGTGTACACAAAGTTAGAGGATGCAAACTTCTGGGCTTGCAAAAGGACACAATGAGGTATACAATGCCAAAGGAGCACAAAAAAACACAAGCTGGGTGTGGTGCTTTGCATACTCGAAGGTTCCTGGGTACCCAAACCCCTTTTACATACGCAAAATCATTTGTTAAAATTTCTTCAGAAAGATGAGAGTGTAACTTGTTGAACTTTTAACACCACAAGATGGACACTAAGGGCCTCTTCCCTCTGTTTTTGTTCTTGTTACCTACATGCAGGTGGCCTCATTCTTCAAAGCTGCAGTGTCAGAATGTAATGACTGGGCACAACAGCTTTCAGGCTCGTGAAAGTGCTTCTGATGTTTTAGGCATACTTTATGCTGAAGCTACTGATGCTCGTTTTCTCGCATTAGTAAAACTTGAGCTCCGCATTACGATAAGGAAGTAAGGTTTAAACGAGCAAAGAAAATGGTTAAAGCTTTGAGAAAGAGCGTGAGGGAGCTGTGACAATGTTTTGGCAGAGCCAGTGAACTTGACATTCAGGAGCCCCCCGTCCCAGCTTCAAGAAGGACTCTTCACCGATACGATGATGGATCTGCAGGCTGCACGTCATAGTCGGCTAAGAATACATACCGTGAGCGGTACTACAACGTAGTCAAAACAGTATTTTCCTCCCTAGATGACAGATGTCCTACTGAGAGGTGGTGGCGTGTCGCAAATTTTCTAATAATTTGTTGCGGAGAATGACAACAGTGCAGACATATGGATGGATGGATGTAAAACTTTAATGAAAGTCCTCACACAACTCAGCGTGCAGTGGGCCGCTCCCATGTTGGGACAGTCAGGCCATGCCCGACCGCCGCATCGTGGGCCCTCTGGACAGCCCATAGTTGCGCCCTGGCATCGGGGCTCTTGATAGCGGAGAGCCACTTGTCCTCATTGATTTGTTCCGTGCCTCGCAACGAGGGGCAACGCCAGAGCATAGGGTCTAGGCTAGCAAAGTTTTTTATGGGTCAGACTCTCAAGCTGGGCACCTTACGGCTGCACCATGGTGTCTCCATTGACACTGCTAGGCAGTGCAATGCATCTCCCATAAGACATTTTTAGGACGACGTGGAGATATTCAGGGGCGATGACAGCTAGCATTTGAGAGTGCTCCTTTTTGAAGTGGCCGCCTTCATTTCCATCTTTATTATTTCTACATTTCAAATAAAGAATAAAAAGTTAATCTTTTTATGCTTTCCCCAACTTTATTGAGTGTCTGTTTTACATGGTTGCAAATAACTATGCCACATCAAAGAGATTATTCTCCTGCCTCTGTTGCATGAAAAAAAAAAACATGTGAGGTTGACAATGGGACAGGCAAGGCTAAACTATAATGCTCTTCTCCATCGGCATGAAGGGCTCAGCCAGAAGAGGAACCTAAATGACATTGATGAGGATTTTATTGACGTAGTTAGTTGATGCAAAAACACACACACAATGTGTCAAAGTGCACTCACTGAAACTGACAATGAATTTGCCTGTTTGATTGAACAATGTAAAACATTGGACAGATGACAATTGAGGTGGACATGCTGAAGACAAAACAAAGCGTTTCATGAAAGTTTGTGTGAGTGTAATCTTGAGTATAAGTAGTACAAGATGATGTCATCACACATCATCTTAGCCACAGTGGTAACAAGAAGATCTCAACATCACAGGATGGCGTAAAAGACGGCGATTGAAACAATGGGCACATATGTGTTTTGCACAAATACAAAATGTTTGCTCTATTTCTTGAACACATAGTCTAAAATTGCGTATTCAGAAAACCACCAAGTAGCTAGTAAGGGGAGAGTTGTCTTAGATAAAAAATGTTTAATCGTTATTCTTTCAGGTATGGTGCGGAAAATTTGTACACATGCATAATGTTATGTGCTCATTTCGAATATGAGGTCCATTTTAGTATATCACCCTTGGTTTTAATGTTATGCCAGCTCACTTTAATTTTCTGCAAAGATTTGCAAAGTATTAGTTCTTCAGATTGAGCTAAACAGTGTATCAATGGCTTCTGTATAATTTTAAGGAATGCCGTAAGACCAACCTTATTGTTTGCCTACGCTAGAACAAAGTTTACCGGATTTGGAAGTTTAAACTCGAGAGAGTGTTCTTCTGAAGCTTAATTTGCAAGAGTTGCTCTTCTTGTGGGGTAGGCAGAGCAATAAGATTGATTAGATAAAAAAATTGTTTAGCACTCTCGCTGGCTGGCAGCTTCCTCAGTGCACCATCCAGATTATTTCATTTTATTGCGATAGCAATTATATGGACACTCGAAAGCAGATTTCTGCCGTCGGCGTCGCCGTCGCCGTGAGGTTCCGTATGACGTCATTTGGAGAAGAAATCGTCGCCGCGCGCCGAACGCTGTATGTGCGAGTGAAAGGGCGCGAGGGGCGCATCTTTCACGGGGAGTGAACTCACGGCGGAGAACAAACGCGCGTTCTGCACCGTGCTCGCTTAAGGGCTGCAGAAGTAGGCGTCTCTGTTCTCCTTCACAATCACCATGTATGTAGAGCAAACGCGCCTTCTTCCGACGAGCGAGAGGCCGTGGGGGAGGCGACGTTTAGCTGCGGCACTAAGTGCCTATTTATATCAGAGGCTCCGGCAACAGTCACCAACGCCGCACGCATTTTGAGCGAACGCGGGCAAAACGCCGATGGCGTCGACAACAGTTCTGCGTGTTGCCGATGCTGCTGCATGTCCAAGTTTATACAGCTGATAAAGCTAATATCATTACTCCGTATAGCTCTCTACAAGTTTGCTATCGCAATTGATGCTTCGCCTTTCAGGTGAAACTGCGACAACTTTTTTTTCTTTTGCCGATTGGCTCGTAGAGGGTAGATTTAATGGCATGCCTAATTGTTGTTTGTATAGATGACACAGTTGAACCCTGATATTGTGAACATGGATGCAATGAAGTAAATCTAAAATACAAAATTTTTTGTCTCCTATATCAGTGTGTATGCTTGTTACGAATATTGCATATAAAAAAAAATATTTCCATGTCTGATGCAACTTATAGCTAGGCTTTACCCACAGAGAAAGAACAATTCAGGAGGCGCAACGCGGCTCCTTCCCGCGTCCTCATGCGACGCAGGAGCGCGGCGGCGGACATCGTGACAGCGCCCCCTACTAAACGCGGAACGCCTGACGTATGGTCACGTGCCGGTTTGTCAAAGCGATGCAGCGGATGCAGGGAGTGCGGGGCTCCGTCGCTCGGTCTTGTCGTCTGCTCGTGCGCAGAAGCTTGATGCCAGTGCGCCGCGCTTGCGTTAGGTAGCTACCGCTCGAGTACGCTAGCTGAACACGATGCCTGTCGCTAAACGAGACGGCAGCTATTACAACATGTTCTCGCTAAGCTGGCCGGAGCACCATGAGACAGGGACCGACCAGTACTGCCTCAAGGAGCAACAATGACTTTTTCGGCTGGTCAGGGAATACTGCGCCTCCAAGGTCAGTGTAGTATTTACGCCTGCTGAGCGTTCCGCTGGGGAAATGTTTTTAGCAGACAATGTCGTTTCTCGTCAGTTTTTTATCCTCGCTTTCTATAGCTCTCGCCCATTCTTGCAGGTGTTCAGTGTCATTTGGAGCTTTGAAAGTTCGAGCATTTTCCAGCGCAGTACTTATATCCGCTGTTACAGTTTGGGATGAAGCATCGGCGCCCCATTTTCGATAATCAGTGAATGAATACACAGTGAACGCTTACATCGTAGAGAAGCAGTGAAGGAACTGCAGAACTTAAAAGAGATGATTCTGACTGCGCGAAGCGAGCGGCAGACTCTGCTCTACTCTGCTGTTCCGTCTGTCCACGTCTCCCCAAACGTGCCGCAGAAATATAATTAAATTTTGTTTCCCCGCATGGTAGCAATGTGTCGCATACTCTGATCAGCATTTTTTATGGTGCATGATAATAAAGATAAACAAATTCTCGTTTTTTGTTACGCCAAAAAAATTGAAAAAGCACCAAGTGCAGTTTTCTATACGTGCATGGGGATGGTTGCAAATCGTTTGCTGTTTCTATACGCGCCTGGCTATGATCGCAGATCGTCTAGTCCTTCAAGTGCTCTAGTTTCTTGCTCTATTGCCGCATAAAAAGCATGTGATCGTAAATTTAAATCTTGAAAAAAATATTTATACCAGGACAGTCTACAGGTCTTTTGTTCCTTGAGTGCAAACTGCGCTGGCGCAAACCTTTTTGCAGCATCCGACAACACAGCGCAAGCGGCCATTAGCAGACGACGCCGGGCGCCATCAGAGAGGAAATTTTTTTTTTCTTCCGTGACCGCGGCCACGCGCGTGCCTCTCCAACCGCGAGGGAAGTAGTTCCTTCCGTTGCCCCAAGGAGCGCTGCGCCAACGTTCACCACCAAGCGCGTCTCCTCCTCTCCCACCGTGACATTATCGCGACAAGTGCTCGAACTGGCGCCGGCCAATAGTTTTACCCCCTATTATTCTTCCTCCATGGCTTTACCTAACCTCTTAAGCGTTTTGAAACGACCTAGCTCATCAATGCGAAACTAGTAAACTTCACTTTAGACGCTCTGCTCGTCCACGGCAGTATTCCCATTTTCAAGGTGATTTGTACGAATGGAGTGCATTCACTGAGATTTTTTTGTTCTACGTAGATGGAAGCACTTTGTCAGTACTCTAAGACGGTGCTATTAAAATCACACTTTTTGGGCACCTTTTGGCAGGAGCTTTTCAAAGATAGCATCTCTCACTGACAGTTCGCTTGTGTGTCATGGTGCAAGCTGTGTGGCAAAGCTCTGTGCTCCGTTTCGTGCTTCATGAAATTTAGCACACTTCGTGAACTTTCTTAGCAGAGGAAGAATAGGTGAAAAAAATTTTTCGTGCTGAACTTTATTTCGCGATCTTGAAGGACTATAGTAGAAAGCATTTTCCTGGTTTCTGACCGCATCATTTTGTGGCAATGACAAATATATCTATATTGCTTAGGTTTGAATGCATAAAATATGAAGTAAATTAGTTTGAAATGTTTTAGAAGTGTTTTGGAGAAAGGGAAGTTGAAAAATATGACCTATAAAAGAGCAAGATAAGGTCACTCTGTCAGAATAATAAAAAAAGCTTCATTAAGTGGTTTGTCTTTATTTGTTTCAGGTCACCAGTTCCACGCATGAGCGGAAAAGCCGCACCGTGGTTGGTGTCAAGCACGGCCGCTACATCCTCAAGCACAACTGTTTCACGGAGGACATCCCGGTGGGCATTGTGTTCAAGGCCATGGGCCTGGAGTGCGACCAGGGCATTGTGCAGATGATCGGCACCTCCGAAGCCGTCCAGGCAGCCATCGCTCCATCCCTGGAGGAGTGCCACCGCGCCAAGGTGTTCACGCAGACCCAAGCTCTACAGTACCTTGGCGGCAGGCTCAAGCACCGACGTATGTTCTTTGGGGGAGGAGCTGGCGGCGGTGGCAGTCAGCGCAAGTCCGTCATCGACGATGCGAGGGACATTCTCGCTACCACCGTGCTGGCTCATGTTCCGGTTGAGGATTTCAACTTCCGTATCAAGTGCTTCTACCTTGCCATCATGGTGCGAAGAGTCATCGATGCCCAGTCCAACAAGGAGTTGCTCGATGACCGCGACTACTATGGCAACAAGAGGCTCGAGCTCGCCGGCTCGCTGCTGTCGCTCCTGTTTGAAGACCTTTTCAAGCGTTTCAATGCGGAGCTCAAGCTTGTTGCCGACAAGACAATCCCAAAGGTCCGGGCAACCCAATTTGATGTGATCAAGTATATCCGGCAAGACCTGATCACCCATGGACTGTGCATGGCCATTTCGACGGGAAACTGGACTGTCAAGCGGTTCAAGATGGAACGCATTGGTGTCACACAGGTGTGGGCGGTAATTCTGATAACACGATAGTGCTAATTTAGCCCTGTGCCCTAATCACTAACGACCAGTTGATTATATGCATGCTCATTGGTCTCCTACATTTGAGGCTCTTGTGTCATCTTGGTTGCTACCTGTGGCTACCATTCTTACTGAGGTTACATCTCTTCCTCAGATTCTGTGTCCATAGACATGTTCAGCAGTTAGCCTAAAACTATCTCTAACTTGCTCTTGCTGATAGAAGTTCAGAGCTTGCTAGAATTTGTTAAGCATTTGCTCTAATAAATTTTAAATCATGTTGAAGTGGTACTATAACATTACTTTTTTATGCTGATTGATCGAGCCACTTTGCACAAGTATTGTAACGCTTGTCCGTGTGAGTACAACGAAAGTTAGCACTACACAATTATAGTATGATTGTAAGGTGCATTTGCTAAAGCGAGTGTCAATGGCATTTTTACATGTGCTGTTACCAAGGTGCTGACAAGGCTCTCCTACATCTCTGCCCTTGGCATGATGACAAGGGTCAACAGCCAGTTTGAGAAGACCCGGAAGGTGTCCGGTCCCCGGTCACTTCAGCCGTCCCAGTTTGGCATGCTCTGCCCCAGTGACACTCCCGAAGGTGAGGCTTGCGGTCTGGTCAAGAATCTGGCCCTCATGACCCACATCACCACTGACATAGACGAGGCGTTCATAATGCGTCTACTACGGAACCTTGGTGTGGAAGACCTCCAACTCCTCAGCGGTGAAGAGCTCTCCGATCCGTCGGTGTACCTAGTCTTTCTCAACGGCAACATACTGGGTGTCATCCAAGACCACGTTCGTCTTTTGAAGACACTCCGCCTTCTTCGTCGGTCGGGCTACTTGTCTGAGTTCGTCTCCCTGCACACTAGCAACTTGCAGCGTTGTGTCTACGTCTCGGCTGACGGTGGTCGAATGTGCCGGCCGTACATCATCGTCGATAAGGGACGCCCCAAGCTGACCACTGCGCACCTTGAAGACCTCACAAGGGGGCTCCTGTTCTTCAATGACCTCGTTCGCAGGGGCATCGTCGAGTTCCTCGACGTCAACGAGGAGAACGACAGCCACATCGCGCTTCGTGAGAGGGACATCACCTTGCAGACGACGCACCTCGAGATCGAGGCCTACAGCCTGCTCGGAGTGTGTGCGGGAATCATTCCATACCCGCACCACAACCAGTCACCACGGAACACGTACCAGTGTGCCATGGGCAAGCAGGCAATGGGCACCATTGGTCTCAACCAGCGCAGCAGGATAGACTCGCTTATGTACCTCCTCGTCTACCCACATCGGCCAATGGTCAAGACCAAGACCATCGAGCTCATTAACTTTGAAGATCTGCCAGCTGGCCAGAACGCGACCGTGGCTGTTGTGAGCTACAGCGGATACGATATAGAGGACGCCATCGTCATGAACCGGTCATCCATTGATCGTGGCTTTGGCCGGTGCCAGGTGTACAGAAACCAGAAGTGCGTCATCAAGAAGTACGCAAACCAGACCAGTGACAAGGTGATGGGACCACTCGTGGACAGCACCAACATGATGCCAGTGTGGAAGCACGAAGCCCTTGACGCTGATGGCATTGCACGCCCCGGCTCCCGAGTAGAGAATCGGCAGGTTCTCATCAACAAATGGGTTCCTGCAGCCACTGTCACACCTGCCCAGCCTGGGCAGCCAGCACAAGCGGAGCACAAGGAGGTTTGTCATTTCCGGTGTCTATTTTCAACCATTTTCGTGAAGTATTCTATTTTTTTAAAGCGAATTACTTTCTTTGCCTCTTTCGCCTGTTTTCAGGGTTGGTGGTCAGTGGTTGAATATTTATTGCTGATACAGAGGTGTCAATGCGAAAGGAGTGTACTCACATAATCGAGTGACACAGAGTTGGGGGGCGTGTTCGTCACCGTATGCCAACTAGCTCTTAATGGCTCTGTTCACTGTGGAATTATGCAATGAAACATCAAACGCTGTCTAAATATTCTCACTGCAGCAAATACACGCCTTCGAGCACATCATTCCTTTTGATAAAGCGAATAGCTTTCTAGAAGCATTTGGCTATTCGCTTACACTGACAATCATCGTCGATGGTTTCTCCACAATTCTTTTTGTAGCTTGTTTACTCATAACAGTGGCAAAACAGCAAGGAAAAAAGATGAATGTCAGACATGAACATCGCAATCTCAGAATTTCATGCAACTGTCCTTTAACAATTTGTATGCATTCCCCTTCTTCACTTGGTTTGGCCGAATTTTCCTAAGCTAACCGAATCTGGCTAAGTTGCATTAAGCATTGTTTGAATTAGGTGTTTACAAGGTGCCTGGAAAGCACAGCTGGCCAAGTGGAATTTTTAGATTTGCTTGAAATAACTACAATTTTTTATTTCTGTATGGCAATTGCATTTCAGCTTACGAGATCGTAGGTGTGCTTTGTGCTGTTCAATCATGTTTATGTCTAGAAAGCTGCCTGGAAAGAAGTTTTGGCAGAAAATTGAATGAATGACTTGTCCGGTCTCATCAACCTTGCAAGGAAGTTTCATACTAATATTTGTTAACACAAGCACTATTTCTAGGGCAGGGATAGTATGACAGTTTGCAAGGGAATCATAACGTTTACAAAGATGTTTAAACCTCGTAATAATTGTAAAATTTGTAATAAATGATGATATTGACACTCACAAAAACATTAAGCAAAAATGTTTATTAGTGTGAAGCATTCTATCACTCAGAGAAAGCATTGCATACATGCAACACATCTGGGAAAGCTATTACAGTAGAACCCTGTTAATACGTTTTTTAAGGGATCACTGGGAAAAAATGAACTTAACAGTGAGGAATTGCCACAGCAACGTCTGAAACTGCTCTGAAACATAGTAAGGGACACATACTAAGTTCTGTGACAGTGCCCCTTTCCACTCCTGATATGCTTTACCGCATAACACGATCGTACTGTGGCGAAGCCTGACTTTAGGGAGCCGTCAAAAACTAGAATTGTGCGGTGACACGCTTGTTGGGATTGACCATCGCTTACCTCCAGCATTTCGTACTTTTGAATATGCCTCTACACAGCTAAATATATGTGACCGCCGCATTTAAACAAAACATAACATGCGGGAACATTACGGAATGGCAACGTATCAAAGGGGAACGTATTATAGACGATTTCACTCGTGCGATAACAGCTGCGATAGTGCACTCCCAAGAAACTTCCGGTCATGGGCCTTATTAGTCTACTGTGCCGGATCACAAAGCGCACTCCTGGGCTGCGATATTGTAGCGATTCCTTCTCCGATGATATTCCTTTTCTAACTTTTCGCGCTTTGTCAGTGGTCAGATCGATGTCCCGCCCGCGTTATCAAAGTGATCAGCCGACAGTGAACGGTGGATGATAAGAGTGGCATATAATCGAGTGGAAGGCATCGCTACAAAATTGCGGCCCTGCTAATCTATATCACCACCATTGCCTTTCTTGCTCGCTATATTTAGTGGACTACGTCATTGAGCCAAACCGGAAGCCATCGAGGGCGCATGTTTGTAAACAGCGAAAAGGTCTATACATAAAAATCAGTGGGCTTTAAGTCGGGACCGTGAAAACATGACATAGCAGCCGGTAAAACACAACAGCAAGGAACGTATGAACGGGATTCCACTGTTTATGCAGAAAGTAAGACATTTGCAGTCTACAGCACAAGTAATGCTGGTGATGACGATGATATAATTCCTATGACCATTATGTGATGAAATAACAGCAACATGCATTGCATAGTAATGACACATAAGAGGACAAAGCATAGGCTGCAAAGTGGTTTTTCATTTCTTTTGAATTAGAATGAGTTGTACATTTGTAGCTAGTTGGCGAGTCGGTACAATTGCATCTTTACTTACAGTGCCTATGAAACGGCTTAGAGACAAAGGACGACACAACATGAGTAAAAATGCAATTGTACATTGTATTGCGATAGCATTTATATGTACACTCCAAGCAGATTTCCGCCGTCGCTGTGAGGTTCTGTATAAAGTCCAAGGACAATAAAATCGTCGCCGTGCGCTGTATGCTGTCGTGAAAACGTGCAAGGGATGCGCACTTTCACAGAGAGCAAATGCACGGAGAGCAAAAGCGACGTCCTCCGACGTGCGCAAGGCCGTGGGGGGATGGGAGGAAGGGGAGGCGACGTTTAGCTGCGGCACCAAATGCGTATCTTGCGACCGGGTGCAAGCGGAACCGGTGACTCAATCACCCACGCGCAAGGAGGAAAGCGGGAAGGCAGCGCGGGATGAAGCGGGTGCGGCTTCTACTCGGCCAGCAACTGCGTACTTGTACTTGTGCAGCTGCGGGCTGTCGCGCGTACCGTATCTTGAAAGCGATCTCCACTCGGCTCTTACCTTTGTATGTGCTGTGCTTTCGCCGCTCAGTTTCCGTTGAAGCACTAAACCACACAAACCTTCGCTCGCTGCTGCTGCTGCGCTTGCTCACACCAGCATTTTGACAGTGGTTGTCTACGGTCATAGAGCGTGATCTATACATGTTTGCTTGTGTGCGCTGACAACATGCTTGTTAATTCAGTTAATAAGCGGATATGTCCGAGTTTATGCAGCTGATGAAACTACTATCCTTACTCCGTATAGCTCTATACTAATTTGCCATCGCAATGGATGCTGCACCTTGCGGGCGAAACTGCGACTTTTTTGTTTAAAACTGTGAATGAATACGAAGGGAAGGAAAAAGCATTTTAAGCAACTGGGGAAGAGATAAGAAAATGAAATAAGTTCACCCATATAGGGTGGCCTATATAGGTTTCACTTATACGGTGGTCTGTGTCACACGATGGCTGTTCCACTAAGGAAGTTTAATGGAGCTTTTGGTGAAGGGAGTTCAGCGATATTCCTTTATGGCGGAAGGGAGTACTTTTGTTCCCGCATTGCTTGAGATACAATAAAAAAATATAATTTTGTCGGCATCGACGGCACTTACATGGTCGAGTTAAGGAAATGTAACTGGCGCACTACCAGTCTGTGAGAGGATCATCCTATGGCAGCACTGCTTTGGTGGCTGTCATAAAAAGAAAAGCGCCTATCTGCAAACTTAATGAACAGGTTGGTGGAAGCATGCATACTGAGACTTCTTGCAACCTTTTCACTTTTGTACCTTTTCGGTATTTTCTAGTGTGACCATTTCTACTTTGAAACTTATCGTGCTGTTGCAATAAAGGCAGCCAATTGGTAAGCACTTGTGTTGTTCCCTTCTAGCCCATGTTTCTTTGTGGGGCTTAAATGGAAGCTACAACAGCATATGTGTTACTGTATTGTGAGAAAAAGTGTCAGCGTAAAGAACAGACTAATGGCTAGTTGGTACAGAATAACTTCAGGTATAGCGCAAGAGGGCACGCAGGATGACAGGGGAGATGAAGACACATCGCTACTCACAACTGATTGTTTATTGCACGTGGTCACTACAGGAAGAAAAGTCCCGACATGTGGACTTTAAGAGTGTCCGAATAGAAGCAATAATTGTGTGAGCTGCCCATCTGTTTCATTGCCGAAAAACAAATCCTATTCCTATCATGGTAGCAGCCTGTGATGGATGGTTATGCTGAAAAGTAATCTGTGTTGCGGCAGTGGTTCTTGTTCTCCTGTGTTCTTCCTGTTGTACGATGGTATACGTGCAGTGACCACGTGCAGCGAACAATCAGTTGTTAGTAGCGCGGTGTCTTCGCCTCCTCTATCATTTAGTAAAGTACACAGTAAAGCAAAAAAAAAAGGAAAAATTTGTGTGGTTCTGAACAATTTAACTTTGGAGTTAAATTGTTTGCATCAACGCAGGTTCCTGTGAGTTACAAGGGACTGGAACCAGTGTATGTGGAGAAGGTGCTCATCACCTCCAACACGGAGGAGTCGTTTTTGATGAAGCTGCTGCTTCGGCAGACGCGCCGTCCCGAGATCGGCGACAAGTTCAGCAGCCGCCACGGCCAGAAGGGCGTGGTGGGCCTCATCGCGCAGCAGGAGGACATGCCTTTCAACGACCAGGGCATCTGCCCCGACCTGATCATGAACCCGCACGGGTTCCCCTCCCGTATGACGGTCGGCAAGCTCATCGAGCTGCTCGCGGGCAAGGCAGGCGTTCTCAACGGGAAGTTCCACTATGGTACGGCCTTCGGCGGATCCAAGGTTGGTAGCTGGCTCCGTTGGCTCGCTCACTTTTTGCAGCAGTAGATTAGCTTTAGGCACGGTTGACTGGAACGCACTACATGAAGAGAAAGCATAACAATGGCTGGAAGAGTGTAATTATTGTACTCCAATTTGTTTGTTTTTCGTACCTCATCAGTGGTCTAAATGGCACTCGTCAAGAGGCGGATATTACTTGCACAATAGTAACATATATTCAACTCAACATATATTCAACAAAAATAACTAATTAACTTATTGTTTAGTTACTTTATGGCACATATTGGAATTTACTAATTATGTTCAACTAATTAACAAAGAATCACTAATTAACTTCCTGATTAGTTACTTTAGGGCACATATTGGAATTTACGAATTGTAGCCATTGAGCTTACGAGGCGTATCGAATTGGAATGAAATTCCAGAATGGCACCAGTTTGGAGTTATGTGCTATCATTCTCGCCATAAAAATTCACTGTTACACTTCCTTTTTTTGCAAGACTGTTTTTTATGCTTTGAATCATAAAAGTAACTGGAATGCCCATGTATTTCGTCTCACGCGTTGGGAATTATCTCAAAACTGGGATCATCCTGGAAATTCATTTCAAGTGAATAAGTCTTGCTAACTCAACGGCTACAATTAGTAAATTGCAATATGGCCGTAAAATGATTAATAAAGAAGGTAATTAGTCAATTTTGTTAATTAGTTGAATATGTGTTTTGATTTCTCATGCTAGTAATGTCCGCTTCAAATAATCCAGTTCAATGACAAAAATTATGCTATTTGCCATCTACAATTTTTTTAAATCCCGCAAAACTTGAAAATTATCACCCCGTACAATTTTACGTAGATATGGCTTTTTCATATGGTGTATGTTAAAACAACGAATGGCATTTATGCTTTCGTGAAGAAAACTTGGTTAACTTGGGTGATCACAAAGTCTGAGCAATGTTGGACAGTTTCTACGTAGCATAAGTTGCTATGAGGAAAGTACTGTGCGAAGTGGGCCGGCCCCGGAGATAGTGCTAAACACTGCTCCTCAAAGTGCGAGCTGTCACAAGGAAAGAAGAGAAAGTGAAATGGGGGCACACGCTGAGTATTTACAAACTTTGGCTGGCTTTGGAACGAGTGAAGCATGCGTGCGATCGTGGCCTAATAGTTAGCACTCGGCTGCTGTGCTCGACGGCACAGGTTGTATTTAGACATTGGTCACACATCATTTGATTTTTCTTAAAGCGAGGCAAGACAGGAACCT
The DNA here is from genome assembly GCF_013339745.2 of Dermacentor silvarum. Taxonomy (NCBI): domain Eukaryota; kingdom Metazoa; phylum Arthropoda; class Arachnida; order Ixodida; family Ixodidae; genus Dermacentor; species Dermacentor silvarum. The sequence continues at coordinate 115,314,488 of NC_051160.1, read as the reverse complement.
GTATACCGCAAAGTGCTGAAAATGAGGGAAAGAATGCTTCGCACTAATAGATAAACAATGTACATGTGTCAACATCGTCCATCCATCTGTTTATCCATCCAGGTGCAAGACGTGGGTGAAGAGCTGATCCGGCGTGGCTTCCACTACCAGGGCAAGGACTGCCTGACCTCGGGCATCACGGGGGAGCCTCTGTCGGCGTACATCTACATGGGCCCCATCTACTACCAGAAGCTGAAGCACATGGTCATGGACAAGGTGCACGCCCGAGCGCGGGGTCCTCGGGCTGTGCTCACGCGGCAGCCCACCGAGGGTCGGTCACGTGAGGGCGGACTGCGGCTGGGTGAGATGGAGCGCGACTGCCTCATCGGACACGGCGCCAGCATGCTGCTTCTTGAGCGGCTCATGCTATCCAGCGATGCCTGTGAGGTAGGCATCAGTAGAGCACTGCAGGGGCAAAAGTTCTTGGCTCGGGCCCACGACTGTAGCAGTAAGCCCAGCCTAGGCCTGCCGGAGAAACTTGTCTAAACGTGCATCAAAACTGTCATTGCTTAGGTGGTGTATTCTAAGACATTACAATGCAACTGCATGCAGTGATAATTAAACATTGCGAAAAACTTTTTTCGACGAAGCACATGGTACAGCTAAAAGCGGGCAGAAGCAAAACCTGGGTTAAAAATTCTTGTCAGGGCATTTTATTTAAGGGGGGACACTGCTCTTTGGGACGAAAAAATCGCAAGAAAGTCGACTTTTGGAAAATGAAATTTTTGAAATCTGCAAGTATTTTCCCGCAACTACACTAAGTTTCTTCACCCTTGAATCAATATCTTAGCCACAACATCACTTTATTTTGTCGATACTTGCAGAATTACAACCGAAGTTATCTCAAAAACGGTACTTTTTTCGCGAAGCGCAGTTGCCATTTCACGCATCGTAGCGCGGACGTCTTGGTGTCATTTGAAAGGGTGATCATTCGTCATAAAATTCGCGCCAACTTCGGCACCATGCTACCATTGGCTTTCTGAAATTACCGCACCGAAAAAAAGTCCCAGCGCGGCCCCTTATTGGCTGTTTAGCGCACGTGACCTGTGCTCGGCATACGATTGGCGGGATTCCTTTCTCGTCGTCTGCATTGCGCTCATCCACGCGGTCGGGTGTGCGCCATCTTGTCCGATCGTCGAGTCATTGACAAGTGAATTGACACCGTGCTACGCGATGGCCCGTAAGAAATTCCATACGAAGAATATGTTCGGTGCAAAGAAGGTGTGACGTGCACTTATCAACAACTTCAAGAAGTGTAGCACGACACATCCGGACGTCGAAGTCGTCGCGTCCCCCTCCGAACCCGCCTCTGCTGACACCGCCGATGTAGGCCTAGGCCTAACAAGCCCGTCGCCGTGCGAAGGTGTCGAAGGTCGCGTTTGTCACGATACGAAATTTCTGACGCCCGCAGAATTGGAAGAGGGCGAAAAAAGAACCCAAGAAAAGCTTCAGTAGCCGTCGTCCACTCCCGCGACGGAAAGGAAGCGTTATCTCCTGACTGATAACACCGATGCCGCAGCTGAACCCGTTGAGCCGCTTGATGGGAGCATGTTTACTATAGTAAGTTTAGATGCAGTGAACATTCTGCTTGCGCGAATGAATTGCAACGAATGCAGTGGCGGGGATATGAAAATCATCAGAGGTGAGCACGAATACGGACTCTCTGTCAAGTTAATTCTTATGTGCGGGAACTGTGGTGATGTTACGTCGACGTGGAGCTCACCGCACATCCGCGGTGAACAGAAATCGAACCCGTTCGTTGTGAATGTTCTCGCCGCTCGAGCAATGCAAGCAACGGGAAACCGGCAAACAGCCCTCAATGATGTGTTTTCCACGATGAACATTAGCGGTCGCGGACTTCACACGAAGACGTGGCAACGCTACGTGAAGGAAAAGCTGACTCCCGCCGCCGATCGTGCTGCCTGAAACGTGACAAGCGAGTGCGCGTGCTCGGTTCGAGAACTTTACGGCGAATTGTGCCTCAACAACCCCAGGAACATCACGGTGTCGTACGATGGGTCGTGGATGACTCGCGGACACATCTCTCACATCGGCATCGGCGCCGTGATTGAACTGTTTACAGGTCTTTGTTTAGATTACGTTGTCTTGGGTAATTTTTGCGCGGGATGTGAGACGGGCCCAAATGAAAGTGATCGTTCTTTCGGAAACTGGAAGAAGAATCACCAGTGCCAGAAAAACACCGAGAAAAAATCGGGAGAAATGGAAGTGGAGGCCGCCCTCATTCTGTTCAAAAGGTCCCTCGAACGGCACAACCTCCGTTACACCACTATATTGAGTGATGGGGATAGCCGTACCTATCTTGCACTGCAAGAGGAAAAAGTTTACGGTTATTTGCCAATAGACAAGGAGGATTGCGTAAACCACGTCCAGAAACGGATGGGTACGGCGTTGTGCAATCTTGTTTCAAAAAACAAAGCTTCTGGCCTTCAGAGCCTCGGTGGAAAGGGTTGGCTCACAGCAGACCTTATTACGAGACTAAGCTCATATTACGGATGGGCGCTAAAAACGCACAAGGGAGACGTAGATGCCATGCACAAGGCAGTGATGGCAACTTACTATCACGCCACCTCCAATGACTTTGACTCGAACCACACATTTTGCCCAACAGGCCCCAATTCGTGGTGCCGTCATAATGCCGCAAAGGCTAGGGGCGAGCCGGCCCCAAAACATCCCCGAAACCTGCCTCCTCATGTTTGCCAGGGCTTGCTGCCCATTTACGAGCGTTTGAGTGACAAGAAGTTGCTCGAGAGGTGCCAGAGGGGAAAGACCCAAAACAGCAACGAGAGCCTCCACTCGGTTATCTGGTCTCTTGCACCAAAGGATCGCCATGCCTCCCTGTTCACCGTACAGGCAGCTGCTGTGGCAGAAGCAGTGCTGAAGTTTAATGCAGGGAATGTCAAAGCGTCTGCATCTATAATGCAAGAGCTAAGCCTCAACACCAGCTCATTTTGCAGTGATCGCATGGCTGAAAAAGATCGGTGGCGATTGAAAGCTTCAGCTCGAAAGCGTGCATCAGCTGAAAACATGCATCAGGCCCTCAAAAAACGTCACACAGGCAACAATTCCCAAAATGACTATGTGCCAGGGGGATACTAGCCAGTTACAGCTGGTAACTTGTAATCATTTTGCCATATTGCTGAATAAATCGAGCTGTTTTCGGTTTTTCTTGATTTTCTCAGAACTACTGTAAAAACCCGCGTATAATACGAGGTTCTTTTCTAAATTTTACCATGTAAAATTTCTGCCTCGTATTATAAGCGGATCCCAAAGTTTTCAGCGTAAAATTTGCAGTTTCGTGTTCGTTTTTGCTCACTGCTATCATCATCAAGACTCGTAGCGGAGTATGCGTCATCTTGCGGTGGCGTCGGTACTGCTGCTGCTGCTTTCAACGGGCGCCATTTTGACCACGCTAAGAATCGGCACGTTCGCTAGTCTATCTCGCACGATGTCGGGACCGCGAAAGTAGTACCCCAGCTGCCTTTAAAAGGAAAGTTATTTTAGCTGCCGAGGCCATCGGGAATTGCGCCGTAGGGCGGCACTTTGGCGTCACCGAGGGCAGTGGTCACGGCTCGGATGACATCCCAGTTGGAAAGTTGCAACGTCGGCAGATAAGCGCATTTGGCCTTAGCAACGCCGTCGCTTCGGTGGCAGTGGCTCCCCTCGCCATCCCTCTCAACTCCCTCGTAGCTCCTCCCACCTTTGACTGGCTCCGCGCGTGCCCGCCGCCGCGCCCGTCGGCGTGGCGCCAACTTAGCCCTTTCCCTGAAGTTTCGTTTTCTGCCGTTGTCAGGAAGTTGGCCGAGACGTCGGCTCGTACAAGCGTGTTCCGGCGTGACGGTGAAACGGGGACCTTGCTATTTGAGAGTTTTTTCCGCGTGGCGTTGAGGGGTCTGTCCTAAGCTTTTGCTCTATGGCGGTGTCGGAGCAATGCCGGTTGGAGGCGCCGTCACGTGATTTGAGGCGCTGCTGAGGGCATTGTCGGTGCACCGTATGTTCGAATTAACCGTTGCAAATGCTTTCGCGTTCGAATTACCGGAAATTTTCGCCCATAGCAATACACATAACTTTGACGGGACCACAGCGTCAGTTCGAATTAGGCGTGTTCGAATTAACGAGATTAGATTGTAAATGCTATGTGGGTTTTCCTCACTCACATTATATGCGGGTGAAAACTTTTTTTTTTTGTTGTTGCTATCCCCAAATAACACCTCGTATTATATGCGGGTCCGTATTATACGTGGGTTTTTACGGTAGCTTTTTACTCACCCTGCCCGTTCAGAGCAACGATATCTCAAGCTGTAGGACAGCTGCAGCTGTAATTTTTTTTGCTATACGCAGCTAAATAATAAGCTTGAAGTGCTGCAAGCACATTCTTATTTTTCTACGTCTGTAATTTTTTATTTGCTTTTTTTTTATTAGTAGCTGTGCTGTAAACACTGAACTTTGATGAGCTGCTAAATTGCTATTTGTTGTTGGATTGGAAAACTGCTTGCAGCACTGCAATCCTTATACATTCTGCTTTCCACTCGTGCAATAAACATAACTTTCTGGCCAGTATATTTTTATCTTGTTTCACTAAATAATAATAATTAACATTTAATTATCTCATTAATTACTTGAGCTACAAAGAAAGTAATTGCATTTAGGTTGAGTTTGCTCAATAAATAAATTAAGAAACCTTCAGATGCCATGTCCCCCCTTAAAGCTCTTGTAGATTGCCTTGTGCCGCAAACCCCAAGGATTATACACACTTGTAAAAAAAATTGCAGCAGAACTCATTTCACGATAACTGTCGATAGTAATGTGAATAGTATACGGCAGTGTAATGACAACACACCCTATTCCTGAAATGACGTTTATCTAATGTGTGTAGTGGTAATTCTGACACTTTCGTTGTTGCTTCGGCTATATGCCACATACTCCAATATCGTCCCACTTTGCTATGGCGCTCGCTTGCCAAGTTTCTATGATGCTGATGAAGTGGCATTGGAATGACAATGAACATTCTAGCAAATTTTGTTAATGCACGATTACAGTTTAGTGGTGTGTTGTTGTTGAGAGATACAAAATGCATTGAATCCTATGGTCATTCGCAAGAGATACAAAATTGCTTCAGTGTAATGAGAATTTCGTTGTCTCTGATTTTTTCTACTATGTAACGGATGTATTTTATTGCGATAGCAATTATACGGACACTCAAAAGCAGATTTCTGCCGTCGGCGTCGCCGTCGCCGTGAGGTTCCGTATGACGTCAATGGAGATGAAATCGTCGCCGCGCGCCGAACGCTGTATGTGCGAGTGAAAGGATGCGAGGGATGCGCGCTTTCACGGGGAGTGAACGCACGGCGGAGAACAAACGTGCGTTCTGCGCCGTGCTCCCTTAAGGGCTGCAGAAGTAGGCGTCTCTTTCCTTATATACAATCACCATATATGTAGAGCAAACGCGCCTTCTCCCGACGTGCTAGAGGCCGTGGGGGAGGGGGAGGGAAGGGAGGCGACGTTTAGCTGCGGCACCAAGTGCCTATTTGTATCAGAGGCTCCAGCAACAGTCACCAACGCCGCACGCATTTTGAGCGAACGCGGGCAAAACGCCGACGGCGTCGACAACAGTTCTGCATGTTGCCGGTGCTGCTGCATGTCCAAGTTTATACAGCTGATAAAGCTAATATCATTACTCCGTATAGCTCTCTACAAATTTGCTATCGCAATTGATGCTTCGCCTTTCAGGTGAAACTGCGACAACTTTTTTACATCAAATGTGACTTTGCTATAACAAGGTTCAACTGTATTGCCGTTTGTTGCATATCTGGAACAGGTAGATTAAAAGACAATAGCTTTACCATGGAAAGCATATTTTCTTTCTCCATATGCTATGTTTTCTTTGTGCTGTTATTTTTCTCTGTGAACTTCATTTTTCTGCTTCTTGGGGGCTTCTTGTCACCACAAGCTTAGCCCGAACATAGCAGCCAGTGTGCAAGTAACAGTCTCCTGTGCTCATTTTCCGTCGCATATAAGCTAGTTGCTTATAAAAAGCAAGTGTGACAGTTATAATCCCATTCTTCGCTTGTGGCTGCTAGCGCTTTTAGATGCAATGTTAGACTGCACTGGTCTTTGGGATCGAATCAAGTGGAAATGAAATAGTGTTATAATGCCAAATTACAAAAAATCAGTAGTCATGCCATCACCCTCACACTAACGTTGCCATCATTGTCCTCTTGCTGCTGTCATGACGCATACACTCCCGTCACACACACGGTTGTTGATGTACTCAAGAAATGTTGGTCCATTTGGTTTTCGCAAAATCCCAGATGGTGCCTTAATAATGCTTCGCATAATATTGATTCCCACAGTGCATGGAATCTGCATATTTTTGCATAATAATGCTCAGTGTTGCATGTGTGCAACATCGTGTGTCATTCACACTAAGTACCCTAGAACCCCTTTCATATTATCCTGTTTTATACAATTTCCCAAGTGCCAACATTCATGATTAAGAGCACAAAAAATGACTCAATACAGTTACGCTTCATTTTTATCGGTTAATATTCCCGGGAAACACAATCTTTCAGCACCAACATTCAGTACATCGCCAAACTGCGATTGTATAAGCTTACCGGCCACTACCCGCTGTGGTTGCTCAGTGGCTATGGTGTTGGGCTGCACGAGGCCACGGGATCGAATCCTGGCTGCGGCAGCCGCATTTCGATTAGGGCGAAATGCGAAAACACCAGTGTACTTAGGTATCATCATCATCAGCCTATATCGATGTCTACTACAGGACGAAGGTCTCTCCCTGCGATCTCCAATTACCCTTGTCTTGCGCTAGCTGATTCCAACTTGTGCCTGCAAATTTCCTAACTTCATCACCCCACCTTGTTTTCTGCCATCCTCGACTGCGCTTCCTTAGGTATAGGTGCACGTTAAAGAACCCCAGGTGATCCAAATTATTCCGGCGTCCCCCACTACGGAGTGCCTCATAATCAGATTGTGGTTTCGGTACATAAAACCACATAATTTAATTTAATCTTTCTGGCCAGTAGATCTCATGTTAACAAAAAAAGCCTCAAGGCATGCACGATCGAAAGCAGTAAGTGCCTGCCATGGCAGCTTCCCCACAGCACTCACCTGCCCTTGTCACCTGAAAATGGTGGCACGCGCTCACTTTCCTCTTCCAGTACCAGCAAATCTCCTCCCGGGTTGTTGCATTCACAGTTATCGCTGCCAACCCTATTGCGATGAGCATCTATCTACATCTATCGGTTTCACAGCTCGTGAGGTGTAGGGCTGTTGGAAGCATACCGCATGCATTTTAATGGGAAATAACCCAAATGTGCCACCGTTTCCTGCTGCAGGCTGTGCGAAGTGAGCATCATGTTTTGTTCTGGCGACACTGTATTTCCCCATTGCCCGCCTGCTCGATTTCGTTTCAGTTTCCCGTTGCGGTCTTAAAACACTGCGCAAAAGGAAAACGAGAAACCACATCTTAGACCGCTTGGGCACCACCAGCTCAGCTTGCGTCGGTGTCTCGTGCTGCAATGATTCTCGCCGAGCGAGCACAAAAAACTACCCACGAAAATGCATCGCCTGAAGAAGCTGCTGATCCAGGCCGAACTCAAGGAGCATAAACCTAAGTTTGCTGAAGCTCGAAAAACAACAATGCGTGCCTCGAGCTGCTCGAGCCCTACCAGCTTAGCGCGTGTTGGCATCTTGTGCTGCAATGATTCGCGCAATGCTTGGCGTTACGTAGATGTCAACTAGAATTGAGTCTGCCAAAATTCTTATTGACTTCTCAACATGTTTTCCCAGTCAGTACATTCTTTCTCGCATTTTTTCCGAGAATGTATGAATGATATTTTACCGGATTGGTTGTCTCCACCGGAGAAAAGAAGTGAGCAAGGAATCCGTTTATTCAAAAGAGAACTACGTGTAGTAGGCAATAACCTTTGCTAGTACCGTTAACTAGGTGCCACTAAGAAGGGCATTTTCGATCCAAGAGATTGTGTAGCATTGCGTGAGCCCACTTCTCTTTATACAGTTAAACCTGGATATAACGAAATTGACAAATTCCCGAAAAACTTTGTTATAAAGAGGATTTCGTTATATGCAGGTTCGGCACGAAAATTCGAAAAAGAAACGCCTACCGTATTTACTCAATTCTAACGCGGACTCGATTGTAACACGCACCCGTTTTCCGTTTTCGTCGAAGCACTCATCCTTGGAATGTCACACCAGGTACTGGATGCGTGGACGCATGTCGTTTCGCTCAAGCGTGAGGCATCGGAAACCAAGAGCGAGCGTCACGATGGCGTCGTATAGTGTTACAGTAGAACCCCGCTGTTTCGTTCCCGGGTGCTGCATTTTCCCACCTGTTACGTCGTTTTCGGCCGGTCCCGGCACAGCTCCTATAGAACCCAATGCATTGGTAGCCCCGCTGTTGCGTCGCAACTGTGGGACCATTCCCACATCGTACGTTGCGAACTTCAATCCTGCGCCGGCCCGAGCGGCCATTTTGACTTTTCATGTCGCTTGGCTTGGTGGCTTGACGATGGCATTGGCCGCCCAAAGTGCCGGGGGCGACAACTATGACGTATTTTCGGTTTCTGCCAGCAAAAGTATGGCCCTTGAGATCCGTATTTGCTATCTAAAGATGGTGTCTATGACGCGTTGTGGCTCTAAAATTGGTTTTGGCTCATCGATGTTCCGTATAAAGTCCAAGGGCGATAACGCAGCTGCCACGCGCCGTATGCTGTATGTGCGAGTGACGTGCGAGGGGAGCCGACGACCTCGTCTAATGGCGTTTTTCACTGGTCGATCTGGAGCGGCCGCCGAAATCCTGGAGCGAGTGCTCGCAAATCACCAACCCTAATCTGCCAGCGGAGAGCGAAAATGCTCCGCGCTGGTACAGGGGCTAGAATTAGCGCTGGATCGTACCGGAAGTCTGTGCACAGGCGTCACAAAAATTGACTTCCGCTCTGCATGTTTCCATGGCCACCAAGATCGCCATCCCCCAGCGAGCGGAAGTGACGTATGCTTCTTGTCCTATTTCTGCCCGAATCCGCGCCTCGGCAGCGGAGCAAGTGAGAGTGATCCGGCGCGGAGCAAGTTGATCCGAAACGACCAGTGGAAAGCGCGAACCCTGCTCCAGCTCGACCAGTGAAATTCGGATTCGCAGCCGTGGAGCAAAAAATCCTGCTCCAGGTCGACCAGTGAAAAACGCCAGAAATCTCGCGCGTGCACGAAAGAAAAGCAGGGAGAAAGTGCGCCTTCTTCCGAGGGAGCGAGGGGGGGGGGGGGTTGCAGGCAGCGTTGTACTGTCACGGCCGCTGGATAAAAAAAAAAGCGGCCGTGGTACTGTACTCCGGCATCAAATGCATACTGCGCGGCGGAGTGCGGTCGCGCAGGGCCGTATCTTGAAAAGCGATCTGCGTTGGGGCAGAGTCTAGGCAGTGTAGGTGCGCCGGCGGCTCGTAGCTTTGTGCGTGCTGTGTGTTCTCGGCACTCAGTTTGCGTTAAAGGGATAGACAACAACACGAAGGTCACTTCGCTCGCTTCTGCAGTGGCACTTCCACACACCGCCAGCGTTTGACAGCGCGTGTGCGCGCTCACCGAGTGTGATGTGTCACAGCGTCTGCCAGCACGTCGGCAACATCAACTGGAAAAGGAGAGTACCGGCGTGGTGGGCTAGGCCAGCTGCAGCAAGCGGCAGGATCAGGTTTGAATGAAGGGAGGGAGAAAGGTCACGCCCACGGCGGCAAGATCGCCGGGTCGACGGATGCAGGCCCGCCTCGCACACGCTCGCACGCACACACACGTGCGCTCGCTTCGCGTTCTATCGCGGCGGAGAAGGTGCTTCCGGATGCTGCTTGCGCAAAAATGACAAAATTTGGGGCGAAATCTCTAAGTTGTCGGCGGGGAAAATTCGTTATATCGAGGGGGTCTCCCGCTGCCACTTCGTTACGTAGAGGTCTCAAATACATGTGCTTCTATGGAGTAACGGCGGGGAATAGAAAAACTTCGTTATATCCAGGAATTTGTTATATGGAGGTTCGTTATAAGCAGGTTTAACTGTAGAATCATTGCAAGCTTGAGTCTGATATATCCAGTGTCTAGTTAATCACAAGGGAGTCGTTTTACATGAGTATCGGTAACTTTTGTGTGTTCGATATAGAAAATAATTCACCTTCCCTGGGTTCATTATATTTGGGTTCAGCCGTGTATCTGAATAGCATCTGGCGGGCAAAGCGGTCTGTCCACGTCTGTCTCTGGTGACGACTGGTTGATGGCGCACACTGTGCCTTCAGCTATGCTTCGGGTACATGCTCCTCTGTTCGTATTTAAATTCTTGCCGATAGCACAGACCAAACTGTTTCGTTTGACCTCCCTTGTATCATGCAGGTGGATGTCTGCCGAACGTGTGGCCTGCTGGGCTACTCGCACTGGTGCCACTTCTGCCGCTCGTCGAGTGCCATCGCTACCCTGCGCATCCCGTATGCCTGCAAGCTACTCTTTCAGGAGCTGCTCTCCATGAACATCATCCCGAGGCTGGAGCTCACGAGCCATTGCAGTAACCGCAGCTTCGCCTCCACCAAGCATTGATGGTAAGTGATCGTATGCCCAGGTCAACACGCGAAACCTTAAGGAGTTTCCAAATATAGAAGGTGTCCCTCAATGCCCTACTCGCACCCTTTTGTTTCTCCAGATATTGAAGTTAAGCGCTTGGATCTTTGTACAGCTGACTGTCGTAGCACTGCTGGAATAGTTCTGAACAAACAGTTCCGTAACTGCTAATTATCCCAAATTTTACTTAAAGTTTATGAATTCTGGGTCATTCGACAATTTTATAAAGGTATTGTCAAATTTTACCAAAAAGTGAACTGTGTGTGTAAAAAGGTTTTGCCCATCGGTTTCCAACCACGTCCTTGGAAGTCTTCTGATTGTGAAGGGGCACCGTACGGGTACCCGTTTCGAACAAGGTTATTCAGAGAAGTTCTTGAAGCAGGGGAAATAGGCAACAGCAGCGTCACTGTAGCTGTCGTCGTGATTATGAAATGTGTTGCTTGTCAGTTAATGCTGTTCCAAGTTTGCTGCTGCTTGTGGGCTGCTTCTAAAGGTAAATCATAGTTTATGAAGTGCGTATACAGGGTGTCTCAACTATCATGCAGCAAGGCTTAAAAATATGCGAATGCCACGTAGCTGGACAGAACCAAGGTAATACTGTTTGCCGTTGTTTGGAGATACTCAGAGTATTTTTGCATTGTGCCTCATTAAATAATTAGTTGTAAATAATTAATCAACTTATTAAATATTATGACTAGATGAAAAGTGTCAATGAGAAAATCGTAGAGTGACATGAAAAACTACCGATACAACTTTCTGATGCTCAATATGTGCTACATAAAAGTGTTTTTTCGAGTGTGAAAGATGTCCGTGAATACACGCAAACTGCCTCGAGTAGTCAGTCGCGCGGGAGTCTTGCACATTGTTTATAGATACACTTCAGTTTCGAAACTCTGCCGGCCCGCTGCGGTTCCTGCCACCGCAGCGCTGCAGTCGAGGGTTGAGCTGTCGATGCAAGCGTCATCTGCTAGCTCCAATGTTGCGCTTGTGTAGCGAGCTCCTAAAATACCTGTTCTTCAGCAGCTACTATACGTTTTTCAAAATTTGCTGCGAGTTTATCACACAAGTTAAAGTTTGAACATTGTTGTTGAGCTCGTTAGGAGAAGTTAGTACGTTCACGCGTACCACTGTCAAAGTATAAAGTTGGTTTCGGTGCGTTTGCCAAGGCAGTGTTTATTACTGGTGCACGTTTATATATTTGTGTGCTACGATGCGCATTGTCCTCTCCTGAGGTCTTAATGCGCGTGATGCTTAGTAAACCGGCGGACTTGACCCCGCCTGTTGCAGCTTTTGTGTCTTCAGTGTTCCGCTCTTTGCTTGTGACTGATGCTCAAAATACATGTTGCAACGTACCGCTGTATTGTGTTATACTTCCGCCCGTTGCAGCTTTTATGTCTTCAGTGTTCCGCTCTTTGCTTGTGGCTGATGCTCAAAATAAATGTCGCAATGCACCGTTGTATTGTGATATACTTATCTTGAAAATTCGCGCCAATAATCTGATGCTAACATTGTGCACCCTGCATACATGGTCCTCGTTTGGGTTGACAGCAAGTGCGTGCGTGACCTTGAAAGGAAGAAGTGGAATGTTTTCGCCATGATGATCAGATAGATGTTCTGGACGAAACCCACATCTGTTTCACGGTCCTCACTAGCATTTATTCTCATGCTTTGTATATATTCATTGCTGGTATTATTACTGGGAGTTTTCCACATTAGACAACACTAATACACAGTCCAGTCACATTAATGTGACCACCACGTACTTTCGACGTCGACGTTAAATAACCAATCACAGAAGTCAGGTGGCAGCACAGTGCAGTTGAGCGTATATGAAGGGTGTGTGAGGGCTTCGGAAAACATTGGAATCGGCGTAATGCAGAAACGGAGCGATTTATCCGACCTCCAAAAGGGCATGATCATTGGCTTTGGGGCCAAAGGCAGAAGCATTTCCGAAACGGCCAAGTTTGTGAACTGTTTGCGTGCTGTTGTGGTAAAAGTATACTGTGCATGGCAAAATGGGAGTGTCCAAAATCAGTGACGTGGCAAATGCGGTGCACCACGGGCCATAGATGATAGAGGTCAACGACGGCTGCAGAGATGCGTTCAGGTGAATAGACGTGCTACTGTTGAGCAACTCACTGCCCAGATGAATCAAGGGGCTACCAACAGTGTCTCCCAAACTACCGTTAGTGAACGTTGCTGCGTCTGGGCCTCCGCAGCAGATGCCTGGTTCATGCACCTATGCTGACTGATGTTCATGGGCGACGAAGGCTGGCATTTGCATGCCAGTACTGCAACTGAACGTCCACTGAGTGGTGACAGGTGGCATTTTCTGATCAATCACGTTTTATGCTCCATCGGACGGATGGAAATTGGTGTACATCGGACGGATGGACATTGGTGTATACGGCGTGAAACCTCTAAAAGCAAACACCCTGCAACCATTGCCGGAAGGCCGGCCCAGACTGGACCCTTCCATCGGGTTGTTCGCTCCATGGATCCTCAACTGCATAATCTAGCATAGCTGGCCACGGCACTGGAGTCGGCATGGCTCAAGATCCCAGTGAACACCTCCAGGAACCTAATTGACTCTTTCTGCACGTCTCGCTGCAGTCTGCTCTGCGAAAGGTGGTTATTCTGGCTTTTGACAGGTGGTCACATTAATGTGACTGGACTGTGTATAATGCATGCACGAAACAGATAAATGGCACGAGACAATCGGGTATTCAATTTCAAAATGTAATGAACTTTATTTACATATTTCAGGAAGCAACTATGTTGTGCAACTTTAAATAAGTTTTGCTTTCTCTCTCTTTGTGCTTTCACTGCACAGTTATTCTCCTGACACTTTCGTGAAAAGAAATGCATTCGAGTTCAACGCTCATCAGAATATAGAAAATACCTGCGTTCATCCCTGCTTCGTAGAAAACTGCTTGCCGACTGTCCTCTGGCTCCTCTTGCACAACTGACAATAGCCAGTTTCAAGGCAGCTGCAGTGAAGCACCATTCTCGATTATGTTCCCAAGGTCAGTGCCCTCGCAATCACTCGATAGCTCTTGTGGCTCTTCGTGGGGTGACTGGCAAGCCACAGACTCTGCAAGACTATATGCACGTGATCACCGCCTTTTAGATATAGAAGACAGATAACTGGGCAAGTTTGGGAATTGCGTCGGAATGGCACCACCTCTTAGCGTCCATGCACCCCATTCAATCTCTACAACCTCGCCACTGACAACGTGCTTATATGTTTTGATTATGTCTGACGAATGGAAGTGAATGTCACACACTTTGCCTGTCTTGCCGAGCAACTTGTGGGCACTGGGAATAGCTCTTGCCCACCTTTCAAAAAGCTTGGGGTCCGATGGCGGTGCAAAAAAGTGTTGCTTGTCTAGGTTACTTCTGTACCCGCTCCTACAGCTAGGCACGAAACACGTCGGCATATTGGCTGAATATCAACGCATTTTGCTTGTGAAACCCAAAACACGCTGAGGAATGCAAGCTGAAGCACTTCGTGGCGTAGAGCAGCTGGCCGTCGCAGTCGGCCGTGAAAGCCGACGAATTCGTTGCCTGTTCGTTGTAGCGTACAAATATATTAGCAGTCACTTACTGAAGGGAATATCGACTCATAAAAGAAGTCACGAAGCGCAGACACAGTTCACCAACACAAAAGGTGAAGAAAACAAAGCAAAACCACGCGGGACCAAGAAAAATGTGGCCACTGCCAACACAGAGATGCTCCAAGGACGCTCACTCGTGCTGTCGGCACCGCGCAAGCACCGCGCAAGCATCAACTGCAGTGCCCTCACACTCCCTAGGAGCAAGGTGTGCCCGGATCCGGCGGCGGAGTTTCTAAACTGAAGTATATCTATAAACGTTGGCTTTGCGTGTATTTGCAGGCTTCTTTCACACTCGGAAAAACACTTTTATGTAGCACGTATTGAGCTGCAGAAAGCTGTATCGGTAGTTCATCATGTTGCTCTACAGTTTTCTCATTGACCCTTTTCATCTAATTATAACATTTGAGAAGTTGATTAATTAATTACGACTAATTAGGCAGAATGCAAAAAAACTGAGTATCACCAAGCGACAGCAAACAGCATTACCTTGGTTCTGTCCAGCTATGTGGTGTTTGCATATTTTTAAATCTTGCTGCATGATAGTTGGGACACCCTGTTTATTCCACAAAAGTTGTGTGCTTGGGGCAAAGTGTAAAAAAATTTTTGCAGATTTAGTGCGCCTGTTGCAATCCATGGGAAGCAATGCTTGTATGGATGTATAAATGCTTGTATGGAAGCGATGTATATTCCACAAAACCCAAACCCAAAACCCAAAACAAAGGTTAAGGCGAAGTGTAAAAAAAAAAAAAATTTTGCAGATTTAGTGTGCTTGTTGCAATCCATGGGAAGCAATGCTTCAGTCAAGCGGTGTGTATTAAATCTTATGAGAACTAAAATTGTGTTCATTTTGATCCTATGCAGGGGAGGGCGGGGGGGTATCTGCAACCTCAAGCAATGTTTGTTTATCTGCCGCAAATGTCATAACTGTAATCTCATGCAATTTTCATGTCCGTGCTCTACACTGCTCGCAAGCTACGCCGAAAGTGAAACGCCAAATAAGGCGGATGCACAGCGATGCCACGAGGGCAAAGGCGATGTGTGATTCTTATTGAGGGAAAAATGGCAATGGCAGGTGCGTGCACAGAGGAGTACAACACACATCTTGCTACATTTATTTATTTATTTATTTATTTACAAGTACCTTACAGGCCTCGCAGAGGCATTGTGTAAGGGGGGGCGATACAAAGTAAGAACAAAGTAAGAACAAATTCGGTTAACATCAAAGCCAGTAAGAACAATGCAGAACAAAATGAACAACAGCAAAAAAAATGACCAAGTACAAGACTAGTCATGCATATGTATGTCACATGAATAGGCAAGTTTGAAACACATAAAAGAATTTCAACAGCGTGTTGGACAGATTGAATGAAGCGTAGTGAAACAGACTACGCAGTTTACTGGTACTAGTTGGGATAACAAACAGAACCTAATGCAACTGCATCACTTTGAAAAAAAAAGGGGGGGGATGCATGAATCATGGGAGCAAATGGACCAGCTAAGCATTATCAGTGAAATGGTTGATGAAATGCTTGCGAAATTTATCGTGATTACGCTGAAGGGTGATACTGTTTGGAAGATCATTCCACAGTCGTATGGCACGCGGGAGTGACGAGTAGTTAAAAGCATTAGTGGTGCCGTAGACACGGGCGTAGCTGAAGTCATTGTGTAATCTGTGCGATAACTGAGAGGAACATTGTAATTGTGCTAGCAGTGATCGAGTGGCAGTGACATATTTATGAAAGAGAGACAAAAGTGCAATGTCACGACGTAATGTTAATGGATGGAGTGAAAGTTCGAGCTTTAGCTGGGTTACACTGGACAAGTTGTTATAATTCCGCGCGATAAAACGACAAGCCCTGTTCTGAATAGCTTCTAACTCCTGTGTTAAATATTTTTGATGAGGTGACCAAATGGATGATGCGTACTCTAACTGGGGTCGGACAAATGTTTGGTAGGCCTGTTTACGTACGTGAGGAGTTGTGGATTGTAGGTTGCGACGAAGATACCCCAATGATCTAGAAGCGTTAGCAGAAATAGTAGTTATATGGTCGACCCAGGAAAGATTTTGTGTGAGGTGAACGCCTGGATATTTATACGATGTAGTTCTAGCCAATGTGTTGTTATTGATGTTGTAAGGAAAGAGCGAACGAGCTGATTTACGAGTAAATGAGATAATTTTACATTTTGAAATGTTAAGTCATTAGCCATGTTTTACACCAGTTCTTATTTATTTACTTAACATACTCTCAATGCCTGATGGCGTTACAGAGAGGAGTGGTGAATCATTATATAATGTTAGATACAGCAGTTTGAAAGGATGAATGAACCGGATTGCTGGTGACCGAGGCGGGGAGGTGGTTCCATTCGGATGCTGTCTTGGGCAGGAATGAATTGAAGAAAAGGTTTGTGCGGCAAGTTGGTACTTGTACCTTGACGTTGTGGTCGATTCGCGATGAAATATAAGGGGGTGATATAAAAAGGTCATTTTTTATTTCTGGGTTAGTATAGTACATTTTATGAAAGAGTGATAACCGGGCGAGTTTCCTTCTTGATGATAGGTCTGGCAGATGAAGGCTAGTTTTGATGGCAGATACACTGGCACTGCGCGAATAATTGCATACAATGAAACGTGCAGGGCAGTTCTGAATGGCTTCAAGTAAGTATGTTAGCTGTGCTGTAGATGGATCCCAAATTGATGCGATCCAGGTCACTTTGGAGGGATTGGTGATCATCAGCACTTTTTATGGAACGGTAAACAATGCAGTCGTCAGCAAATATACATATACAAGATGATATGTTATTTGGCAGGTCATTAATGTAGATTAAGAATAGTAAAGGACCAAGGACGCTACCTTGCGGCACCCCAGATGTAACATCGGAAGGAGGAGAGAAGTAATTATTGACAACGGTGAACTGCTGGCGGTTAGAAAGAAAGTTACAGACCCATGACAAGGTTAGCGAATCTAATTTAAGCGCAGAAAGTTTTGATATTACTCTGCAATGTGCTAAGCGATCAAATGCTTTAGAAAAGTCTAGGAAGATGCAATCTATTTGTAAGTTATCGTTCATGTTGTAATGAAGGTCAGTAGTGAATTCAAATAACTGTAACTCACAGGAGAAGTCTTTCTGAAATCCATGCTGATTTGGGAAGAAATGATTTGAGTCTAGGTGATCGTAGATATGCGATGCGATAATGTGTTCGAGTATCTTGCAGCAAATGCATGTTAGTGAGATGGGGCGATAATTTTCGTGCGAATGTTTATTACCACTTTTGAAAACGGGTACTACCTTTCCTATTTTCCAATCAGTGGGCAGTTCGCTTGTTGATAATGACTGTTTGTGGATGTGAAGTAAGATGACGCTGGAAACTGAAGTGGTATTTTTTAGTATTTTTGAATTTATTTCGTTGACACCGGAGGACGAAGACACTTAAGGTTATTGATCAGGTGCACAATGCCATTAAGTGTAATGTTGACAGGTGCCATGTAGTGGTAATCAAAATCATTGACGTAAGGGATGCTAGAATTATCTTCTTTGGTAAAAACAGATGTAAAAAACGTGTTTAATGTAATGGGAATGTCAGCATCCGAATATGGGGTGTTGTAAGCATTATGTATCGAGATATCGTTTCCCAAGCTATGTTGACTTATCGTTTTCCAGAATTTACTAGGATTATTTTTTAGTAGTGCGGGAAGGTCTTCTGAAAAATACTTATCTTTGGCTTCACTAAGGGCAGAACAGTATGATTTCAGGTAGTTTTTATAATTAACCCATGCATCTGGCATACACTCGCACTTCGCGGCATCGTACAGTCCCCTTTTCTTTTTTTCTCATATGCTGATGTTTTCTTGTAAACCAAGGGTTAGTTTTATCGTTAGATATTGTGATAAGTGGAACGTGCTTGGATACTAATTCTGTGAGCTTGTCTCTAAAAAGAACCCAGTTACTTTCAACAGACCTGTTATGAAAATGGGGCATCAAGATGTTATCATAGAAGACTTGCAGTTCGGCATTAATGCAATCGTAATTAGCTCGATTATAGTCGCGAATCTGTTTTCTCGTTACACCAGTGAAAGGAAGCGGAATGTTAATAGTGATTTGAAGTAATTTATGGTCGCTCAGTCCATCTAAGTAAGTTATGCTACTGACTGTATCAGGAGCTGTTGTAAAGATGAGGTCTAGTATATTGGGACCGCGGGTTGGTTGGGTAACTACTTGAAGTAGGTTAAAATCTAAAGTCAGATCAATGAGGCCTGATGAAACAGTACATGGGGATGATAGCAGTGTCCAGTCAATCTGCGGAAAATCGAAGTCACCGAACAGATAAGTGACATCTGCGTGGAAGAGCTCAAGTGCTCTCGCAATGCTTTCACGCAGCTTGTCTGAGAAGGAGTGATCGGAGTTCGGTGCTCGGTAACAGTTGCCTATCAATAGTTTGGTGGAAGATGTAATGCAGGTCGTCCATATGATTTCCAGATTAGAATCTGTATTAATAGCAAATGATGTTAGCGATTTCTTAATGCCAAGCAGAACGCCTCCCCCTCGCCTATGAATGCGATCGCGCCTGTATATGTTAAATGAGCTGGAGACTGAAAGAACTTTGCAATCACGAATGTCTGGGTGTAGCCACGTTTCAGTGGAAGCGATGATGTCGGAATCACTGTCTTTGAGGAAAGACGAGGCTTCAGCACACTTAGATAATATACTTCGAATATTAGTGAATGATATTGACAAGGGGGAAGACATGATGACTGGTTGCGGCTGTTTCAAGATGTGCGCACGTTCACTGTGCATGAGCTATTGATTAAACTGCATGACAGTATCAGTCGTCTCATTGTAAATATAGGTTTTTGAGTCCATGCACAGTTTGTCAACTGACAACTTATACTTCTTTTTCTGCGATTTTGCGAAATTTATCAGTTTTGCCCTGGCTTTGCGAGTTGCAGGTGAGAAATCTATGAGTATCGCAAAATTTGTTCCCTTAAGTTTAGGCCCCGATGACAGTATGAGTGCTTTGTCCTTAAAATAGGTCAACTTGGCAATTATTGGCCTTCACTTTTCTGGGTTATATTGTCCTAAACGGTGAACGCGCTGAAATTGAACGCTATTAGCGGTCATCTGCAATTCTTCCGAGCAGAATTTACCTATTTTTTGTTCGGACATTGCCCAGTCTTTACCTGACTCATCTTCTATGCCAAAAAATAGAAGATTCGAACGCCGCATCCTATTTTCTACATCCTCACATCTTGACGCAATAGCCATCAGTTGATCCGAGACGCACATAGTTTCATCATTTTTGTCATCCTCTGCTGTGCTACGAGAAGCAACAGCTGCTTCCAAGGTCGCCACTTTAGCATTAAGTATTCGAACAGTGTTTTCATAGGTTTCCTGCTTTTTTTTATGCTTTTTAGCTCTTTTAGTAAAGAACCTTTTGCTTCCTCAAGCTTTCAGATGGTTTCTAGCACTACGGCAAAAACGTCAGCCTCGCTTTTTGACATGGGACCTGGGTTTGACTCGACATCACCAGCAAGCAAGGGCAAAAGGTCACACAAGCAAGAACAAAAGCCAGCTGAGAAAACATGCGTTCGCTTCAGTATGTCTTCAAGAGCATGTGGGCACGACACCGCGAGAAGACAGCAGTTGCTACTCTTAACACAAGCCGCGTTGTTTAGGTAACTAACTTGAAACATCAAGCAGCATGAAGGCATCTTGTCTGGTGCGATGTCATGCCCGAAGCGTAGGCTTGTTGGGTGCTTTTTATACTGCGCGCCGGCCGCCTCGAACGCAGCTGTCGTTGATCCAGGTTGCCAGACGGACGGGCAGGCTCCATCCAGAACTGGCGCATGATGTGTCGAATTCGGTGTAGACAGCGGCAAGCACGTTGACGGAAGGTGGTCTGGATCGATGAGCCATGACCAGATAGTCCAGGTGATAGCGGCCTGAAACATCAAGCAGCATAAAGGCATCTTGTCTGGTGCGATGTCGTGCCCGAAGTGCAGGCTTGTTGGGTGCTTTTTATATTGCGCGCCGGCCGCCTCGAACGCAGCTGTCGTTGATCCGGGTTGCCAGATGGACGGGCAGGCTCCATCCAGAACTGGCGCATGATGTGTCGAATTTGGCATAGTCAGCGGCAAGCACATTGACGGATGGTGGTCTGGATCGATGAGCCATGACCAGATAGTCCAGGTGATAGCGGCCTGAAACATCAAGCAGCATGAAGGTATCTTGTCTGGTGTGATGTCGTGCCCGTTGAGGTTTATGTTGCTCCTGTGTAGGGGTGTGCGAATATTCGAAACTTTTGAATGATGAATTGAATAGTGTCCTATTCGATTCGTCATTCGAAAGTTAGAATGGTGTCCTATTCGATGTGGTCTTTGAATCGAATGGTCACTATTAAAGAATGCGAATATTTTTCTAATACTTTCCGAATACTTCGAGACATCAACTGCACCCAATTAAACATACAATTGGAGCAAAAGTATGGTAAATTTTCACCCCCCCCCCCTCCCGCAGGAATAGTAGAGGCATAAAACATGAGAGCTTGCGTAGTGGAGAAGGCTACGGCGCTTAAGTAACCATACTTTACAGGCTATACAGTGATCATCCACGCTCTCTGAAGAGTCCTGTGCATGCGAAGAAACTACTTTGCTCCTAATGCTCCATTTGTGCTTTTAATAAACAATGCTTCATAACGTGCTATGCAATTACAGAAACTTGCTAACTTTAAGAATGCTAGGATGTGAACATCATTTTATATTATTTGTTATAATGGCTGTTCCTTATTAGAAAACTGTTTAATATTCGATTCGGTCACTATCACTATCAAATCACTATCTGCACAGCCGTACTCCTTTGCAACAGTGGCACATACACATTCTGGAGGAGGATTGCACCAAGAATAGGCGCACACGCAGTGGCACGTACCAAATGGGAAAATCAACTAAAATGAAGGAATCTCTTTGAATGTCATGTGCGATTTCATTGAGGTCGGTGTGCTTTTCAGATGCCTATAAGCCGACAATATATGCATATGAAGGAATTAATGTTTTTATTATGCAGAACAAAGGTACATTCACTCCAACTACTTTGTCGGTCAGCATACAAGGGTTGTAGTACTTAAAGTCCCTAATAGTCAAAGTACCATACAACATGTACTTTTACATGTTGCACTCTTTCCTTCTGCCGTCTCCTCTCCTAAAGCTCTTCTTTACTTTTTGCTTGCACAAGCAAGTCTGCGTTGGCGCACCTAGAAAGTCCACGTTGAAGCGTTCAGGCCGGGTGTGCGCCGCCGCCCTGCGCAGTGTGACTTTCAACATGGCTCTGGGGCGGAAAATAAGAAAATATAAACAAGTGAAAGCAGATGCTATCATCGTCCAATCGGAGATACAGGAAGAGAGAAGCGGCGTTGATCAAAGGATGGCGGTACTTTTCTTATATAGGGACTTTAGTAGTACTGGGTGTTTTATTTTAATGTTAACAGATTTTTTAAAATAGCCTGTGGCATTTAGCGCAAACCTACATAATGCGCTGGAATATCTGAAAAAGTACAGATTACATACACTGGAAATCAATGCACATAATTGACTGATAAAATTTTTCACTAATTAACTTTTCAACTAATTACTTAGTGCACATATTGCAGTGCACATATTGAAGGCAGTGATTTCAATAGGCGCATACACTTGGAACAAATTTTGAAGCTAGCACCAGTTTTGTATAGGCACAGTCAAACTTGCCATTAAAATGCAGTGTTGTTCCACTTACTTTTTTTAACAAAATGCCTAGTTTTTTATGCATTGCAGCTCGGAAGTTACTGGAACACCAATGCATTTCATCGCAAACATTGGGAATGCATGTCTTGAAACTGGTGTCATCCACAGAATTTATTCAAAGTGGATACGACTTTAAATGTCACTGGCTAGAATTCGTAAATTTCACTATGTGGCAGAAAGAAATTCGTTTAAAGTTAATGAGCAAAAATTTGTTAATTAGTCAAATATTCACTTTAATTTTCTGTCCAAGTAATCTCTGCCTCTGAGAGTAATCTACCTCAGGAAGTATAACTCAGCTACTTGTCATGGGTGATTAATAAAATTCTGTAAATGATAAAATAAAACACCCCATTACGCCTTTTTGCTCGTACTAGCATTCGGCGCACATATAAACTGTGTATATATACATATACTACCCAGAGATACTGTGCAATACATGCTCATTGTATCTGGAACTTCGTCAACGTTGTTCCCAAAATGACAGCAAAACAGTCTAACTACTGTTGCCTGTGTTGTAATAGTGTCACACGTTATCTATGTGAGCACCAGCAATTGCTCTGGAATGTGTACAAACGCTGGGGCAACTTGAGCTGTGTGATTAGAATGGACGACTGCCAGTCATGCTCGCCACAATGAACACTTCGGCATTGCCTTGCTTTGTGGGCACAAATCTGCGCAATAAGGTGTTAGATTTATTATTGACTAATCCTTGTGGTTCGTCTGTTTCATCACCATCACTACATCATTACAATAGCGAAAGCATCCCAATTCATTATGTTGTAAGCAGTGATTTTCTGTATTCTAATACTAGACAATCACTTTGCATGCACACCAAATGATCTTTGGTGCATGACACCAAAAGAGTGTTTGTACACTGCCTGTAACTTTTTGCAGGACCCTTGTGTGCTGCCGTCATCTGTTCAATGTTCCATCAGGAATTGGCGGTCTGTTGTGTCACCAACAGCTTGAATCTGTCACCACCACTGGACGTTCACTGCCAGATTCAATGAGCTCCACTGACTCTTGTGTCTTCAACCCAAGATGCCGGCTCTTCAAACAACATTGGAACTTGCAAAAAGTTTGTTGTGATCCGAGCTGGCGAGACTTGAATATGCGAGAGATGCCTGGCTCATTGCAACACGTCTCAGCTGTGAGAGCTGTTGTGTGGATTTTTGACTGGACAGGAGTGGTGTGCAAACCTGGTTCGGAGTTTAAGTTTGACGAATGAGGAGATACCTAATAACAAGAAAATGTGCCCTCTGTGATTTACATTTGCACCGTGGCGAATCCTTTGCTTCAGCTGTCCATGAGTAAATTGTGTTTCTACTGATGCTAATGGAGAAGCCGTTCATGCGAAAGCACTTTAGTGTCTATGACATTCGAGATGAGAACTTGTCATTGATGTTGAAGGTGGTTAAAGCTTCTATTGTAATGCCACAACGTTGTTCTGCAAATATGGTTTTTCTTGTTTTGTAATGCACAAGTATGCAAATGTGCATGCAGCTCGCAGCTGTTTCAATTGTATAACCTGACGCAATTGTCTGACAGATTGTTTGCATATTCAGATAATGTATACGCAGATTGGAATATATTTCTTTATTTCCAGAAAGGCCTTTGGTTTGCTTCTGAAAGATGTATTCGGATTAGTTTTCAACTAGCTGTTTGAGATGATGTAGATTAGTGCACACTAAGCGGAGATGCTATAATGCAGTGCCATTTATTTTTCTATTGTCACTTTTGTCCAATTTCATCAGAACAGCTTTGAGCAGTTTCTACACCAATAAGAAACGGAGGCAAGGCTATTTCTAGATTTCTAAATTATTTGGGGGTTTTGGCGGGCGTTTTGTGCCTTCAGTTGCAAAAAATGTGATGATGGTGTGAATAAATGATTACTTATATCTTGTAAAGTCTTGCACTTCTGTGTATTTGTTCCTATATTCGCTGAAAATTTTCTTATGCAAGAAAGGAGCAGCTCCGGAGGCAAAATATGTGCAGGTATGAGTGTGCCTGAAAATGCTCCCGCATGACAGTGTACACCACGGAGTGTTAAATTAAGTTATTTGCCCACTTTTCTCTTACCTACACATTTGGGCAAATGTGAAACTGGCGCATGTGCAAGCTATGCTGATTCAGTATCTGTTCCAAGAAACAAAGGGCTGTCAAACACTGCCAGAATACTTGGCGCACGGGCAGAAGCTCCGCACCTGTAGCTTTCCTTTCACCGCCACAGAAAGTTGTCCTCGAGTATGTAATACTTGTTCTGGTGAATGAGTTTGTTTCGGTACATAGGGGGGTGGATGCGTCATGACATCAAAGTACTGTATCTTTTTGCATAATGCTCGCGCTTCTTTTCACAGAAAGTTGGTGCGATGTTGGGAGTGTGATAACTATGTGGAGAAAGCTTTCCGAGGGAATGTTCCAGGTGCTAAATAGAAAAACAAAGTGGCTATAAATCTTGGCTCTCACACCAGACCCTGCAAGCTCTAACAAAAAAAATTATGCAGATCCAACGCACATTTTGAAATTCAGGTCAAGCGAAGCTTTCATGAAGCGGTTAATGAAAGGCTATAAATGTGCCCATTTCGTTGATGCATCTTGACGTAATGGAAACTGGCACACTCGTATGTGCTCTCGTACACCTGTGCTACGCAATGTGACAACTCTTATGTTGCCTTGCCTTGTATTTCTTAATTTCTGCCTGCATCTTGGCCAATCCGTCATTGTGGAAGTGTACCATAGTATGGAGATCATGATCAACCCATGGCGATCATCTCAGAGGTAGTGGGTGTTGGCACGATGAAGTATAGTTGAAATTGTGGCCTAATTTATTTATTTCAAAATATCTTACAGGCCTGAAGAATGGGCATTGGGTAAGGGGAGCTTCAAAATTTTACATAGTATAAGCAGCATACGATTATATACAAAACATAACACTTTGTTAATAATAATACTACAATGAAGAATCAAGTTTACACTGTCTAAAATCCTCAGAGCAAAAAAGAAAAAAAATGCATACTAGAAGCAAAGCAGACAAGAAGTTATTTAAAGTAAGAAATGCATGTTTATGTCGTGACGGAATTTTCTTGTAGCTTCAGCTACCAGGATATCGGGAAGGTCGTCCCACGAGCGGATGGCGCGTGGAAGTGCAGACGAGTTAAAAGCGGCTGGTTTACCATAGATGCGCGTGAAAGAAATATGATTATGTAATCTTCTGGAGTGGAATGGAGAGAGAGAGAGAGTAAACTTTAATCAAAAGAGCATGCGAGCGTAGGTAGCTCCTCCGCTCTGCAGTGGGTGGTCCCCTCAGTCCAGGAGTACAGCGGCCTTAGCTGCCCTTCTCGCTCGGTTGACCAGGTTTAGCTGGTCCGTCGAGTCGGAGCTGGACAGCGTTGCCTCACATTGCCGTGTGGTGGGGTGTGTTATGGGTGTGAGCTGTGGTGTGTTTGCGCAAGCCCATACCATGTGGTATAGCAGTTGCGCATTGATCGCAGTGTGGACATTTATAGGAATACAGCACAGGGTGTATGGCGTGGTAAAGACTCAAATGTGGATACGTGTTTGTTTGGAGTTTTCGCCATATGGAGAGACTTGCAGAGTTATTGGTGATGGCCTTGGTCCATGAACGTACTTTTGAAACAGTGATAAAAGTGCTACATCACGATGAGTGTTCAAAGAATGCATTGATAAATTGTTTCTGATTTGCGTTATGCTTTCGTTGTAGTTGTCATTTTGTGAGATGAATTGATCGAAAGCTTGGGAGAGTAGGCATAGAAAGGTTAGAGAGGTTTGCTTTATTAAAGGAATTGTTCTTTGGTGACGTATATTGGTTGTAATGAGTGTATTTAGGTATCATTTGTGTTATCACTGATTAATTCCGTAGAAAACAAGGCTAGCAGCCTGAGCACCTATAAGGGTAGTAAAGATGGTTGGACTCTCCTGTGTGTAAGCTACCTGGAAAGATTGTAGCAGCACCCGGCCAACAGCCAATAGTTGTGAACGTCCGGAAGGGTTCGCAAAGAAAGCTTGGCTATACAATTACTTCCAAACAGCACTTAACTCTTAAAAACCTTTGAAATAAGAGCACAGGTTCTACACAAGCAGGAACTGCAAAGGCCCTTTATTTAAACTAATTTCTAGTCATCGGATTACCTTATTAGGTTATATAGTGAAATCGCATGTTCTGCCTGCACTTTTCATGCTGTCTGCGATTTTTGTTGCTGGATTCAGAGAATCTCGAGTGGATGCACACTGTGTACTGCTATGACGGGAAATGTTCGGAAAAAGAAATGGAAGAAACCTCGGTGCGGCTGCCATGTGCAGTGATCATGACAGGCCGGAATGAGCAGACGACAGCCACTAAAAAGCATTACAAAAAGGAGACGTTGCAACATGGCGGCGCCTTTATGGCTGCCACATTTTCTGCCTAGCTTTGCCTCTAAAGTTAGTATACTAACGCTATGGGAGCATTTCCTCTGGATTTGCTCGTATTAACTATACATGGAAAACAAATGCAGTTGACGAGATTGAGCAGTGCCGCCGCCTGGCGGACATTGGCTGGACCACGCATAGTGTGGATTTCTCTTTCTGCCGTCTGCTAGCCTCCATGTGTTTACATGTGCGCACACGGTGTGCACATGCCCCAAACATCGTTTATTTCATGGTTGTAGCACAGCCGTTATGAATTTTTAGAGCGCAGCTCTTAAGTGCCCGTTCCTAGGCGAGCGTCGGCGTCCTTGGCCTAACCGAGCGAACGAGCGCAGCGAAGGATGTTAGAGCGAACGCGGAGCGCAGCGGGAGATGAAAGACAGCGATAGCGAAGAGAGCGCGAGGAGAAAAGCGGAGGAGGAGGGTATGGCGAAAGCGTGAGAAGAAAAGCTTAGAGCCGCACAAGACGGGCTCTCAACGACGATATCTATGAACCCACCGTTGTTGCTTAGCGGCTATGGTGTGGGGCTTAGCAGCTTAGCACGAGGTCGCGGGATCGAATCCTGGCCACGGCGGCTGCATTTCGATGGGGGCGAAATGCGAAAACACCCGATTTAGGTGCACGTTAAAGAACCCCGGGTGGTCCAAATTTTTGCGGAGTCCCTCGCTACGACGTTCCTCATAATCAGATCATGGTTTTGGCACGTAAAACCCCATAATTAATTAAAGATGGCTGCGAGATGGCGCCACAGTAGCGCTTGTCTGTTCACCGATGGCGCTACCCATACCAAATGTAGAAAAGCGCTGCATGAGCGGAGGTCCGTCTACGGCGGCTGCTGTTAATCGCGCCCACGCGTCACTGACGCGCTGCCTTTCACGATCTCCCGATTAACGAGGAAGTCGCGCCACACTTCACTCCGTTTGCAACGTGCTGTACGAGAGAGATTGCCCACGTCAGCCAATACATCGCGAAATGAAAACACATATAGAGCTGTGCTCAAATTTCGCATTAGGGAATATCATAATCGTCGGTGAATTTTTTGTCAGTATTGAGAAGGCGTCTAGCCTCGTCCTGGGTAGGCTGTATGCTGCAATAAGATCAGTGATTAGACCTGTCGTTCAGTGATTAGACCTGAGTGATAGTCGTACCTTCCGTTCGCCACAATTCGGTTTTGCTGTCGCTTTCTGGTTCAAGCACATCACAAATAGTATTTGGCGTTGTTTAAAATAAGCAACGTCATCGCAGTGAGACGTGCATGCTGCTCTTTGCGGTTGCTTGTTGATCATGCCGTAATCTTTGTGATACCACGAAATGAACTAGCTGCAGGACACAAGGATCGCTCACCACTAGAAAAAAATTATGCAGAAATTCCTCTGGAGTTGTATAAGTATGCATAAGCATTGTGCCACTTGCTCAACTCCACGCAGCCTGGTGCCATTATCAATCTTATAAAACTTTATCCGACCTGTATATACGTTTATCAACCCTAATTGGTCGTCATCAACCTTATCGGACTCGATCCGACCCTTATCAACCCTTATCGTTCGTTATCAATGTTATCGCAATCGATCCGATCCTTATCAACCCTTATTTATTATCAACCTTATCTGACATGATATGACCCTTATCAACCTTGGACTTGATCCAACCCTTATCAACCCTTATCGGTCCTTATCAGAATTGCTCTGTCTATTATAAGCTCTTATCTCTCTTTAGAATCTTATCCATCAGCGTCGAACCATTATCAACCGTGATGAGACCCATATAACCAATCACTCTTTATCATTCTTAAATCAACTCATTAACTGCTTATCTGTCTGTATTGCTAGGCGCGAAGCGCACGAGCCCTCAGAGATCGGTGGCATTTCGGTCGGTGAAGGTACGCCTCAACGGAAGGCGCTTCCCGCGACCCCGAAACGCATCAAGGGACGTGGCGTGTTTGGCATTAAATTTTGGCAAAACCGGATTTTGCTGTTGTCTACAAGGTTCTAAAGTCAGCTCTACATAGGATCCTAGAGATGGCTTTTATTCCACCAGCACCAAATCGTTTGCAACAAAGCCTTCACAGAAACTGTTCTCCTTTGACATTTGTTGTTTTTTACCGCCGGTACATCCATATGATTCAGATATATTCACCTTGTGCAAGCGTGAGGTCGTAGGTTCAAAACTCACCGCCGCTAACGTTTTAAGAGCGAAGCTGTTTAAGCCAGCCATAATTTGTGGTGCGTAGCCGTGGTAGCCATGGCAACCCACAGGAGGAGGTTGCCATGGAGGTCGCGCCAGCTCCCTGCCTTCCCGACCCCTGCCTCTCCTCCGCGCCGCGCTGAGCCAGGAAAAAAAAAAAAAGTTGTCGCAGTTTCACCTGAAAGGCGAAGCATCAATTGCGATAGCAAATTTGTAGCGAGCTATACGGAGTAATAATATTAGCTTTATCAGCTGTGTAAACTTGGACATGCAGCAGCACTGGCAACACGCAGAACTGTTGTCGACGCCGTCAGCGTTTTGCCCGCGTTCGCTCAAAATGCGTGCGGTGTCGGTGACTGTTGCCGGAGCCTCTGATATAAATAGGCACTTGGTGCCGCAGCTAAACGTCGCCTCCCTTCCCTCCCCCTCCCCCCCTCCCCCACGGCCTCTAGCGCGTCGGAAGAAGGCGTGTTTGCTCTACATATATGGTGATTGTAAAGGAGGAAAGAGACGCCTACTTCTGCAGCCCTTAAAGGAGCACGGCACAGAACGCGCGTTTTTTCTTCGCCGTGCGTTCACTCCCCGTGAAAGCGCGCGTCCCTCGCGCCCTTTCACTCGCACATACAGCGTTCGGCGCGCGGCGACGATTTCATCTCCATCGACGTCATACGGAACCTCACGGCGACGGCGACGCCGACGGCAGAAATCTGCTTTGGAGTGTCCATATAATTGCTATCGCAATAAAAAAAAAGGGGGGGGGGGGCGAAAGCTTGCACTAGGCCACGCAAAGCTCACGACACAGCGAAGCTGGCCGATTGATATCGAGCGGCGAGCCTCCAACGCGTTCGGCATCGGCATGCAGCAGCGTTCTTGGCACTGTGCCAACCTTGGTTAGCCTGCCTGCGTTTGTGGCATGCCAGGAGAGCTGTGGCTCGTAGGCGCTGATGCGTCCAGCGCTAGTCACGCGAAATGTCGCGAAAGGGAAGGTACCTCCGAAAATGATCGCTCAAGAATACCTTCCTACATGCGTAGTTAAGTTAAACCAAGTTATGAACTTGGTTACCTAGCAGCAGGCAACCAAGTTCATACCTAGCAGTAGCAGCCAGTAAGCTTCGCTGTGCCTTAGCTTTGCGCGACCGAGTGCAAGCTTGCCTGATTTTTTCCTTTTGAGTTTATTCTGCATTTATTTTTTTATGGAGCGCAACGCAACCAGCCTTAGCTATGCGTGCGCTGTCCTTCCATTATATCATTCTGGTCCCACTACAGCATAATAATTTTGCCTCGCAAGTGGATTGAGGCACTTTGGTACTTTGATTACGTGCAACAAGAGGAAGGTAGAAATATAGTATCACACGATAAAAATGTGTAGCATGACAATCGCTAGACGCAAGATATCATAGCGCTGAGTAGCCGGCAGCTACTATAATTCGCCATTTAGTGTGGTTATCAGATTGACGGATCCGGGTAGCAGTCATTATTTGCATAAATAAAGAAAACAACATAGTAATTTTGGTTGTCGTGCACATTAGCGTACAAAGACAGCTTTGTTCCGAAATGCTACGTTGTTACGGTTACTGCGAAAAAAAAAAAAAAAAAAACGAAATGCGGCGTAGCTCAGCTAAACCTGGATATGCAAAGCGAAAGCTTGGTTTTGTCTGGTTAAGTCTTGGTTTCACTTAGCCTTTGATTTAGCTGTAATTATTATACTTAGGTATACACTCATCGATATAAGCTAGGTATAAATATATAAGCCGACAAGTCCAAGCGTTTTGCGAGCCGAACGGCTAGCTGTTCCTCAGTCTCCGACGCTAGCTTCGCGCGCTCAGCTCGCGGTGCTGCTAGGCCTATAGTGCTGCCACCGGCCACAGCGAAACGGCGAAAATGCGGCCAGTGTAGCTTTCGCTACAATAATAGCGTGTGCAGTAACATGGCAAGAATGCTAGCACATTGCCACTCACAGCGATGTAGCTTGCTTAGTAGGCAGAACTCAAGCCGAAACAAATGAGAAACAACAAGAAAGAGCCGAAACACAAGCTTACATGTGTTGCTGAAGGCCAGTCCTCCATTGAATGACAATTTACGCTTCATTCACATCCAGCACAATGAATCTGCGTGCTTTGTGCATAACTGTGACACTTGAGGGCAATAAATTATGAATTCCCTGCAATCAAAATCGCCCACGGTGAAGTTCCGCCGTGTACATTTCAATGCGTGTCCACACTAACGCGGCGACGGTGCTGCCACCTGTATCTTTACCTTACGGCTAATATGAAATTTCCCCAGTGACGCTATCGAAGCCAGCCTTTGCCACAATGAAGAAACCAGAACCAACGCTGCTGGAAACAGAAAGCATGGAGCTTCACTGCGTAGTGGCCCATGGACGGCGGCTGGGGCATGGAGGAATCTGCTGGGACAGTGTGTTCTATCGTCCCGGTCGCGTATTTATGAAAGTCAGTAGGTCGTGACTATAGGGTGGCTATAGGACTCACTATAGCCACCCTAGTCGTGAGCAAAGTTTTCCATTCCAACCGGCAACTGTAGCGCGCTGCCGCACGGATGGGAAGCACACCCCGCCGCGAATACACACATATGCGCCTTGGGGATCGGGCTTAGTGTAGGTACGTCTAGTACGCTATAACGCGAATATCGCTCGTAGCTCTTTCACTATTTACGTAGGTGCGTGCCTGGAAGTAAATCGCACCCACGACCTCGATTTCAGCAGCGCCAACGGCGCATCCACTAAGCTTAATTCTCATTCATACTATTTCAACAGTATAGCATGAATATTACAATGTATGCTTGTGTGCACTACGTGAATGTGCATCATTATATTGAACAAGCGTTTTTTTTTTTCACTTTCTTCGCCTACAAAAACAGCATTCTTTATTCTATTCTTTTTCTCTCTCTTTTTTTTCTTCTTCTCGTGCCCTCAAACTTAGTTCACAGCTGCGAGTGCAAGGTTGACACATTGTCAAGGTGGATGCCCTTAATACGAAATATGTCGACTTCCATTTCATTGTGACACATTAAAGGAGTAAGGATGGATCATTTTGTGACGAAGCGGGGCCACCACGGATGCATCGCTCAAGCCTTTTAGATAAAACATCAAGAATGCAGTTTGAAGTGTCAGCAGTGTAGACTCCATCCACACTGCTGTCACTGCAAACTGCGTTGGGAGAAATACACGCGCACATCCTGTACGCTGTAGAGGACGTGCGCATGCATTTTCCAGTACTGACCTGCGTTGAAGCGCAGCGACCGGTGTTTTCGAGGCTCCTTTCGAGCTTCGCAACACCGCAGTTGTACGAATGAGTCACCACTGTCTACAGCTCGTGAAGAGTTCCGTTCAAAGGAGTACTCCAGGAAACGTTCTATGCCAGGACGACAGATAGGTAACATGAACGCATCGTTGATCAGTCTCTATTGTTGCTATAGTAAACGGTTCATTACAAATTTGCAATGGCTGTATATAGAGATATAAATACGAAAATATAGTTATTTACATTTTTCCTGCCCCAGATCAATGGCAACCAGGCTGGTGGATCTCCTTTCTGCTTTACGGCTGATCTTTGTAAGGTTGTAGGTGTATGCAGCGGTTATTTCACGAGGAAGAATGGTATAGATCCCTTGTACGCCGAAAAGATACGGGAATGGAGCATCCCCTGCGATTCGGTTTTACTCGAACTAAATAAAAGAAAAAACAATCCCTACTCGACGTCATCGAAGCCGTCAGCACGTTGCCAAACGTTACGGGGATTCCCATTTACGCTGACTCACCTTGTGCGCACAAGAACATTGAAGAAATTTAGTCACGACACTTCAATCAAACCTCGTAACAAAACAGGCTACACTACATGTCACAGTTTCAGCGTTAAGGTAAACTTGATTGGTTACGGTACATTAGTACAGCGACACGGTTGCCGTTCTTTCAGTCACACGACCGACCAAGTGGTTTCCTCACGATAATTATGTGCGATCCCTCTCCATCTTCGCTCCCTTCTGACCCTCGAGTCCGTGGCGCAAAGACAGCGGAGAAGGGAGGGGGAAGGTGTTGGTGTTGTCACCCACGGCGACTGTACAGTTGGACTCGGCCTATTAAGTACAAGATGCTCAAGTCGACTAAGCTTAAACTTAGTGTGCCGCATTACGGAGAATTAGCGCCCGCAGGTTTCGGCCGGCCAGGTCGTTCTGAAAGCACGTCCTATAGTGTCTACGGGCAGTCTACAGGTACGCAATAAACAAAACCTGAAGCTTTAGCGCATATGCGTTAAGGATGACAGACGATGTCAGTAATTTTCGAGCTCTGTGCGATATATGCGGAGGAAAACAGGTCGTTGGCTGTAGTAAAATCAAGTGCAAATTATTCTGAGTGGAAAAAAGTGCAGGAAGCAGTTAGAAAAAAATATATATATAGCTTGCGGGGTCACCGTGTTCTGAACTCGGCGGCCCACAGCTGCTATGTGCGTTCCAAGCAACTTATCAACCCGCAGTCTTTCGAGCCGCGTATAGAAGTTCGATATCGTGCAACGCGCAGGCTTGTCCGCATACGGCGCGTGCCACATGCGACAACATCTGCGCGTACACTGCACAAACGGAACGTCCCCATTAGCTGAAGTGAAACGGCTGTGCCGGGCCCGCATAAGCATTGGCAGCGGGCCCTGTGACAGGCTTTGTGCGAAGTGTTACGTGTAGCAGCCCATTTTGGTTTGAAAAAGAGGAGTGTAGTTGATCAGCAGTCACCAATTTGCACGACCTATTGACGTGCAGCCGCTAGGGGCTGACGCTGCGGTTAAACTGGGTTGCAGAGGGCCAACCACCACGCGCCATTCCTTGGAAGGATGTACGCTGCACGTTAGGAGTTAAAGTCCTACAACGGCAGACTAAAGGTTCAAGTTAAAGGCTCCGCCATCGGCACGTGAAGGTGAGTTAAATAGTGCGAAAAAAAAAGAGAGCAATTTCCTGAAACTGTTGAGCAGAGGTATAAGAACAGCAAGTATGCAGGAAAGATGGGCTTTGACTATTTGTCAAATACGGAACATTCCTTTGAGTAGAGAGTAGTATTAGCTTGTTCGTAACGGTATTCCAGTTTACGGAATACCGGGTTACCGGGGACGTAGGCGTAAACAGTCCAGTCGGTGGCGCCATCTTGGGACGCACAGTATAACCAGAGAAAATTAGAACTTCATTGCAGCTTTCAACCATATTATATTTAACAGCTGCACTGTGTAGCTGCGACACATTCGTTAACAAGTCCAGTCCATATTTTTTATTTCTCTACGACGGAAACAGCTAAATACACAAAAAAAATGTCACAGTTTCGCCCTAAGGGCGAAGCAATGAATGCGATAGCAACACAGCAATGTCATACGAAGTAAGGTGAGCGGCTTTGGTAGCAATATGAATTGTAGTAAACATGAGCTGATTAGGTAAGCAGGTGTGCTGCGGCGTAAGTAGACCGACATGAATATAGACTCGATGACCACGAGAAGGCGCGTGTGAAACGGTGGTGTTGATGAGAAGCGCTTCCCGTAGGCAGCGCGTGCGAAGGGACACACCTGTAGCGCTGCACTGCCGACCCGGGCAGCATTGCATGTGTAGCGTGCGTTGGAAAATGTGGCCCGACTATTACTAACTGATTGAACAAGCGTGGTGTGAGCGCGCACAAACAAACATGAATAGATCACACTGAATGACTGCAGACAACGACTGTCAAAACGCTGGCAGCAAGCGCATACGCCGCAGCAGCGGGCGAAAGTACGTGCGGTCTATCGCGTCAACGGAAACTGAGCGGCGAATGCACAGCGCATACAAAGGTCAGAGCCGTATGGAGATAAGAGACGGTGCGGGCGAGTGACGAGCGCGGTTGTTGGTAGAGTAGAAGTGCGCCCCCCCCCTCGCTCCCTCCGGCGCTGACTTCCCGCTTCCTTGCTTGCGCGTGGGAGATTGAGTGCGTTCGCTCTCCGTGATAGCGCGCGTCCCCGCACGCTTCCGCTCGGGCATACGGCGCGCGGCGAAGATTTTATCTATACGGAACCTCACGGCGACGGCGACGACGGCGGCAGAAATCCGGTTGAAGTGTCCATATAATGGCTATCGCAACAAAACGCGTTTAACGCCTTGTGGATAGACAAAGCGTCACTAGGTGCCTCGACCAGTGTTGCTATATCACAAAGGGCCGTGCTTTGCAATTTGAGGCTCGAGCTGGTTGCCTAAGGACAAAAACGTACTGGAGCAAATATTAGCAAGAAAATAATGCATGTCGACGCTGCAGCAAAAAATCAGGAGACCACTCAGCACATCCGAGTGGAATGCAAAGGGATTCACCCGGTGAGACCCGTAGGTAACGTACACCTTCCAGGAGCGCTTAGATTTAAAGTCGACGGAAGGATCAACCGGTCAGCAGTCGAGATAAGCAACAGACGTTTAGAGCATTGGTGGAAAGAAATGCATGGAAGAGATTGATATGACCGGATCCGTTATAGGCATATGATTGCGGTACAAGGTAGATAGAGAAGTTTTGAGGAAGAGAAAAAAAAAATGTCACAGTTTCGCCCTAAGGGCGAAGCAATGAATGCGATAGCAACACAGCAATGTCATACGAAGTAAGGTGAGCGGCTTTGGTAGCAACAACACGCAGAACTGTTGTCGACGCCATCGGCGTTTTGCCCGCGTTAGCTCAAAATGCGTGCGGCGTTGGTGACTGTTGCTGGAGCCTCTGATATAAATAGGCACTTGGTGCCGCAGCTAAACGTCGCCTCCCTTCCCTCCCCCTCCCCCACGGCCTCTCGCGCGTCCGAAGAAGGCGCGTTTGCTCTACATATATGGTGATTGTAAAGGAGAAAAGAGACGCCTACTTCTGCAGCCCTTAAGCGAGCACGGCGCCGAACGCGCGTTTGTTCTCCGCCGTGCGTTCACTCCCCGTGAAAGACGCGCCCCTCGCGCCCTTTCACTCGCACATACAGCGTTCGGCGCGCGGCGACGATTTCATCTCCAAATGACGTCATACGGAACCTCACGGCGACGGCGACGGCGACGGCGACGCCGACGGCAGAAATCTGCTTTTGAGTGTCCATATAATTGCTATCGCAATAATATTAAAGATATGTATACAAAAAACTGTCAGCCCTTCCACTGTGGTGGAGATGGAAGACTAGCGAAGCTGTACTATGGTGGGAATTATATATTTCCAATTATGACTGTTAAGATGTGATGCTGTAATTGGTTATTTGAACTATTAAAGAATGAGAAATATATATGATCCGGTGGTTTTCATTTATTTAGTTACCACAGGGACCATGGCCTTATGGCCGCTATGGTACAGGTTGGCACGTTCGGTGTACGGCAAAGGTTGGCACGTTCTTCATAAACACGTCACCAACGCCGCGCGCGTTCGGTGCGAACGAGGGCAAAACACCGCCGCCGTCGACAACAGTTGTGCGCGTTAAGGCGGAAGCGGCCGGCAGGGCTGCGCGCATGCGCCGCAGTGGGAGAGCGGGCACGCAGTCTAGGGTGCCTCGATGCCCTCCTCACCCACCGCTCCCCTTCTACTGGGATGTCGCGTTTGTTCTCCGCCGTGCGTTCGCTCCCCGTGAAAGCGCGCGTCCCTCGCCCTCGCGCGCTTTCACTCGCACATACAGCATACGGCCAATGAGAGTTTTTAGATGCGAGAGCATCTTATGCTCGGCGCAGTGTCGGTTCTACGGCGTCCGCACCCATACTGCGCATGCGCAACTCTCCCTCATTATCCTCTCCTACGCAGGTGTGCGCTCTGCTCCCCTCTACACCTCTCCGCCACAGGTGCGGCGTAGCAAATCATTGTATATAACTCTCTCACTCTCTCTCTAAGGGTACGCCCGTAGGCGGCGCAAGTGTCGCGGCGAAGTCTATAGCGCGCGTTCGCTGTTCTTCCGCCATTCTCTCTCTGTGCAACGATCTGCGAAACGCCATGAACGTCAACGTCGGCGCTAGTTGCAGCGGCAGCGCCACCGCCGCGGAGCAGAGGAAGGCTCGCATACTCTTTACGATGCATTTCCCAAGATCACAAGCAACCCACCACCACCAGGGAAACGTGCATAGACCTCGTCTTCGCAAATTTCAAACTCGACCCTCTGCAGCAAGGCCCATTGACGCTACACTTCACCGACCAAAGCCATCGTCTTCAAGATACCGCGCGCACCGACGCTAGGAATCACGTCCGATCTCTAAATAAAGACGCAACAACCCCGTACAAACGTCTCCTCTCTTCTCAATACATTCTCTCACTCTAACTTTCATTGGGTTGTGTTGCCAAGTGAAACGAAACGGAAACTCGATGCGCACCCCCCGCGATGCATGCTTTCGCATCCCACCATGGTTGCCCGTAGGGTGAGATGATGTGATTTTTTCTCCATTGCCGGACGCGACCATCGAAGAGTGAGCCCTTAACAGCTTCGCTGTAAACTGCTAGAATGAAAAGCATGTATAGCATACCTGAATAAATCAAGCAGGCTAGGTGACTATTTGCCACCGCCCCGTTTCAAAGGGGATGCCACTAAATCATCATCATCATATTGCCAGCCCTACCTCCATGAAGTCAGAATTCTGCAGAAGTAATACGCTAAGCTAAGAAACAGGGCCCGAATTCACAAAAACTTCTTACGCTAGAATTAACGGGGACAGTAGTGCTATGCTGCAAACTTCTGCTTAATGTCTGATAGGCTGTGTTTCTCTATGCGCGCGATAGCCTGACTTTTCATACTGGCCATGACACTCTATTGGATAATAGCAGATAGAAGTGCGGTGTCCGTCCCTGACAACTGTCACATTTGTCATTGATATGCTTTGAGCACTGCTATTGTCTTTTTTTTTTCTATTTTGAGCTTTCGATCGCTCATAGAGCTGCGGCTGATTATATTTACCGACGCTTTTGATGCTATAATTCTCCATGCGAGAATAAACCATGAAAAATGCCTAAACGTTTGTAATTATCAAAACTTGTTGCTGTTGTACAATTCGCTGTCTATTGCTGAAAGTTTCTATTGCTGAAGTTCAAAACTTTCTATTGCTGAAAGTTTCAATTCAGCACCAAGTCGAAGCGACGTAGCGTCTGTGCCGGTTTTGCTCATCCTGTAGCCTACGGTGTGAACGAACGCATGCGTACGATTGACGGAAATCCTGTCATTGATATGAAGCGGGGCGTCAATACGATGACATAAAAGAAAAAGAAATGGCGAATAAAATCACGTACCACCATTGATTGGAAAATCATGTGGAATGCTCGAACAAGCGTGATACTTGAAATAAAAAATAAAATACACATCATGAGCAGAGCGAATAACCAGTCGTATGAGGCCTCTTGTAGCCAATCGTGTTAAAGGAAAGCGTACGAATCCTCTCTGTCGGTACCAACTTTCGTGCGAACAACACCTGTCAGTTTGGTCTATACCTCTCGGTTCTAATGGACTACGAAGATCCATGCCGCCATGAAGCGTCGTGTATAGGTCAGCAGGATGTCGTCGTAAAGAGGCCTGCGATGCAATATTTGGAATGTTACATGACGCCAACCTTTCGTTGCTCCAAATTGTTAACGCGCGTTCGGTGTAAAAAGAACTACACCCTGTAGGGTAGCACCTCGTATCGCGGTCCTTATGAGTGCTTGTCAGAGACCTATAATATTTCCCTATTTGTAAA
This sequence comes from Dermacentor silvarum, assembly GCF_013339745.2. NCBI lineage: Eukaryota > Metazoa > Arthropoda > Arachnida > Ixodida > Ixodidae > Dermacentor > Dermacentor silvarum. The sequence goes on along the minus strand of NC_051160.1, from coordinate 115,276,143 downwards.
TTGCCATTTATCTAGCAATTCACGGAAGATGCGCACTTATGGTATTTAAGAATGTTCAGATAAGTCCTATGAATTTAGGGAGGCTTCGGTTGCACCGAGTCCACAGGCTCGAGGAACACACACACATACACGCACGCACGCACGCACGCACGCACGCACGCACGCACGCACGCACGCACGCACGCACGCACGCACACACACACACACACACACACATATATATATATATATATATATATATATATATATATATATATATATATATATAACCACACTGACGCGTATCACTGAGACACTCCGTTTTTAACCGTTAAGGGCACCGTGTCGCAGAATATCCGGCGTCGGTGTCGGCGTTGGCGTCGGTTTAAGCATCGGCGTCTGGCGGAAATAATCATGCCGAACCACCACGACCGGGCGGGCCCTTCGCGTGGCGCAAGACGTTAGTGAACAAACATTCAATTTCTCAAAGTAAAATCTGTCAAAAATCGTAAAGTACGACTTAACCACAGCCTACCGACGTGATAGCGTCGGATTGTAATTTGAATATACTATACAAGAAAAAAGCCTCATAAGCAGCCAGGAATCTTTGAATGCAATCGCATTCCTCTCTTAAAGGCGAAGCTTAAGCGCCCTCCAATTCTGATGGTGTTTCGCTGTACTTTGGTTCTAGGCAACATTGAGGGGAATGTTGAAAACCGAGCTTTTTCTAAATTTTGATCGGGCCCCACGTCGCAGAAAATACGGTGTGGGTGTCGGCGTCAACGGCGTCCAATAACGCTATCGCGTTCCACTCTTAAAGGCGAAGCTTAAGCGCACTCCAAGATTTTTATCGTTAATCATGAAGTAATTGACGAGCATGTGATGTTATTCATGCCATGACCTAGTTAGCCATAGATTCGTACCCTTCCATGCCAATTTCGGTATATACCAAGGGAACGAGACGCGAGTTCTCGATAGGTTTTCCGTAGGTTTATTTCCGCTGGACGGTTTCTGTGGTGGGACCACAGTGTTTCAGCCTAGGCATATACAGCTTCACTGTAAAAACGCAAGCGGCTATGTTCACATCACTGAACTGGTTCAAGTCGCTGATGGCTGACAGTACGTGGAGCAAGCTCTCCGGTATTGCCCGTTTCTGCAGGATCGTCCACAGCACTTCGTGCTGTGCAAAGTCATATGCCTGAGCGATGACTGGGAAGGCTATTACTTTCTACGTGCCCTCATCCCTAGCAATATCTATTATCTGAGAAACAACAAAGAGGTTGCCTTCTAGACATCGGCAAGTTGTAAAACCATTCTGAAACTCTCCCAGAACATTAGCCTCCTCAGTCCAGCGCTGGATCCGAACCCCGAGTATGTGAGCAGATAGCCTCTATAGAGCCCAGAGCTCTATTGGCCTATCACTCTCAGGTAGGCTTATGTCAGCGCCCTTCTTCAGCACTAGCCTGATACTAGAAACCCTCCAGCTTTGAGGTATAGATACACTTAGCAGTACTGTATTAAGCACATCCTGCATTACCTACCGCGCACGTTTGCCACATTTCTTCAGCAGCAAGGGCGATATGCCATCCAGCCTAGCTGCTGGTTTTCCTGCCATGCGTTTCAAGGCCATCTCCAGCTCCCCTTGCGTAATGTGTTCTTACGCCTCCTCAGGAGAACGACGACGAAGTGTCTTCTTGATAGAACAACGAGCCATGTTTTGAGGCAACAACAACAACTTGTCTCTGTGCTCTCTGAATTTTTGGTGAAATCTTCGCCTTTCGAGGTGCCTCGCCTCCCCGTCTTGCGGCCATGGATGCGGAGCATTCCAGAGGCCCGCCTGGCCAGCAGTCATCCCGGCCGTCAACCGCAAGGAAGCGAGTTGGCTACCCCAGCCACACCGAAGACACCGAGCTATACTGTATGTCGGAAGACGACTCATCCGACGACAGCTTCATACCCGTCCGGAGCAAGAGGGCGAAGAGAAAGACCGTCAACACATCGCCGTCAACTCCTACGAGTACAACGACTGTGAAGTCAAGGCCTGCGCGCTGGCCGCACGTCATCGTTTTTATGCCGGAAGAACCCTCAAGCAACCTACCACTGCTGAACAGGCAAGCCCTATCCATTTTTCTGGAATGTGCGGTGCCAGATCAAATTAAGGACATCAGAATAAACCCGCGGAAGAATATACTCGCCATAGACGTGTACAACGTGAGTGCGCTTGGAAAACTTCAAGCAATCACGGAGCTAGGCGCGCAGGGGCGTAGCCAGGGGGGGGGGGGGGGGGCGTTGGGCGGTTCAAACCCCCCCTCCCCCCCGCCGCACTTACCCACCTTTTGTTCTCGTCGCTTCGCGCTGACATAATTCATGAAACCGGTGCTACTATCACAATTTCATTCCTGGGCGCTTCCGTTTGGGTTGGTAATTTACAGCGAATCATGTCTGCATATGGAAAAAAACTGTCAAGGTGTTTGTCAAGGCTTTGACACTGTGAAGTTTTGATCGAGAATGTGGCTGCCGCATTCTGAAGCAACAAATGCGCAACAAATGAAGCAACAAATGCGGCAGCCGCATTTTAGATGAAGGATAAAACGCTCGAGGCCCGTTTACTTAGATTTAGGTGCACGTTAAAGACCCCAGGTGGTCGAAATCTCCGGTATACATTTCCGCCGCTTCCCTTCAGGTGCCGGTTAGGCCGCGCTCGCGCAGGATCTTAGGCTACGTTCACACTTGCTGGTCTCGAAGCTGTCGGAATCGGCAAAATCTTGCAAAAATCCGCCCGCCTAGGCGGCAAAACAGGCAGAAAAACAGGCTGCGAGCCAAATCGGTCTCGGGCCGATTTTTTCGCCATGGCGAAGCGGAAACGCGGCGGAAAGTCGTTCTGCTTCACTGGAAGCTACACTAGCATGTAAACAACCGGTCGTAAAATTGAACATGGCACCAAAAGTGTAGGCTGTAATGCTGCTCGACGCGATCAAGAACCAGCCCTTGCTCTACGACAAGAGTGGCACTAAAACGTACTGTCAGCAATACTCGCGATAGTATTCAAAGTCGCGCGACCGGAGGTGCGGCAACGAAGCCTTGGCGTGACCCAACTTCTCGCGCTTTTGCAAAGCAAGGCGAACCCACCACCGACGTTTCCGAGGTGTCCGCGTCTTCCGTTTATTCATTGTCCATTTCTCGAAATCAAGTAGGTAGAAGTATAAAAGCCATTTCTTCTTCCACTTCCACGGCAGACAATAGTTAGGCAGATTCCTCGTTGGCGCTCCATAATTCTCCTCGCACGTGTACGGTATGTTGCAGAAGTCGCGGGGTGCTTTTCTCGTCGCGACGATAGATTGGGAGCGTAGGTCTCACGTAGGACGCGCAGGCTTTGGCGAGCCCCAACACAAGGGCCAGTCCGGGTTTTAGCTGTGGTGTTCCCGTTGCCCCTTTGGTGTCCTGGAGGCGCCGACAATACGAAATGATGAAATGTTATTACAACTTGCAAATAAAAGCTATTAAAGAAATATTATCACGCCTAGGCACCAACCTGTGACTCAGCGCTACCACGCCCGTGTGAGGAGAATTACGGAACGCCAACGAGGAATTTACCGAAGGTCGCAGATGACACGCAAAGTTGCGTAAAATGATCACTCGTCAAAGAATGAACATACCGCTCGAAATAATGCGATAATGAGCGCCACGACGCCGACAAACGTACGCCAACGAGATGGATCTGGACGAAAACGGCAGCGGCGGCCGCGGCGGTAGCAAAACAAATGTGAACAACATGGACATGCGCGGAAAAAATTTTCCGGCCGCTTTGGCCTTTCCGCCCGCTTGCCGCTTCCCAAGTGCGAACGTAGTCTGCGCGAGAAACGTTTCTTGTTTGCGATTGCGCCCCTACGGAAGGCTGGTAATTACTGTTGTGTTGTTGAATCCCAAACCAGCAATTACGGAAGGCTGGTAGTTGCTGTTTTGTTGTGGAATCCCAAACCAGCAATGTACACACGAAGGGGTTGATGACAGCAGTGAAATTCCACCGAGTCGCAACAGAATGCACGAAACAGACAGCTGACAAGCATGAATTACTGCTGTGCGCAGTACAGCGTAAGTAAACTCTTGTTGCAGGCGCTGACAGTTCTCGTCGGAGTTCACGCGTCCTGAGAAATTGATTATGTGCACTATGCACTGAACAAGACCGGAGTTCATTCCTGCATCACTAGTACACCAATCAGTCGAGATTCTGTGAGGTACAAGGCCGCTCCCTGTTTGCACCGGCGTAAGTGAAGCAGAAATGAGTTGCACGCACTACTTAAAATGCGTACACATGCCATATCTATGCTGTGCGGTGAAATATTCTGTACAATTCTGAATCTGTTGACGTAAAGGCAAATGACGGCTGCACGCTCGCACACAGCGGAAGACACAGCGGTCCATGCACTTGCCGCAGGAAATGCAACCCTCTCGTATGAGGGAGCAGGGCGACGAAAGCTTCGAAAAAAAAAAAAACCTTATGGGTTTTTGCGCGCATTTAAGTTTTCTAGCGCAAAGACGCAGCGAACAAGCTATTGCTATGGGAGTAGGTATAGCCTGGTCACACGTGCATTTTCACGCGTATAGCCGTCCATGACTTGTGAAACGCACTTCGCCCAGACGAGGACGACGCCATCTACGCTTAACGGAAATTAACAATTTATGATGTCTTCTCCGATCGCACGGGTCGTCTCAATGATGCGTTTTCGAAGACTGATCCATTCAGCGGCGCGATGAGAGACCGTTGCTCCAAACGCCCACTGTACCTGTCGTGCTTACTGTATTTACTGAGCTTACTTTACTTTTTACTTAATTTCTTCACAAGCACACGCATACGCAGGGGGAGGGGGGGGGGCGGTCCCATGTCTTTGATACACATGTATAGAGTCTGCTTAAACTACCGATATTTATTATCGATCACGTGGCGTAGAGGAACGCAGAAGCTTGCCCCCCCCCCCCCCCCCGGTCGGGCCGGTGAACCCCCCCCCCCCCCCCCCCCGAAGGAAATTTCTGGCTACGCCCCTGCTAGGCGGCATCAAAATGCGCCCCTTTATCCCGATTGACGATACATCCATAGCAGGTGTAATTTATGACATCGACATTGCCATTCCGAATGATGACTTACCTAGCCTCATCAAGCCGGCAAACGAGGGAACTATCATTACGCAAGTGCGCCGCCTTGGGAACACGCGCTGCGTAAAAGTAATTTTCAAGGGGGATTGTACACCATCCCACGTTAAAGTCGGACATTTCCGACATCCGGTTCGACCATTCATCCAGAAGCCGCTTCAATGCCATCAGTGTCTCAGGCTAGGACACGTCAAGGGCGTGTGTCCCAACTCGCTACTGTGTCCCCGTTGCGCTGAACCTCATGCAGAAGAGACCTGCGGTGCCACGGTTCTGAAGTGCGCCAACTGTAATGGCCCTCACGCTGCCTCGTCGAAAGACTGTCCCCGCATCAAGAAGAAGCATGCAGTTCTCAAGCAAATGTCCAGAGACAATTCGACCCACAGGGAGGCAGCCGAAGTAGTCTGGCGTCGGCGTCGACGTCGGCACCATCGTACGTCTTCAAAGAAGGCGCATGCTCGAAGTGATAGTGCCCATTCCACTGCGGCACCACTTAGTAGCGCCGCGAAAGGGCCCACCACTTCCACGAAGGAAGCGGATAAGACTCTTTCTTTAGAGGAATGGCCTACGCTACCGAGCCGCTCCCTTGCCAAGGAACCTCAGAAGGTCGTCGTCCCACTGGAGCCTTCTCCAGCCGTGGCTGATGCACCTAAAACAGATCGTCAGGTCATTTCGGTTCTGCGTTCCCTCATGGAAGCCATCCGAGCACTTTTGGTGGACATGGGGACAACATCTGCACGAAGCGCACTTAAAGTGCTGGACGCCTTAAGCCCAGTGCTTGAATCCCTCAACTAGAAAGATGGCTACCCATACCCCATCCTTCCGAAAAGAAGTCAAGGCAGCGTCCGTCATCCAGTGGAACGCCAGAGGGCTAAAATCACGCCTTTCAGATTTTCGTCAGTTTGTGTACACCAATGTGTTTCCACTTATTGTCATTTGTGAGCCCAACTTGTCGAAACCAATCAGACTGTCAGGGTACGAAGTTATCATGTCTTCAACAAATGGTGCATGCAGCAAAATCATCGTTTTTGTTCGTCGTGAACTTACCTATGTTTTGCAACCAATTGCACCCCACGACGACAATCAGTATATATGCATCACAGTTAAAAAGAACAAACTCTTGTTTACTCTCATAGGCGTGTATATATCGCCTTCAAGCAATTTTGATACGAAAAGATTAGCGGATATCTTGAGTGTGTGTCCTGCCCCATGGGTTATCATAGGAGATTTCTATGCACACCATCCGGCATGGGGAAGTACAAGAACAAATGCAAAAGGACGAAGATTAGCAAGCATCGCCTACAACTATGACCTTACTCTCCTGAACGATGGTAGCCCCACCTTTCTTCGAGGCGTGACATACGGCAGTTGCCTCGATCTTGCTTTCGTCTCCAACTCTCTCGCCAGATGTGTGAAGTGGTTTCCGGATATTGAGACGCATGGGAGTGATCACATTCCCACTTATCTTAACATCAAAGGCTTGTCGTCTAGATCTGGTCCACGGAAGACCATTCGGACGATTCAATGGGCCACCTTCAAATCTGATATGGAAGATGCTTGCCGCGAGGGCCTACCATCTGGGTTAGAGCAAACAATTAAAAGTACGATGCAAAACGCCACTCGCATGATGACGATCTCTTCCACGCGAAACGACTTCGACATAGAATTAGAGCGACTACGAGCACTTCGTCGCCGGGCGGAACGTCAATATCGGCGTACAAAATCAATCCATGACCTTAGGGCGGCCAGGAGGATGCAAAAGAAGATTCAGCGTCGCATGGATAGATTAGCATCGGAACGTTGGGCAACGTTTTGCCAGAAACTGGACCCCCGGAAGCCACTGTCTCACATTTGGAAAACGGTGCAAGGTCTGCGTTGCCTTCCGGAGCAGCGTTTTCCATTCAAGGCGCTCGCGCTCTTCCAAGGGCGGCAAGACATCGATGTCGCAGAAGACTTTTGTGCGAGGATCGCCGACCAAGCGACTCGTCCAGATCCTCCAGCCCAAGGTGACGTCCCCCATTCCCGTGATTGCCGCATGGACCTTCCTTTTACAATGGAGGAGCTCGAGGCAGCACTAGCTCTCTGCAGACGCTCTTCATCTCCGGGTCCAGATGGTATATCATACCGAGCCTTGTGCTATCTTGGAGAATCCGCACGGAAAGAATTGTTGAGTCTTTACAACTCCTCATGGCAGGAGGGAAACGTTCCTGACGAATGGAAAGTAAGCCGCCTGGTGCCACTCTTGAAGCGGGGCAAATCCCAACTCGAGCTCACCTCTTACCGCCCAATAGCGCTGGCCAGCTGTGTAGGAAAGATAATGGAACGGATGATCCTTGGCCGCCTGGAATGGTACCTTGAGCACTACAAGATTTATCCGAATTCCATGGCTGGTTTGCGACGTGACCGCTCTTCCATCGACAATGTAGTTGATCTCGTTTCATATGTTCAGCACGAAAGGTCCCGTAAGCGTTTATCTGTAGCTTTATTCTTAGATGTAAAAGGCGCATACGATAACGTACTACATGAGGCCATTCTCGATGCTCTTGCAATGGTTGGCCTAGGTGGTCGAGTCTTTTTGTAGATTGCAAGTTACCTATCTGCAAGATCATTCTTTGTGTTAACTGACGATGGCCCGACTACGCGACGCTATACCAGCAGAGGCGTTCTTCAAGGCGGTGCTCTCAGCCCGACGCTATTCAACCTCGCTCTTCTTGGACTTGCTGAATACTTACCAACTACCATCAAGATTTCAATATACGCAGACGACATCTGTGTCTGGACTTCGGCAGTCACACGTCCACAGATACGTGCGCGGCTTCAAAGAGCAGCAACTTTGACAGCGAGCTACTTGTGTAAACAAGGTCTCAGCATATCACCAGAAAAATGCGCACTAGTGGCATTTACTCGTAAACCAATGACGCCTTATGTCATCTCAATCAATAGGCGGACCATTTCCTATGTCAGAACCCACAGGTTTCTTGGCGTAATCATTGACCGAGACCTCTGTTGGAGCCTGCACGTGGCCTACATGAAACGGCGCCTGACAGCAATTTCCCAGTTGTTTAAATACTTGACAGGAAAGACGTGGGGGATGTCAGTAGACGCAATGATGAAATTCTACAGAGCTCCCTTTCTCGGTTTTTTAAGATATAGTCTACCTGTACTGAACAACACTTGCAAGACAAATATTCGTGTTCTGCAGGCAGAACAAGCTCAAGCACTCAGAGTTTGCCTTGGTTTGCCCAGATGCACGTCAACAGAGGCAACTATTGCGATTGCTGGGGACCATCCGATGCAAACTCACATTACGGTGGAAGCCCTGAGAACGCACATCAGACATTTTGCACGTGCCCCCTATCACCACCTTGCAACACTACCTTCAGACAGGCGCCAAGCATCGTTCTCTAAAACTATCATCAAGTACAACGTCAAACTTCCCTCGGGCTTCACCGCTGCATCTAAACCATCGATGCCCCCTTGGTGTCTTATTAGCCCCACAGTACATCTCAGTGTACCGGGAATCAAGAAAAAATCTGAGCTATCGTCACCTGTGCTGAAACAACTGTCTCTGCTTCTTCTACACGAGAGGTATGCGGACAGTGTACATATTTATACTGATGGTTCCACAAACCTCCAATGTTCGTCCGGTGCTGTGGTTGTCCCAGCAAGAGCTACTACCATCAGCTTCAGGACTGACCACCCAACGACATCGACATCTGCGGAACTAGCTGCTCTTCGCGCTGCACTTTGTTTCGTCAATCGGGAACCACCTCGACAATGGTCAATATTCAGTGACTCTAAGGCAGCCCTACAATCTGTGCTATCAGCTCTGCGTCGCGGGCCATACGAACAGCTCGTATTCGATATTAGGCACCTACTCCATACATCACATGAGAATGGACACCACGTGGCATTTCAGTGGCTTCCAAGTCACTGCGGTGTCATAGGGAACGAAGATGCCGGTAATGCCGCTCGGGCAGCTCTTGACGACACACAGGAAGAGGCCATACCACTCTCACGGTCCGACGCTGCCAGCAGACTTCGAGTGCTTGCCCAGGATATCACGCTCTCTCTATGGTGCACACCCAGCGGCCAGACCAACCGGATAAATCGTCACTACCACCTGCCCTCTTTGATGCATCTCTGTATGCCATCTGGACTCCGCCGAAGAGAGGCCACTATGCTTTATCGCCTATGGCTAGGGGTGGCATTCACTAAATCTTATTCATTTCTCATTGGAATGGCCGACAACGCTCTTTGCGATGCCTGTCTTTGCGAGGAGACACTGGAACACATTCTATGCGACTGTCCTGAATATAATGTTCAGAGACAGTCCCTGTCGTCCGTTCTAGCGCACCTTGACAACAGACCAATGTCAGCTGAAGTGATTTTCCCATGTCGTCGACAGAAGACATCGCAGCTGAAGGCGACGAAGGGACTACTTCGGTTTTTAAAAGCAACGGGCTTGGACAAGCGGCTGTGACAGTGGTGTCAGGTACCACGCAAGAGTGACGGACTGTGACTGACGATGTGTGTGCTGTGCTGTGTGCTCTCTCTCTCTCCTCCCCATCTTTCATTCCCCCTCATCCCGCTCCCATGTGTAGGGTAGCAAACCGGTTGTGCTGAACTGGTTAATCTCCCTGCCTTTCCTTCTCCACTTTTTCTTTCCTACGCCTCCTCACTTAAAAGTCGAGATGCGCGCATACGGTTGTAGGTATTATGTAAGAGGTATACAAGAGCAACCAAATCGGTTACAAGGCAACAAAGTGAAAAAGAAAAGCGCAAATTACGGCGGCAGAGAATAATATCGAGTGACGAAACTAGCTCAGCTTGACGCTGGACATGAGTAGCTAGAGATTAATGCGAGGGCACTTTGCTATTACAGTATTTACTCGAATATAGGTCGACCCCTATACATTGAACTGGGCGATAAATAAAAAATAGACAATTAGAATATAGGCCGACCCCTATATTGGCAAGTGTACTTGTGTACGTGTCTCCGGTGACCGCTTTTCAGCGGCTAACAAATGTTAAACGGAATCGGTCGGCGCAGGACGCGCCTGCATGTATCGGAAGTTTCTGTAATGCTATAATACTATCGGTTGTCTGTGGTCACCGAACTTCGTGCAATCTGACTGAATGCGTGACGCAAATTGTGTAGTACTTTTTGGAAGGCACGCAGGTACCAGCGAATACGCTGGAGCCTTTGACGGGTCGTGTACAAAAGCCGGCGTGCTTGGCCCGCGGATCACATTTTCGGCTATCGCCGACTGTGCTCGCCGCTATCGTTGTGCTTTGTCTGTCTGTCTGTCTGTCTGAAAAACTTTATTTAATGCACACGGAGGAAGCTTGAGGTGGCCTGGAGGGGGTTGAGTGTAACCTGTTTTCTGGGCACTGCAGGTATGCCCAATGAAAACTTCGATTCGCGTCTCACAGTTTTTAAATGCGAAGCATTTCTTGGCGAACATTTGCTACTTTGACAGTATCTATCTACCTATCTCTCTATCTAGCCGTCTACGACTTTGTGCTCTCATGGTCGTTTCGTTAACTTGGTATGTACCGAAATTGGCATACTATGACAAGAGTATATGACTAACGTAAATGATATGTCATGACATGCGTGTCATGTAGGTCATGAAACAGCCGCCTACGTCTTGGTGCTCTCATGGGCGTTTCGTTAACTTGGTAGGTACCAAAATTGGTATAGTATGACAGGAGTGTATGACGAACATAAGTGATAGATCATGACATAAATGTCATGAATTGCGTGTCATGTAGGTCACGACAATGACCCAGCGAAAAAGATTAACACTCAAAAACCACTACAATGGACGTGGGTACTAAGTGAAGGAAACACTCAATGATGATGGTAGAAATCATAGTCATGAGCATGACTCATCAAAAATGACAATGACTCAACGAAGAAAGATTAACACTCAAAAGTCATTGGAATGGGTTCTGACGTGGGTACTAAGTAAAGGAAACACTAAAGCATGATGGTAGAAGTCATAGTCATGAGCAAAACTCAGCAAAAATGACAATGAATCAGGGAAAAAGTATAGCACTCAAATACCACTGAAATGGGTTCGGACGCGGGTACTAAGGGAAGGAAACACTAAAGGATGCTGGTAGAAGTCATAGTCATGAGCATGACTCAGTAAAATGACAGTGACTCAGCGAAAAAAGATTAACACTAAAAAACCAGTGGAATTGGTTCGGACGTGGGCACTAAATGAAGGAAACACTAAAGGATGATTGTAGAACTCAGTCATGAGCATGACTCAGCAAAAATGACAATGACTCAGCGAAAAAATATTATCACTCAAAGACCACTGAAATGGGTTCGGATGGGGTACTAGGTGAAGGAAAAGGCTAAGGTTGTTGGTCGAACTCATAGTCATGACCGTGACTGAGCAAAAATGACAATGACTCAGCGAAAAAAGATTGACACTGAAAAACGACTGAAATGGGTTCGGACGTCGGTACTAAGTGAAGGAAACACTAAAGGATGGTGGTAGAAGTCATAGTCATGAGCATGTCTGAGCAAACTCAGCGAAAAAACATTAACACTCAAAAACACTGAAATGGCCGGAATCGGACACGGGTACTAAGTGAAGGAAACATTAAAGGATGGTAGTAGAAGTCATAGTCACGAGTATGACTAAGGCTTTCGCCTTAAGGTCTCTTAGGTGTAGGCAAAGGGACTCCTGAGGACTCATGACATGCGTGTCATGTAGGTCATGAAAGAGTCGCCTACGTCTTGGTGCTCTCATGGTCGTTTCGTTAACTTGGTAGGCTCCCCGCACACTGCTTCGCATAACATTTATTCCCACAGCGCGTGGGATCTGCCGGCTTTTTTTGCCATACTGTGCTTTTCACCGTCACTACAACATGACAATTTATTCAACTCGCTGAGAAATAAAAAATAATTCGGACCTGGGTCGGCCCACAACTTCTCAGAAAAACGAAAAACTCTGATCATGACAAACCTTTATTTACCGTAAGCTCGGCTACAAAATATCGCTAGTAGATGCTACACGCTGCATCCTCGTCGGGACTGTCAGAGAAATAATCCTCGTCAGATGCTTCGCAGGCATCTTCTTCAGTGCCGTTGTGTGCGTTAGACATGCAGCATTTCTTAAAGCCGGTCTAGATAATCTCCAGACTGAATTTCCGGTGGGCTTTACAAAAGAATTCCATTATATATAGGTAGGTGCTATCGCTAGCTTTGTTCACGAATAAAAGTCGAGATTCTGTGGTAACGAGTAAAGGTCGGCAGCTCACTTTGGGCGACATTTGAACACAAAAAGACCGATCTATGTTAAAATAAATACGTTAAGCTGCTAGCTGCCGCTGTCGCTGGTGATGCATATTCTCACAAAAGCACAATACACTTCGGCGATCTGGAAACCGTAAAAAAAGTTTAATCGACAGTATATTAGCCGTTCAAAATAGTGCAGCGCTCTTCATCGCCTCGCAGTACGACAGTAACCAAAGTGCCAGTGCAAATAAATCTTCCCTGGACCTTCTCCCTCTTGCTCACCATCGACAAATCGACCGTGTATGTCTGTTTCATATCTTCAATTACAAATTCCCCGGCCTGCGCAATACCATTCTTTTTCCTCCAGCACGTACCTCGCGCCGCCTGTTTAACCCCCAATGTGTTCAGCGTCTATTCGGCCTTTAGTCAGTCACTGTTACCTGCTGCCATTGACGACTGGAATAGACTCGCACATGAGATTGTAAGTGAAAGGAAAACCGAAAAGGTTAACCAGCCAGTTACTACTTACGACAAGTGTTAATATGGGATATTCATATGTCATGCTGTATACCGTTTTCTGTATTCGGCTCTGTAACTATGTCGTTATATTTTCATCTTTTTGCCTTTATCGCCTTATGCTTCTAACTTTTGCTTCGCCCTCGTGTAATGCGCCATTGGGGCCTTTAAAGCTAAAAAAAGTAATGATGATGAATATGATGAACAGTCGATACAGGTTGGACAGCAGCCGTACAGCCATGCTGTGGAGCTTGCTGAGGACTTGGTTCCTGGCGACGACCGCGTTCTACGCCCTGCGACCTGCCGTGAGCACGGCGCTGTTCCTGGTCTTCGGTGCATGCGATCTGCTGTGGATGTGTCTGAGCATTGCAGCAGCCGTCTGTCTCAAGGGCCGCTCGGTGCTCGAGATCAGGGAGAGGACGGAGGAACCGGCGTGCCTTAGGGATCCGGCCCTGGGAACTCACGAGTTCGCCACTTTGGATGTACGTGAGTTCTAGTGACCGAGCCACACAAAGGGTACATATACTACTTCCGCTCGCCGCTTGCGCCTGTGAATACGGCACATGCTGTACGCAAGGTCCGTAGCTGCTCTCGTCAGGGCGCCGATCGAATCGCCAGGATGCCACCAGGAAGCGGGAAAGTCGGTGATTCACCAGGCTGGCGAGGTGGCGGGCACGAAAACAAGGAGACAAGAACCGTGGTAGACCTATTGCGTGATGCAAGGATAACGCCGCGAAGCGACCCTTCCGTGTGGATGAAGTTGCGCGTAGTCCTTCGTGGCGTTATTTCCATTGTTATCGTAAATGAAAAAGATCGTTGGTTTATTTATACAAATTGCTATAGCACCGTCATGGGCAATATTGTAGGCGCAAACACAGAAACAAGTACACTAATTACAAGAAAGAGAGAAGAATTCATTGAGGAAGCTGAGAGGTTGGCCTGAAGTAATAGTCCTCTAGCCAGCTGCTCTGCTCGGGGGAAACAGCAGAGCAGAGCTCTGCTCTTATCTCAATATGATGCATAAAGCGGATACGAAGAGTGATGATGGAAATGGACAATGGGATGTGGTTAAATACAGGTTCGTATCCAAAGGGCCCGTTCGCAGCCCTAAATTAGGCCTATGCTAACCAGGAACTCTGAGAGAGCTTTGATGGCTCGCTTCGTTGATATTATGTCCGGCCACGGACCCAGCAATAGTCTCTCACTGAACGGCCTAGATACTACAAAATATACTGGAGGTTCGAAACATCTGTAATAGATAAGTAAAACCACATGAGAATATAACAACGGCAAATAGAAAATAGTCAATTCACCAAAATGTTCCACAAGATGCATACGCGAATAGATTCATGTGTACGTTAATTTATCTATTTATGAGTGTATTTTGCTTATCCATCACAAGAAGCCAACATAACGCGATTTTTACTAGCAAGCTGCGCTACCTGCGTTTGTAGGGTATACAGGAACTTAAACAAGGCAGGATCACTCCAATTTTTAAGAAAGGTGACAGATCTTTAATCTCCAATTATCGCCCTATCTGTGTACTACCTTTCTTCAGCAAATTAATTGAAAAGCGTATCGAAAAACGCTTAACTAATTACGTTAACAAATTCAACATTCTCTCACCATTCCAATACGGCTTTCGCCCGGGTTACTCGACTGAGCTTGCTCTTGTTGCGCTAACCGCTGCACTAAAGCTCGCTATCGATGAGGGCAACTACGCAGCTTCTGTATTTGTGGACTTGACGAAAGCATTTGAGAAAATAAATCATCATACCTTATTTCATAAGCCTGAATCATTAGGAATTGCCGGCCCAGCATTACTATTACTGCAAAATTATTTAACAGACAGAATGCAGGTAGTAACTATTTCAGGTGTTCATTCTAAAACCATGCTCACTAACACTGGTGTGCCCTAGGGTTCCACACTGGGTCCACTCTTATTCTTATTATATGTCAATGATCTGCCTAACTGTCTTTCCTCTTCGAAATGTATACTTTATGCAGACGATACTACTATCATCAACTCAAATAAATGTCTTTCAACTCTAATATCCAACCTTAATGACGATTTATACAGCCTGCTGGAGTGGTGCCATACTAACAAGCTACAGATAAACCCGTCAAAAACAAAATTTGGTTTATTCACTTCCCATCAACGAACACTTCATTCCATTCCTCCTATTTTCCTTGGTGCCAGTACTATCCCTGCAACTTTTTCCTGTAATTATCTTGGTGTAGAAGTTGACAGAAATCTAAAGTTTATTGAACACATATCTAATGTAAAATATAAGATTACCTACGGGATTAGGGTGCTTCTAAAAACACGACACATATTTAACTATCAAATATTACTATCCTTATACTTCTCATTTATTCATTCACATATTAACTACTGTGTTACTTCTTGGGGAAACACATACGCAAGCCATTTAAACTCATTGCAAATACTACAGAATCAGGCTATTAGGATAATTACATATAGCCCCTTTGACCATAACGCCGCATACCTTTTACGGACTAACCGCATTCTCTCAGTCGCAAAATTAGTTAAATATAACCTCGGCACCTTTTTGTTCCAACAGATCGATTACTCACGATGCGATAGTCTGATACCACAATCTTCTCTAATAAATACCAACATAACCAGGTTTGCAATAAACAGGAACTTAATTTTGCCCAAAATACATACTAATTATGGCAAACAAAGCGTCCATTTTTCATCCGTCGCATTCTGGAACACACTACCATTAGATATAAAAACACCTAAAATTCATGAATTCAAGAAACAACTCAAAGAATACATTTTGTCCAATACTGATGATTAGTTTATACTCATAGCCATTCTTTCAGTGTGCCTTATTTAATTTTCATAGTAGTGCAATTTGATTCATGTTTGATGTCCTTGTCATGCACATGTATTTAAGTTTAACAATTATATTATGCACGTCCAGTCATTTATACTCTACACACTTAGTGTTCGACAAATTATACTACAGTGCTTTTTTATATATATTCCTCCTATCTATGAACGTTTAATTCTTTAGCTAACCTATTTATGCTAAAATCTGTAAGTAGTTCTTGTTCACGGTGTGCTACAACTCCTGTAATCTCTAACTTATTATGTTTAAATTGTAAATATTATGTATGAATTTTATTATGTTTAAATTGTTCACGATGTGTCACAACTGCTGTAATCTGTACTTTATTATGTTTAAATTGTAAATGAGGTCCCATTGCAGTCTCTGACTTCGGGACGTCCTTCTGTATACTAACAGCCTGTAATCTTTTTACTCACTTTCAATAAACCGATTCTGATTCTGATTCTCATATAATGTCAACGGCCATATACCATGACTTGAACAGAAACAGCGCAAAGGAACAGGACGTACGAAAGGGGCTGACAACAGCGTTGTGTCTGTACCTTTCATACATCTTCTTCCTTTGCGCTGTTTCTGCTCAAGTCATGAACCAACCCACCCAAAATGCGTACGCTTCTTATATCGTAACGTGATACACACTGTCACTACCACGTGACAATATATATCACTTTGCTAACCCTCTCCTTATTTCTTAAAGCAAAAATGGTAAACAGCACTCCACTCACCCTTCATGGCTTCTGTAGCAGTCAAATTTACTGTCGCAATGTTACCTTGGCAGAAGTAATCGGCCAGAAAAGGAAGCGTTGTTTGCCCCTTCCCAGAGTTAAATCACGAGTCCGCGATAAACGACCTTTCCGGCCGTTGTCATCGACCATCCCGTGATACTAGTAGCCGTCGCTTGACCACTATCGCTCTGATGTGGTGGTACTTCCCGTGAGTGACCTTGTACAATCCAAAACTCTCTTTTACTATTCCATCCGATGCCAAAACTTTCCCATCAGCGCATCCCCATAGAAAGTTACATGTAGGGAACATGTAACGCTGTAACAGCGTTGCATGTAGGCTGCCTAGATACATGCGGCGTGGCCTTCCGCCAGTCGCCAATCGGTGTGGAGCATTCAGAGTGTCTGAGCCTGAGTGGCCTCCGAGACCTGTGACGTTAAGAGCGACGCCTCGAGCGGGCTGCAACACGGTGTGAAGGCTGAAGCCACTACACACTGAGGAACATTGGTCGCTGTCCCTGCGGCCATCTGTAGAAGTTCACCGCAATGCCCCAGCGTTACTTAATGGGCAGCACTTATTAAAAAGTGCTGCCCATTGAGTAACGCTGGAAACAAACTCATTTGGATATGAGCATAATGAGTAAAGTAGGGTACATGTGTTGATTGCGCGTCCCTCCTGTCTCTCTCTCTCTCTCTCTTTGCCTCTACAGGACGGTATGACATTGCACTACGTTTCTGCCGGACGCCGAGACAAGCCCTTGGTACTTTTGCTCCACGGATTCCCTGACATTTGGTACACGTGGCACAAGCAGATACTCGAGCTCAAGAAAAACTACTGGTAACTATACGTTTCTCTATCTAGTAAAACATTTCCTTACTTTGCATTCGCAGTATGTCGTATTTTATCACGATCAACTTACTGCGGTGCACTTGGTGCGTAAGCCTTCTTGCAAAAATGCTGCAGACTTCTTGCGAACTCATATGTGCGTTGAGACAAACAAACTTGTTTCAATGGTTCCCACTTGAACTGGTCTTAGCGAGAATGGCGCCAATATTCTAGAATACTGTTTTTTTTAATATGGAACCGGTGCAAGAAAAGGATGTAGTTCTGAATGGTAAAGTTACAGTGAATAAAAATATTAGATCGAATCAGATTGACAGATTAGGCTTAATTAGGCTTCTTTAAGAGCAGATTCGTCACTCGTAGCGGGAGCAGTGCTTTTGTAGGCGAGTAAGCGAGCACTGTGCAGTGGCACCATGCTCACTGCACGGTGCGACTGATATCGTTGCTTTGAAACAAAGTCTTCTAGGTTAACCCTCCCGGACTTCGCTGACCGCGACTACTGTGGTCTTGCGAAACAGCTCACAGATAGGGCAGCACTCATACAGCGAATCGGCTTATATGTGGCCCCTTCTCTACTACCCATGCATATGTGCCGGGGGTCGGCTGTTATCTTCACGGAATTACATAATACAATTGATTCGATAACTAAACATCCTCAAAGCACCAAATATACGCCTTTAAGCGCACGTTTCCTTTAATTCAGTCAGGCTCTTTATGCGTTTTTTCTATGGTTTCGCATGTGTGCTCGGTCTGGTTCTTGCCGAGTAGAGTGGGCTGATCCCGGAGACAGCGTAACCGGTGGTCGCGTGGATCACGTGGTTTGTGGGGTGGGGGGTTTCCGCATCTTGCTGATTTGTCGGGCAAGCACGTAATCGCTATGCTACAGAACGCTTTGCAGAGGGTGAGCGTTTGCAAAAGGTGAACATTTAATTAGCCGCTTGGCCGAAAGGGCTTCGCATCACATACGGGGTGATCATGTTTGTGGTTTACGGAATCTGTAAAGATCGCCTGAGGCATATAGCATAATTCTTGTTCTTGAGCTGGATTATTCAAAAAGGCGGACATTACTAGCACGGAAAATCGAAACACATATTCAACTAATTGCCAAAAATTAGGTAAGAAACTTTTTAATTAACTATTTTACAGCACATATTGCAATTTACAAATTGCAGCGGGTGAGCTTTCACTTGATATGAATTATCTAGAATTACACCAGTTTCGATATATTATTTCCCAAATTGTGGGCCAAAGTACATGGGCATTCCAGTTACTTTTGTGGTTCAGTGCACAAAAAACACTTTGTAAGTGGAACAACAGTGTATAACTTTGATGGCGCATATATCCTAACTGGTATGATTCTGAAATTTAATTCCAAGTGAATACGTCTTGTAAGCTCCCCGGCTACAATTCGTAAATTTTAATAAGAGCTGTAATGTAACTAATTAATGGGTTCTTTACAAGACCCCATTATGTATCACACCGTGTTGATCATTGTCATAAAGTCGGGAGGTATCTATGTAACACAAAGCATTGTCCCAGTCTTATTTCCCTCGAACATGTATAGATTAGAACCGCCTTCCCGCTGATATTGTAAATATTACTGATAACAGCCTTTTTCGTGAAACTTTAGCTAACTTTGTATAACCAGGAGTTAATTTTTTGTGACGCAGCACCTAACACTATATTGAAAGAAACCTCTTGTATTCTAGCATTGTGTTTTGTTATATTAATCACTACGTTTTGCTTACTTCCTATGTACCACATTTGCTTTTGTACCACTCCCCTCTATAATGCCTCTGGTCCTGAGGGTACTATAAATAAATAAATAAATTTATTAAGTTAACATGCACAGCTTGCGTTTTACTAATAGATCTTTCTTTCCCACTTAGAACAATTGACTTGATTAAATAACACAGCGCTTCATAATGCATAACGTTTTACGTGTTTACTGGTGAGGATATTATTGATTCATAGCTTTCTTGCCTGTAGGGTCGTCGCACCAGACATGCGAGGGTATGGGCAGTCTACGAAGCCCTCCAGTGTTGAGGAGTACCAGATGTCTTACCTGATCGAAGATGTCAGGGGCCTCCTACAGTCTTTGGGTAAGACTCAAAAAGGCAGACCTGGATATAGTTAGAATTATTATTAAACTGACAACTAGAGGTAAACAAGGACGTATGCAAAGATGTTGCGTTTCTCTGTTCGTGTGTTCACTTACATCTGTAATAATCAATATTTCACCAATGTGTATTTCTCTATTCTGTACATGCTGTATTGCCCCCCTTACACAATGTCCCACGAGGGCGCTGTAAGGTACTCATAAATAAAATGAATAAAAATAAATGTAGATTTCGCTGCATCATGCTATGGTGGCTCGCGTCACCTTATCCCATATTTATTGAAGTATATTGGCATTATGGATATTCATAGTGCATTCATCAGCCTTTATTTTAAGCCCACGAGGGAACGAACGCTTCTCCCAACAATCCAGGGCCGGTATATTGTAGCGATGCCTTTCCAGTAATAATTCCTTTTCGCGCTTATCGCGTTTTGTCAGTGGTTGGAGCGACGGTCTGCTCGCGTTATCAACGGGATCAGCCCGCCGTGAGCGGTGGATGATAAGACTATAGAGTAGAATAAGTGATAATGCCTCGCTACAAAATCGCGGGCCAGATTACCATTGTCCCTCCTGTGCCCGTTGACTGCCGCGAATCTTCCAATCCGCAAAATTTCTAATCTCGACTCTCTTGCGCTCTGTCGCCCTCGCCAGCGTTTTAATTCACTTGCCACCCGATCAGACTACCTGCCATCTTTTCTGTACGCATCACGTTAAGGTACGTTCAGACTACGTACGTAATGTGCAGATATTTCGCAAGAAACGGAAGCGCAAACGCGAAAAGCGCAACTAAATTGTTCAGACTACAATCGTACGAAGTGTTAAGAGCGCAACAGTCGTCACGCACGCGAGCGTAATTGTTGGAAGGCCCGCTACTTTTACATTTCATACAGATACGACAGTTACGGCGTGGCCAATAAGCGCCGAAATTTCGGTTTTGAAATTTCCGGTGATGCGACTACAGGCATTCCCAGTTAGAGCAACGGCCCAACGGACATGGCTGCGTGTGTGCGTAGTAGCTTGTGTGCGTAGTTCGAGTAGTGTGCGTAGTTGTGTGCGTAGTCTGTTTACAGGCGCCATGTTGAAATCCACTGAGACGCAACTGGCCTGCTCACGTTTTGATTGACCGGTCTTAAGATGCGTAACGTATCCAACTGACAATGTGAATGACCAGCATTGTTAACGATCTTAACGCTTGTAACGCGCGATACGGTATTTATGACAGATGCGCGCTTTGCTAACGTTACGACCGCAGTCTGAACATACCTTTACTTGCGCAAGTCCACTTGTTGCTGTTCACCATATGATTAAATTTCTATAAACTTTACTTGAGGACACTATGGCGCCAGTGTCTACGGGAGCTCCAAGTGTGGTGGATCACTCGGCATGGGAATGATTGGTAGCACATGGATTTTCCTAAACACGGTTCATCTAGGTTCAAACGGGTTTGTGAATTTGCAAACGGGTCAATTTCAACAAAAGATCGCGTCATAAGTCCAACACTTTGCCAGAATTAGCCATGTGTGCAGAAAGTTATTGCCTTCGGGGTTTGAAAGAATATGGGGTTCTTGGAAATTTGGAATGATATAGCTAAAGAAGTAGCGTTACGGGAAGGTCTAAAGCTATCACCACGAAGAACAGAGAAATCCATGTACTGCCCCTCATTCCCACGGTAACTGAACAATATACCTGTGCCAGAGTTCGCTATAGTAATTTGCGCGGGAAGATTTATGCTGTTTGCAGCCATCCGAGATTCCCAGATCGGCATAGAAGGAGGTGAGGTGGAGATTGCGTCAACTTATCATTGGGCGTGATGCGTTGTTTGGCGAGTAGCATATGTTCTTCCCGCCACAATTTCGATTTGTTTTGAGTGCATGATTAGTCATTGAAAAACCGCGTTTGAGATCCTTTCCGGCTAGCGCTCTCTGGAGGCGCACCTTTGAAAAAAGTTTTCCTCTAACTTAGCGGCAGAAAAAGTTTGTTGATGAAACTACTTTAAATGAGCACTTCAATGTGAGTGTGTATGAGACCAACGAATGTCTCTTTCTGCCGATGCCAATCCTCCATTCCAGTTTTTGGGCTAGTCATTTTCCTATTTCATCGTCCTCATGATGTTCCAGTGAATCACCAATCGTACATTGCAGGCTTGCAGAGAAACGCACGCACAGTAGTGGCGGCCACCCTTGTCGGCCTGTTCTGGCGTTTGCTGACATGAAATAACGCCAGACGCTACGGTCTGGCCCCGAATTCACAAAAACTTCATACGTTACAATTGTTCGTAAGAAAGAATTGCAGCCAATCCGGATGCAAGACATATAATTATCTAAGGAGGCCGGCCAATGGCAAATATCACTTAGTAAAGAAAAGCTTTGTGAATCTGGCCCCTTATTGTGACAGTATTATCTAGCGGTCTTTTTTTAGGTCGGTACTTATAAAACTTCCAACATTTACTGCGACCCGCATGTCAACGAGAAAATAGGTTGATCGTGTTAGCTAGTTCGTTCGTCATGGCTCGGGTCCACGGCCCTGTATAACGTAACGTAATGGAAAAGGGTACCAGAACAAGTGTACCTGGGACTGAACGCACATTCACAGGTTTCAAACTGAGAGTTCAAACCGCTATTCTGCAGCCGCTTTCAGCGAGCCAGTGAGTGATACCTGCATCATGATTTTGTGATTCTATGTTTAGCATGCGTTTTATGTTAAAAAAATTATAAAGAATAAACTTCTTAAAATTAATAATTTATTCCTCCCCTATATATTTAGTAATGCGTAAAGGCTAGAGTTACACTTAAAAACTAGTAAAATTGTACGAGCCACAAAACAAAGCTGTCCGTAATATATCCAACATTCACACAATAGCACCGTCGCTTTCCGCGAAAGTTTTGATGCACTGGAAATCATTAGGCTTGATGGAAATTCGTTTCCACCACGACCGCATCACATCTGTACAAAAGTGTTACTGATACATCCATATCAATCTGACCATATGAAAAAACAACATTTTTTTTCCACAGTGGTGAATCTTGCCCAACCGTAAAATCTTCAAGCAGCGCACAGTAAGGAAAACCAACGCATCCGAGGTTCATGACGAACGGCGGATAGCAAATCCTTCGCTAGTGACTTCCTCAAATACTAAATTGGTTACCTGGCATTCGACGAACGCAGTGAAAAATTTTACCTTTACCCTTTTCTCTCCCACTTTTAGCGCGTTATAGAAGTGAATAGGTCTGGACGTGTTTCATGAACATTTCTTCAACCATTCTTCCTTGTTTGGTTTTGTGTTACGTATACCTTATATGTATATGCAATTCATTAACTTTTATGTTTATTTGGTTTTAAACCTATTTATTAATATTTGCTATTTGTCGCACCCACATTGTCGCACCCGTATTATAATAGGGAATAGTTAAAATGCCCAGCAGACAAAAAAGTAAAAGAAAATGTAAGATGCAAGAGTTTGTCATTAAAAAGTGATAGCTAAAATCTCACTAAAAGCGGTGTTGTCAGTAACATCTACAATATCCACGGGAAAGTGATTCCAGTCGATTCAGGTGCAAAGCAAAAAATGCCGGCATAATACTTTGCATGGATCAGTTGTAAATTTATGCTGGCTGTTGACACGGTGCGATACACAATGTACGATGACTATTAGAATAACTTCAGTTGTCTTATTAGAATAATTTCAGTTGTCTGAACTTATCCTAACTCCTACACGTGCGGATGGTATTCTTCATCTGCTTCAAACAACACATCGCAAACGTGTTACTGTGGAAGTGCTAGACTATATCACCGCTAATAGTGTTATAGATTGTACGTTAAAAACACATATATTATGCAACCATGGCAGAAAGAAGATATTTATGACTATTGTAAAGCTGATGCATAAAGCTTCAATGCGAACTTTTTGTATTTTATGTCATTCTTACAAACGTATCAAACGCATCCGCTGTCTGATAACTAGATTCTTTTTCGTGGCGAGTTGATAAGGCTTCGGGAGAGATGCAGGAAACAAGCGACGGTTTACCCGTGAGATTAAGCGATATTTTAAATTGAAAGAAACATTTCTATCGAATAGCAACGCGCACAAAATCTGGTCAAGCTTGGTCGCAATATTAACCTTTTTCTAAACAATGTACAATAATAATTCAGGCTGCCAAATTGAAATTTTTCATCCATAACATTGCGCAGTTTATAAAAATAGATCCAAAAAATTCTAGGTGGTCATACCTACTGCACCTGCAAATGAGTTACCTGTAAAAGAGTCTGGGGCTGCACTTCATGTCCTTGATGTTGCTGATCAGTTTAATATATTCTTTTACAGTGTATTTCATGACGAAGTTTCCATAAATACACCATCACAATTCTCCGAGAGTTCATGAATTATGCATTGCGTTACTGTGACCTCTGACGTCATCATCATCAGCCTATATTTTATGTCCACTGCAGGACGAAGGCCTCTCCCTGTGATCCCCAATTACCCCTGTCTTGCGCTAGCGTATTCCAACTTGCGCCTGCAAATTTCCTAACTTCATCCTCCCATCAGGTTTTCTGCCGACCTCGACTGCGCTTCCCTTCTCTTGGTATCCATTCTGTAACCCGAATGGTCCACCGGTTATCCATCCTACGCATTACATGGCCTGCCCAGCTCCATTTCTTCCGCTTAATGTCAACTAGAATATCGGCTATCCCCGTTTGTTCTCTGATCCACACCGCTGTCATCCTGTCTCTTAACGTTAGTCCTAAGATTTTATTGCGATAGCAATTATATGGACACTGCAACCGGATTTCTGCCGTCGCCGTCGCCGTGAGGTTCCCGTATAGATAAAACCTTCGTCGCGCGCCGTATGCCCGACGGAAGCGTGCGGGGACGCGCGCTATCACGGAGAGCGAACGCACTCAATCTCCCACGCGCAAGCAAGGAAGGGGGAAGCCAGCGCCGGAGGGAGCGGGGGGAGGGGGCGCAGTTCTACTCTGCCAACAACCGCGCTCGTCGCTCGCCCGCACCGTCTCTTATCTCCACACGGCTCTGACCTTTGTATGCGCTGTGCATTCGCCGCTCACTTTCCGTTGAAGCGATAGACCGCACGTACCTTCGCCCGCTGCGGCGTATGCGCTTGCTGCCAGCGTTTTGACAGTCGTTGTCTGCAGTCGTTCAGTGTGATCTATTCATGTTTGTTTGTGCGCGCTCACACCACGCTTGTTCATTCAGTTAGTAATAGTCGGGCCACATTTTCCAACGCACGCTACACATGCAATGCTGCCCGGATCGCCAGTGCAGTGCTACAGGTGTTGTTGTTGTTGTTGTTGTTTATTAATACTGTCAACCCAATTAAGGGCCTTTACAGGAGTGGAAAAAAAATAGAAGAAAAGATACAAAATTCTGCTCCATCTCGAGCAAAAACAAAAATATACAAGGCTGTATAATGGCAATATCTACAAAAAGTGACATGCAGTGAACAATGACAAAATACATTGTTTTATGCGCACCAGAAACAAAAATACATGCTAAGACGCATTCATACCAGAGAAGATGACATTCTCTAAACCAGCACTAAAATCACTGACGGAGGCAGATGTGACAACTGAATTTGGTAATTCATTCCATTCCTTAATCACCCTGGGAAAAAAGCTGTACTTGAATGTATCATTTCGTGTAACTGGCGGCTGTATGTATAAGCTGTGCCTGTGTCTGAAGCGTTGATCCGGTGAAATTATGCAGTATTCAGATAAATTTATTTTAACCTGGTTATGAATAATTAAAAACAAAAATTTCAAGTTCGCACGCGCTGCCCACGGGAAGAGCTTCTCATCAACACCACCGTTTCACACGCGCCTTCTCGTGGTCATCGAGTCTCTCTTCATGTCGGTCTACTTACGCCGCAGCACACCTGCTTACTTAATCAGCTCACGTTTACTACAATTCATATTGCTACCAAAGGCGCTCACCTTACTTCGTATGACATTGCTGTGTTGCTATCGCATTCATTGCTTCGCCCTTAGGAGCCACTTCCCGTCTCCTTCTTCCGCCATGGCCCTAACGAAGCAAACCGCCCGCAAGAGTACCGGCGGGAAGGCTCCGCGTAAGCAGCTTGCCACCAAGGCTGCTCGCAAGAGTGCACCTGCCACCGGCGGTGTCAAGAAGCCGCATCGTTATAGGCCGGGGACCGTAGCCCTGCGTGAAATCCGTCGTTACCAGAAGTCAACCGAGCTGCTGATCCGCAAGCTGCCGTTCCAGCGCCTGGTGAGGGAAATCGCGCAGGACTTCAAGACCGACCTGCGATTCCAGAGCTCGGCTGTGATGGCTCTTCAGGAGGCTAGCGAGGCCTACCTGGTCGGTCTCTTCGAGGACACCAACCTGTGCGCCATCCATGCAAAGCGCGTTACCATCATGCCCAAGGACATCCAGCTGGCCCGCCGCATCCGTGGCGAGCGTGCCTAAGTTCGACCGCTGTCTGCACCGCGCAGCCTTGCGTCAGGCAAGCAACACAAAACGGTCCTTCTCAGGACCACCTACATGTCTGCTTTGGCTACGGGAATACGCGAGACCTAGTACTCCGAACCGTACACCTCTCGGTCGGTCTCTCGGGTGTCCGAAGAACTGTGACATTTTTTTTTCGTTCCATCGCTTTTGTGCGGTCCTTAATTTTTTCTCGAGCTTCTTTGTTAACCTCCAAGTTTCTGCCCCTTATGTTAGCACCGGTAGAATACAATGATTGTACACTTTTCTTTTCAACGACAGTGGTAAGCTTCCAGTCAGGATTTGGCAATGCCTGCCGTATGCACTCCAACCCAATTTTATTCTTCTGTAAATTTCTTTCTCGTGATCAGGGTCCCCTGTGAGTAATTGACCTAGATGAAGATACTCCTTTGCAGACTCTAGAGGCTGACTGGCGATCCTGAATTCTTGTTCCCTTGCCAGAATATTGAACATTATCTTTGTCTTCTGCATATTAATCTTCAACCCCACTCTTACACTTTCTCGGTTAAGGTCCTCAATCATTCGTTGTAATTCGCCCCCGTGATGCATAATAGGACAATATCATATGCAAACCAGAGGTTGCTGAGATATTCGTCGTTGATCCTCACTCCTAAGCCTTAACAGTTTAAGAGGTTCAATACTTCTAAGGATGCAGTGAATAGCATTGGAGAGATTCTGTCTCCTTGCCTGACTCCTTTCTTGACAGGTAACTTTCTACTTTTCTTGTGGTGAACCAATGTAGCTGTGAAATCTTTGTAGATATTTTCCAAGATATTCACGTATGCCTCCTGTAGTCCTTGATTACGCAATGCCTTCATGACTGCTGGTATCTCTACTGAATCAAATACCTTTTCATAATCTATGAAAACCATAGGCCGAGGTACTTATTACTCGCGTAACCTACTCGCTTATTACAAGGCTGAATTGAAAACTCTACAGCGACAGTTGCCACTGGGAGTGCCTTGGTTATACTGTAGGCAGTAAAGCTGAGTTTGTGCTGCCCTAAATAGGAAAACTGAAGTACCTTGGGCAGATCCATGTATCAAACCATCTTGGTTTGGTACAAACAGGATCATTCACTTAGCTTACTATGAGTTTTGATTTTGAACACCTCAGTGAGTTATTTCACTTTCATGTGTCCGAAGCAATGAAGAGGCTTCAACTTCTTGTTAGCTGCAACCGTAAGGTCTCAGAGGCATATCCAGCGCAAAATATTTGGCCGAACAGCTGTGTCAGCTTTGAAAGACGTACTTGTCATAACAGTTTCTGAATCAGTATAACTGTGAATTATTAACCTGGGTTACCCACGTAGCACATGAGAATTAAATACTGGCCATTGCATTTACGCATTCTGACAAGTGACAGTCTGAAGTCATTTCAAGTTCTCGCCTTTTATCACGGGCGTCAAACAATTTTCTTCTGGTAATAAGGAGCAAAAGGAGAACATTGTGAAAGCAGGAGCCTTGCTTTCACCTAGTTCTCGTTTTGTGTTCACTCCGACTTGGAGAAATATATACGTGTGTGCCACTTGGCTTGTGCTGATCTTGAATGACTCTCTTACATGCCAACTTGGGTCTCCGGGTATGTGCCATTAGGTGCGTACTGCTCTTCAATGAACGCCTTTGATGCTAAGTTGATGCTGAGAGTGCGGCAAGGGAGGGAACAATTATAAGCATTCGCAGACACAAGCGCGCCACACTTCTTGTCTCTAAAGGCCACAAGTGGACTTCTCGGCGCAGCGTGTATAGACAGAAGCACGAGAGAGGAGCTCGGCTGTCGCATGACGCGTTTCTCAGCGTTCGCACGCACCGGCGCGTCATGCATTTCAGAGGCCACGCGCAGGCTTCGCGGCGGCGGCGTTAGATGGCGCTGACTGTACTTGGTGAAGCGCGAAAGAGCAGTCCTGTTGCAGTAGACGCCTCATGCATAGCTCGTTTTGACAGTGGCAATACGTTGTTCGCGATATTTATTCAATGATAACGCCTTGCCGTTGACAGTGATCGGGAGATCAGTGCTGCCGCAATTTTTTGAAGGCTCTCGGCACTACCCTCTTTCGTGGGTCATGCGTTCAGCCTCGCAGCCTCTCACCATTTTTTGTTCATTTCGTTATACAGTGCACCGATAGGACACACACACACACACACACAGACACACACACACACACACACACACACACACACACACACACACACACACACACGCACACGCACACACACACACACACACACACACACACACACACACACACACACACACACACACACACACACACACACAATCCGGAGTTTGCGGTTCCACGTCACGCACCTTTAACGTTTTTTCTGCAGGGAGGAACAAGGTGATCCTGGTTGGTCACGACTGGGGTGCCGTGGTGTCGTGGTGCTTCGCCAACAGGTACCCGCAGATGGTCGACAGGCTGGTTACCATCAACGGAGGCCACCCGGATGCAATGAGGCAACTGCTGGAGACCAGCCTCACGCAGATATTCAAGTCGCGGTGAGGCCACGTCCTACATCGAAGGGGCACACTTATACTGTTGCCCCGAGAGCTACGTCCTGCTTGAATATGAGATCGTTGTTGCTGACTCTTTTCAACAAAATGGCGAACTGGGCGAGTTGTGGATTCATGGTTTGGACAGCGGTTAAGAGACAAAAACCACTGATGAAACAGGACGGGCGCTTTCTATCAACTGAAAAGGTGTTATTCGATCCCCCCCCACATATATATATATATTGTAAGCACATTTCACGTACTTCATCGTTCTCATTTGTATATAGCCATCATCATCCCTGTTTTTCTTCTTCTTCGTGTTTGAGCCTTGGCCGTGCCGGTGGAATAAACGGGTCTGCCAGTGCTGCCTGTCCTGGTCGTCTTCCGTCTGTCAAAGTGGTGGAGGCGCGTCAAGATCCCGACGTCCTCCTGCGTTCCTGCCCTACCTGGAGCTACGTTCCGGTCGCCGCCTGCGCCCGGCCACCCCCACAGCTATGACCACCCCTGCGTCGGCCGCCGGCACTATCACTACCCCTAACGCTCCTGTTCCTACGACATCGGCTGCACTGACATCGTGCACCGTTACCACCCCTCACCGTGATCCACCAGTCTTTGCGGGTCTCCGCGGGGAAGACGTCGACGACTGGCTCGACAACTACAACCGCGTGAGTTCGGCCAATGGGTGGACCGATAGACAGAAGTTGACTAACGTCGCATTCTATCTGACCCACGTTGCGAAGACGTGGTATTTTAACCACCAAACTGACTTCGCCGACTGGTCAGCGTTTACTACCAGCTTGCGGCAAATTTTCGCGTCTTCATCTGGCCGTTCAGAAGTCGCCAAACAGAAGCTCGCTGCGCGTGTTCAACTTCCACAAGAGTCATATACTTCGTACATCGAAGATGTCCTGGCTCTATGCCGCCGCGCCAACGTTGGAATGACTGAAGCCGAACGCATTCGCCATATTCTTAAAGGCATTGGTTCCATCGCATTCAACGCCTTAGCTGTCCAAAATCCTACCTCGGTTCAAGATATTACATCGACGTGCCAGCGCTTGGACGAGCTTCAGGCCCTCCGTCTTCACCGTGACAGCGACCTTCCAATGCCACCTCATTCTGATTTACGTGCTCTTATCCGCTCTATTATTCGCGAAGAACTTCAGGAGCAGCAACAGCGGCGATCCACTGTTGTTCCTGCCCCATCGCCAACGTTCGACTTGCGCAACCTTGTGAAGGAGGAGTTGGCAGTCATGACGACACCGACGTCTGTTGCCCCAGCAGCGTTCCCGATGCCCACATACGCAGAAGTCGCTGCAATGCCACCTGCTACTGTCCCTTCTGGGCCTCCTGACCTCACCTGCGGCCTTTTAGCCTCTATGGGCGCCCGAGCACCTGCTGCACCTTCGTATAGTCCGTGACGTCCACCTCGTCCGGTCTGCTTTTACTGCGGTATACGGGGCCACATATCGGGTTACTGCCGTCGCCGCCAGCTGGATGTAAGCCGAGGCTATGCCGATTTCGAGCGAGACGAGAACCGACGACACGACGCTTACTACCCAGGCCCGTCCGCTTTTACGCAGCGTCGTTCTCCATCTCCTCCAGCGTCTCCACGTCTGCCTCAGGGCTCCCGTTCGGCTAGACGACGTTCTCCTTCTCACTACCGCCGCTCTGCATCACCGCTTCGCCCCATCTCCCGCCTTGCTGACCAACACTCGGAAAACTAAGGATTGCAGTTTTTGGAGGGAAAACTGCGTCCTGTCGAACTTCGGAAATACCTCCTTGTCGCCCGGCCAATATGCTATCTGTAACTCTCGAAGGTGTTCCTGTGCAAGCTCTCGTCGATACTGGTGCCGCTGTTTCCGTTCTGCGTAGTGATTTGTGCTCACGCCTCCGTAAAGTCAGTCCGCCTTATCTTGGACCCGTTTTACGCGGCGCTAATAACGTACCCATTCACCCCGACGGACAATGTACGGCTCGTGTTTTGATCGACGGCATTCGTCACCACATTGAGATGATTGTGCTACCCGCGTGCATCCATGAACTTATTCTCAGTTGGGACTTCCTGCATTCTGCCTCCGCTGTTATATCATGTAGGGAGAAAGTCGTCCACATCACAGATACCACGGATGCACCTGTTTTGGAGTCGTCACCCTCCACGTTGGACTTGGCTGTCGCTGCAGACTACGTCCTTCACCCTGGTCACGAACACGTTGTAGCTGTCACATCCAGCCAGATAACCGATGGAGACGCACTGGTTACCCCCTCTTCACGCTGCACTTCACGAGGAATTCTAGTCGCCCCTTGTCTCGTGCGGTTTTCATGTGGCCGAGCTCTCCTGTACGCCTGCAACACAACCCCAGATCCTGTATTGTTGCCCAAAGGGATGACCGTGGCAACCTTCACCTGACCCGCCACTGATCTCTGTCGCTGCGCTTTCCCCTTCTTCGTCACCAGTACCAACCTCAGGTTTGGATTCTTCTTCTCTCCGAGCCCTAATTGGTTCTGACCTAACCGCTGCCCAGTCGGATGCGTTACTCGCCCTTTTGGCTAAGCAGAAATCCTGCTTTGATAGCTGTGCCACCGCATTGGGCCAGACTTCCGTAGCTGCACACCGCATCGAAACCGACGGTTCTGCAATTATACGCCGTCGCCCATATCGTGTTTCGCAGTCGGAACGGAAGATCATTGAAGAACAAGTTGATGACATGCTAGCACGAAATATTATACGACCTTCATCCAGTTCCTGGGCGTCTCCTGTCGTTCTGGTGAAGAAAAAGGATGGTTCCGTTCGCTTTTGCGTTGATTATCGAGCGCTCAATAAGATTACACGCAAGGATGTGTATCCCATGCCTCGAATTGACGACGCCTTAGATACACTACAAGGAGCGGAATATTTTTCCAGCCTCGATCTGCGATCGGGATATTGGCAAATTCCCATGAACGAGGCTGACAAAGAGAAAACCGCTTTCGCCACGCCGGACGGACTTTATGAATTTAATGTAATGCCATTTGGCCTGTGCAACGCTCCAGCCACGTTTGAGCGTATGATCGACACTGTTCTTCGTGGCCTTAAGTGGAAGACCTGCCTCTGTTATCTGGATGACATCGTTGTTTTTTCTTCCAGCTTCAGCCAACACCTACAGAGATTAGACGAAGTCCTCCAATGCCTTTCAGATGCTGGTCTCCAGATTAATACTAAAAAGTGCACATTCGCCAGCAGAAGCATCAAAGTGCTGGGTCACGTCGTTTCAAAAGACGGCGTCCAACCTGACCCTGAGAAGATTGCTGCTGTGCTTCAATTCCCTTGCCCATCAAATCAAAAAACATTGCGCAGCTTTCTCGGCCTGGCGTCTTACTTTCGCCGTTTTATACGCAATTTTGCTACAACTAGCAGCTCCTCTACATAAGCTCCTGGTCACCGGCGCCTCTTTCACATGGTCCGAAGACTGTGAGTCGGCATTTCAAGCCCTTAAGAAACATCTCACTTCCGGACCGGTGCTTCGCCATTTTGATGAGAGGGCACCCACTATACTCCACACTGACGCAAGTGCGCAAGGCATCGGAGCAGTGCTCCTGCAACGGGGTCCCGCGTCTAAAGAGCAGGTTGTGGCGTATGCTAGCCGGACCCTCTCGCCATCTGAACGGAACTACACGATCACAGAGCAGGAATGCCTGGCTATTGTTTGGTCCATTCAGAAGTTTCGCCCGTATCTCTATGGTCGCCACTTCACCATCGTCACCGACCATCATGCTCTGTGTTGGCTGTCATCTATGAAGAACATGTCAGGACGCCTGGGACGCTGGATACTGCGCTTACAAGAATATGATTTCACGATAACGTACCGGTCTGGCAAATGTCATCATGATGCAGACGCACTGTCTCGATGCCCGCTTTCGCCTTCTATCGATCGTGCGCACTCCCCGTCTCTACCACGTCACTCTGGCGCTACGCCTGCCGCCCACCAGCTCACGCTAATGTCACTGGATCAAGCTCAGCTTTCTTCACGCTCCGATTTAGCTTCCCTTCAGCACGCAGACTCCTACTGTCGAACTCTCATTGATCGCCTTCGCGGCCTAACTAAACCACCCAACAGCCGCTTGCGACGCCAGCTTCAGCAATTTCGCCTTCAAGATGGGGCGCTTCATCGTTATATTTATCATCCTACGGGTAACAAGTGGGTCCCAGTCATACCTCGCTGCCTTCGTCTTCGAGTTTTAGAAGCATTTCATGATGACGTTGCCGCCGGCCACTTAGGCTTCCACAAGACCTACGACCGCATCAAGACCCGCTGCTTCTGGCCTGGATTGTCCACCACGGTAGCCAAATACGTTGCCTCATGTGCGCTGTGTCAGCACCGCAAACGCTCCACATCCCCGCCTGCCGGTTTTCTTCAGCCTCTGCCATGTCCGACCGAACCTTTCGAGTGCGTTGGAATTGACTTATACGGTCCCTTGCCATTGACGCCCTCCGGTCACCGCTGGATCGTCACAGCGGTAGACCACTTAACAAGATACGCCGAGACTGCGCCTCTTCGATCTGGTGCTGCTTCTGAGGTTGCTGACTTTTTCCTGCAATCCATAGTCTTGCGCCATGGTGCTCCTCGCGTTCTTTTGTCCGATAATGGCAAAACCTTCATGTCCCACGTCCTCGAAGAAGTCTTGCGGCAGACTAATACGAAGCATAAAACCACTTCTACATATCACCCGCAAACCAACGGCCTTACTGAACGCTTCCACCGAACGCTCTCTGACATGATTTCTATGTACTTACGTCCTGACCACACAAACTGGGACAACATCCTTCCCTGTGTTACTTTCGCTTATAATACTGCGACACAACGAACTACCGGTTACAGCCCTTTCTTCCTGGTGTATGGACGATCTGCCTCCTCCGTCTTCGACACCGAATTCTTTATCTCTCCTGCTTCGCCTAACACCTCCCTCCCAGATGAGTTTGCAGCTCGACTCGCGCATTGCCGTGAAATTGCTCGTCGCAACACCGCCGCTACCCAAGAAGAAAGAAAACTTCGCTGCGACAGTAAACGCCGCGACATCGCCTTCCATCCTGGAGACCAAGTCCTCCTATGGACGCCGGTTCGAACCCCTGGACTTTGCGAGAAATTCCTTCACCGGTACATAGCCATCATCATCCCTGTTTCTCTTCTTCTTCGTGTTTGAGCCTCGGCCGTGCCGGTGGAATAAACGGGTCTGCCAGTGCTGCCTGTCCTGGTCGTCTTCCGTCTTTCAATATATATATATATATATATATATATATATATATATATATATATATATATAAGATTAGGTAATGTTATCTTTGGACGTTGACCAACGCCGACTGTTTACCTTTGGTCTGATCTCGTGAACCATCGAGGCGCGACACCTGCAACGCCACTGGCACGCGCCTCATCACGTCAGTGCTCTTAGACGCCTTCAGGGCAACGCTAAGCCTTGCTGTCGCTTTCAATGTTGCGAAACTGACAATTTCTTATGCTACTTGACTTTGAGGTTGTATTGAATGGCACCTTTTCATTAGGGATTTTCTTATATCACACACCTAGATCATACTTGGTGCTCTGTTCTTAGGGTGTCTCTCCCTTTTGCCACCTACGGACCACCATCCGCACACTAATTTTTAGAACTAGCGTAAAAAAGAATAAAAACAAGCGACGCACAAAGAAAGCGGAAGGACAGGAAAACGGGCTTTTCCGACGTCTATTGCGCTACTCCTTGACATGACTGCAAGCTAACTCGTCTTGCTTGTTAATCGTAATATGCACTGCCTTGAACCTTGGTTGCATGGTCACTGACATTTACCGCCAGCCTCTGTGAAGAGAGCGTTTTCAACAACGACTGCCGAAGCTCTGCCTTAATACGGCGGATAAAACAAGAAACGACACGGTCAGTTTACACATAGTCAGCCCCGCCCGGAATGGTAATTGGTGATTTAACAATAACCCCAACCCTATACGTTTAATGTACACTCATTACCGTTGCACACAATGTACGGTACCTGTTTATGGTACGCTGACGTATGCTGTTCATGGTATGCATATAGCTTGTCAAAAGTTCCGAGGTCACGCTCTGAGTGACATTGTCTGTCTAAGGCAATAAAAAGTCAGAAAAGTCCGAATCAACGTACATCTCGATGTGCAGAGCTTGCAAGCAACATCATTTCGACAGAGAGGTCAGTACTCGACCCAACGACAAATCGTAGCAGTGCCTACGAAGTTTTGTGATAAAGTCTGCACTTGTGACGTGAGTGTTTATGTGTCTGCTTGCTGTATTTTGACATTTTTTGTTGTTTGTGATTCTCTTTACAACTTCTCCTTGCGCAGGGAGAATATCTACCTCTATCTGTAAAACAATTCGTTGACGCAGTATTTCTAGTTTGCACTCGAGTCATGCTCGTTTGACTACGTCGTCTGCATAAATAGATGCAACTTATTTGTGCATGTTCCAACTAGCGACGACAAGAAACTCTGTTAACAGAAACTATGTGATAGGCTACTTTAGTAACAAGAATAATGCAAAATAAAAGTAATTGAAACGGTGCACTACTGGGTTTATTATTCTTATGAGAAGTTCTACGAGTTGCGCTGCACCACAGTTGCTAATTCACGTTCTTTCTAGCCTGAGAAAGTCCTCCACATAGTCTTAACCTGTACAAACAAATATTTCAGATCTACCCATAATATAGCGCGTGACCTATAAGATATCAATCTCCATAATCAATTAAATTGTTTAATTATAACGACTAGCCTGAAGTAACTGAAATATTGATGCCATATTATATCCGGAATATCCGGAAAAATATCCGGAAACAATATCTAACTATGGAGGCTTTAAAAACACTGAATCACAATTTGTTATTGCGCTCTGTTTTTTTCGCTGTAGCTACATGGTCGCCTACCAGTGTCCCCGCATACCGGAGGCATGGCTGACCATGGACGACTTCGCCAAAGTGACGAGCCTGTGCAACAGCGGTGACGACGCACAAGAAACCTCCGTGCTCCAGTACGCTTTCTCAAAGCCAGGTATACATCGCAGTAAAGAAATTACGCAGATCCCACGCATTGTGGGAACCTATATTGCGGGAACCTATACTGTGGGAACAGATATTGTGGGAACCTATATAACGCTCGCGATGATCATGGCTTTCTGCCACATAATGCGAGTCATGCTGATATCGCCTTCGTCCTGAACTGCTGCAGCACAAGCTCTCGAAGCCAGGCATATTGGATAAAAAAAGTCAAACGTGATACACTTTAACTCGACTTTATCTAAAGATTGCATGCTGCCTGTGCAAGCGCAGCAGACAAGAGGCACACAGGAAGGCTTCCTGGGAGGCCACCTTGCAGCTCCTTCGTTATCGCAGAACTTGTTTTGCGTATCTTATGCCTCAGAATATTTTTTTTCAGAAACTTAAGAAAGTACGCTGTGCTTGCGGAAGTGGAGAAGCAGCTAGGAAAAAAATGTGGACACTCTTGAGCCTTTCATAAAAAGGGGTCTGTTTTTCTCACTCGAGCGACGAGTTATCACATTACACGTATAAGGAACAGTGTGCTGCAGAGCAAGACGAAAACACATGAACTTGGTTCAAGCCATGTTCTTGTGCTTAAAATGAACTGTAGCTTTGCGCGACTCTGTAAGTGACTTTTGTCGAGATCACGTTGCTTGATGAGGTGAGTTGTTACCTGATCATAATAACGAAAGAACGGAGCATGGTGCTCCCGATTGCGACATGGGCACAGCCAGCGGCGAGCCGGGGGCCCCAACGGGTCTCTGCCGGCTAGTCCCTCAGGACCTCAAAGTTCATTGCCTGTCTTTCTGTCTGTCCGGAGCCGCACCGACGTGAGAACTCGTGTTCACGAGCAATGACTCTCGCACCGAACAATTACGATCAAAGGCATAGAAAGCGCCGTGGCGACGCACAGCGCAGACGAAAAGATCCGCCTTTTAGATTGATCCTGTATTTCTTCTCTGTTTAGCGCTGTAAAACATATTCTTTGCCAAGTAAATGAAAATCGTCACTCACGTTTTAACTTATAAAAATTTTGGCTAGTGATCTTTTCTGGGCTGAAACTGACGCGAAGGCAACTACATATTCATGACATGACATTGCCTAGCTTATTGCACTGAGCGAGAAGAATCAGGTCGGCACTCGGGAGTACACTGAGTCGATCCACGCTAACATCACAGGCGTGACTTGTTCGATGGAGGTTTAGTGATTGGCACAAGGTGTGAGTAGACGTGTGTACAAACGAAAGTAGGTGAGATTGAATTTGAGCGACTGTCAGCGAGTGTGCGCGTACGTCGAGTGACTAGTTTTCTGAATGGAATTGAACACGAGTGCGAGTCGGCGGTGTGAGCAGGAATGCGAGTGAGTGCCGACGAGTGTGAGTACATGGGAGTGAGTAACGGCTTATTCCGCCTACCTAATGTCAGGAAGACCAAGGAGCATGTTTTTAACAGCGGAGCTGTTTAAGCCGGGCGTAATGTATCAACCGCGAACCGAAAGTGTGGGCCGATCCTGGCGGTTAGTGCAGAAAGTGTCCAAGCGCAATGGACACATATCCATACGAACTAGCGAAGCTGAGCCTGGCTAAGTCTAGCGAAGCGTGGTTGGGACTACTTAAGCTTAGTCATTCATCGATAGCCAATCGATAGCCAATCAATAGCTAACCGACAATCGATCAATAATCAATAAGCTCCGGAAAATGCTGGGGATGACTTGGTAGTGCTTAGCTTAGCCCAAATACGTGGTCAATACCTTGCGATGGCCTATCAATAGCCAATCAATAGGATATCGATAATCGATCAATAATCGATAAATTCCAGGAAATGCTGGGGATGACTTGGTAGTGCTTAACCTAGCCCAAAAGCCAGGACTAGCTAGGTGCCCATAAGCTCCGCTGTCTCTTTAGCATTGCGCCTCCAGTGCAAGCTACGCTAACTTTTTTTATTAACAACCACACGAAGACAACAGATAGTGAAGCTGCGGAAATAGTAAGAAAAATTACCTGTTATTTTTTAATCGCAATGTTTATTATAGATAAAGGTCCAATTTTGCAATAAACTTCATATTCATAACAAACAAAAACAGAAATGACCGGGAAGAAAGGACGCTTTGCCACCAGTAGGAACCGAACCCGTAGCTTGCGCATGACGCGTGTTGTGCTCCACTAATTGAGCTACGGCCACGGTTTTCGCCTTCTCCACTTTATTGTGTATTTCTGCGCGCTTATTAAAAGAAAGCACTAAGAATGTTCTACTCAGCGCCACACATGGCCATGTCGAGTGAATGTGGAATGACCTTTAAACCGTAGGCACGTCACAGAGTACGTATCTCAGGTTCGGATTAAAAAAATGCAGCCCCTCGATACTCCTGATTTATCTCGCTCATTCCATAACGAGGGTATCGACGTTTACAGCCTTGATGTCTTGAATTATGCACACGAGGGTTTTTGGCGAGTTTCCTGCTGCGAAGATCACGAGATTGCAGCGTTCTGCTGCTGCAATAACGCGGCGTCCCATAATTTCGATGGTTCTTTTTGGCGCACTGCGGTGTCAGCGCTCGTTTTCAGACACAGAGGAGATGTTGCGCACGAGCTTAAATTCAAGAACCCAGTGCTTTGCTCGGCAAATTTCATTGTTCCGGTGTTGCGCTAAAAATTGCGAAAGGAAAGCTGGAGTTCCGTTCTAGCGAATGAAATTTTGAGCATCAAAGGCGTGGGCAGTCAAGAGCCAACGACAAAACACCCGTTGTTATCTGCTTACCAGGGCATCAGCAGGATACAATGGACATCGAATGCACTAGTGACGAAATGTCGCGCATGTTTGGTGAACGCGCAGGTGCTGTGACGGCGGCAGTGAACTACTACCGTGCTACCTTCTGCAAGAAGTGGCAGCTGAGGAAGACGCGGTACCGCCGCCTTGACATCCCCACGCTCGTACTCTGGGGTTCCCGAGACCCGTACCTGACGCCGCAAGTGGCCGAACTGAGTAGGTGTCATTCGCCTGAAGCTGTTGTGCGCTTCTTGCGTGAATGTGGGCACTGGCCTCATCTGGAAAACGCACCGGCTGTCAACGAGGCCCTTTTAGCGTTCCTGGCCGCCGGCGCCCCGGCCGACACTGGTCAGAAAAGCTGGACTCAAACGCTGCCGGTCATCGCTGTGACACAAACAGCCTGAATAGAGATTTTTGGCCTCATTTGAAATCGAGGGCTCTGTCTTCGATCGAACGCCTTGGACCGTTTCTGACGTAAGTTCTGGAATATCAGAACACATCTGGAGCCGCGAGCATTCGCTGATGTGACAGTGTTTCTGCTGTTTGTCCGGCCAACGCGCAGGACATGATCTATGCTACGTGAAAATAAACGTGCTCTTAAACAAGTTTCTCGCCATGACCTCGTCTTGTGATACGGCTGGATCTACTGCTTTCCGTATAGCGTAAATGCTTCACAGGCCGCCACACACACACAGGGCCACCCTTCCAACTTGACACCTTCTCAAGTCACTCTGGCTTACACCCTACATAAGTTTGATGGCGCGTCGGCCCTGTCGCTTCTCCTACCACAGTAACGGCCGCTCGATTAAAACACACTGAAACACCAAGTTTACAACTTTGTCCCTAAGCTGCACACACCGATGTAACGCCTATTTTGACGTCTAATGCTGACAAATTGATATAGTGTTCACCGTGCTGAAAAAAATTTTTCCGCTTGGATTACCACGCGGCATAACGTCAGTATGAAACTAAATATAAGCATTAAGGCCCGTTTAATAGAGAAACCACAACAGTGACTTATAAAATGTGTTGTCCATAATCCATCTTTCAAAGTCATCAGCTTTACCACTGTTCAATTTACAACGTGCTGAAATATGGCACTAATTTGTTGCCAAAAATCAAGAGCATTATGTATATTTCATATAGCCGCTAATTAACCTACACAGGACAATATTTCACGGCACACACGAAACCGGAAGAACACACGAAAAACAGTGCCAGTGATTAGAGACGTGACTCCGCGAATGCGCGCTGAATATCCCTGGAACCAACGAGTAATCTCTTTAGCCTCCTGCACTCTCTCACTTTCTTCTTTCTTCTAATGACATATATGAAGAGATTGTGTCGCCAGAACTTACTGTAAATATAAATAAATAAATAAATAAATAAATAAATAAATAAATAAATAAATAAATAAATAAATAAATAAATAAATAAATAAATAAATAAATAAATAAATAAATAAATAAATAAATAAATATTGAAATGCCGACCTAGTGGTATGGGCAAAATTTCTGCACAGACCATACAACAGCCAGGCACTCCTATTCGGTGATTGTGTACTTTATTACCGCGGCAGTCTAAACGCGGAGCATCTATAATTCTATATAGTACCCTAGTTTATCTGCTTTAATTACTTTATCCGCGAAATTTCTAACCTCAGCATCCCAGACGATAGTTTTCAGGTGCCCCATGGACTTCTGCTCACTTTTTACAAACATTCCTCACAGTGGTGGAATAATTGCTTAACAGAGTCGAGACATGGGCAAATTGTAACAGTTCAGTCACAATGGTGGTCAGCGCACATCCAAAACAATTGATAAAAAAAGCAAAAGAACAAGCAAACCAAAACGAGACTGTAAGAGTGCTATCTCCTCGTAACATGCTTGTTTTATTTTGTCCTTTGATTAAGCGTAGTGCGCTGACCGCCATTATGAAGCAATAATAATAGCGACGGTATCCGCGTATGACAAATCGGTCTTCTCGCCGGATTTAGGTGGCGAGGTACTGTCCGCACCACCGACTATCGTACTCAATCATAACCATTTTTGAATTCAATGACAAGCACTTGTTTCATGTCAGTCGGACTACGATGGGCACAAAAATGGTGCCGAATTTTTCGAGCATTTACATGACATCTCTTGAAATGGTATTTGTTGAAGGGTGCGTCCTAAAGCCTTCATATTACAAAAGTTTTCTTGATGACATATTTCTCGTGTGGAACCACGATGAAGAATTGCTCTTTCATTTCATATCGGAGTTCAGCGCGCTCCATCCATTGGTCAGGTTCACCACTAACATTTTAAAACTAGTATTCACTGTGTGGACGCCACTGTTTCGCTGGAAAACGACTGACTGTCGACAAACCTTTACAGAATGCCTACAGACCGGCTACAATATATCTACACTTGGACAATAGCCACCCACGACATTGTAAAACGGGAATCCCATACTCTGAAGCTTACAGGTACAGTAGAATTGGTTCGGACATCTAGAAATTTGACAAACACATGTAACAACTAAAGCACGCCCTATCGCACCGAAACTATCCAGCATGCATAACTGCTGACGCTATATTACGTGCTCGCAACGTGAAACGTGAAGTGATGCCAGTTCAAGATGAACTGGCAGTCTGTGTGTTCGCAATTCGAATCCTCGCTGGAAACTGCGGCTATCATTCTTTACAGCACTGACTTGCTGGGCGAGTTGGTACATGATACTTTGTAAGCGTATGGCAGCAAATGGCTAGGATGACCCAAAAGTTTGTGAGCCATGACACAGAAAAATGAACAAGAGAAAGGAACAGCACCGTTCGTGTTCTTTCTCTGTGTGCTGCATCACAACTTTTTTATGAGCATCCTTTCCGTTTGCTGCTATACCCTTAGAAGTTATTTTTCGCTGTTTCTTTGCAAGATTCCCGCAAACCCATTAAGACTTCTGCGACGCACACGAGCGGTGGCAGCGGACAGCAAAACGACCAGGGGAGTGAGCCCACAACAGCTATCGCTGCAAAAATTGGACGCCCACCATCATTTTAGACAGGACATAAGGCAACATAGGTTAATTAAGCATGGAGGTACGTGTGGCTAAACCTACATGTTCTTTCACCAGTCTCTCACACGTAAGACAGTCACCCTGTGCTTGGTAAGTTTCAAAGATGAGAAGCTTGCTCATTGGCAATAGGTGTTTCAAACACCTACAGGGGCATGATCAGCGAATGACGTCAAGCCGAAATGGCTCTGACTGTTTGTTACTCCATTAAGTGCTTTGTCAAACGTTCTACAAGCTACGATAGGTTACATTCAGTACATATAATGCTGCTACGTCACATGCCGGTCTGTTACTTTAGAAAATGGAAGTGATCAACACTACTTTTCTATAAAAAAAAAGCGATTGCGAAACAGCTCTTGTGCACAGCTCACGAGTCGTGCCACATATACCGCACCATAACAAAAGCCTAATTCATCCCACGTATATTGCAGCTGCTGTCGAAAACGCTTATGCAAACTAGAAGTCTGTGTTAAACAAGAAACATGTTTTCTTTTTCCACTCAAATAAATTTCCAATGTTCTCCCAGTGAAACACTAACGAATCCCAGGGAGTGTGATGGCCTCAAAAAAAGTGGTCGCAGTTTCACCTGAAAGGCGAAGCATCAATTGCGATAGCAAATTTGTAGAGAGCTATACGGAGTAATGATAGTAGCTTTATCAGCTGTATAAACTTGGACATGCAGCAGCACCGGCAACACGCAGAACTAATGTCGACGCCGTCGGCGTTTTGCCCGCGTTCGCACAAAATGCGTGCGGCGTTGCTGACTGTTGCCGGAGCCTCTGATATAAATAGACACTTGGTGCCGCAGCTAAACATCACCTCCCTTCCCTCCCCCCCCCCCCCCCCCCCCAACCGCCTTTCGCGCGTCGGAAGAAGGCGCGTTTGCTCTACATATATGGTGATTGTAAAGGAGGAAAGAGACGCCTACTTCTGCAGCCCTTAAGGAGGCACGGCGCAGAACGCGCGTTTGTTCTCCGCCGTGGGTTCACTCCCCGTGAAAGAGCGCGTCCCTCGCGCCCTTTGACTCGCACATACAGCGTTCGGCGGCGCGCGGCGACGATTTCATCTCCATTGACGTCATACGGAACCTCATGGCAACGGCCGTGAGTCGGCAACGGCAACGGCAACGGCGACGGCGACGACGACGGCGACGCCGACGGCAGAAATCTGCTTTGGAGTGTCCATATAATTGCTATCGCAATAAAATGCGGAAATACAAAAGCACTCATTTCACCTCTGTCGATGTCAAGAGCTCATTTTCATCCTATACAGGCTTATTCTTAGAGAGAAGAGGCACAATCTTGAACTGCAAAGCCTAAAACGATAATGATGTGCTACTGTGCTAGGTTTAAAAAGTTGTCGCAGTTTCACCTGAAAGGCGAAGCATCAATTGCGATAGCAAATTTGTAGAGAGCTATACGGAGTAATGATATTAGCTTTATCAGCTGTATAAACTTGGACATGCAGCAGCACCGGCAACACGCAGAACTGTTGTCGACGCCGTCGGCGTTTTGCCCGCGTTCGCTCAAAATGCGTTCGGCGTTGGTGACTGTTGCCGGAGCCTCTGATATAAATAGGCACTTGGTGCCGCAGCTAAACGTCGCCTCCCTTCCCTCCCCACCCCCCCTCCCCCCACGGCCTTTCGCGCGTCGGAAGAAGGCGCGTTTGCTCTACATATATGGTGATTGTAAAGGATGAAAGAGACGCCTACTTCTGCAGCCCTTAAGGGAGCACGGCGTCTTGGCGCTGAGCCGTGCTCCCTCAAGGGCTGCAGAAGATAGCGCCAACCTTTCCCTTTCCCTCAAGAACCACTTATCATCATAAGGGAGCACGGCGCAGAACGCGCGTTTGTTCTCCACCGTGTGTTCACTCCCCGTGAATGCGCGCGCCCCTCGCGCCCTTTCACTCGCACATACAGCGTTCGGCGACAATTTCATCTCCCCGGCCCTGACCGGCCTGGCACAACACCCCTGCAGACTCTGCAGCACACCAAGGCCTTCCATCTCGGCCTGATACGTGCCGCCTATGCCTGCCGGTTTTGCTTCGCCCAGCCATGGCGACTCCACTCTATCCCTTCTTTCGCTCCCACTTACCCCTCCCCGTTGGCGCTGAGCCGTGCTCCCTCAAGGGCTGCAGAAGATAGCGTCAACCTTTCCCTTTCCCTCAAGAACCACTTATCATCATCATCATCATCATCTCCATTGACGTCATACGGAACCTCACGGCAACGGCGACGGCGACGCCGACGGCAGAAATCTGCTTTTGAGTGTCCATATAATTGCTATCGCAATAAAAAGCCGGCAGATCCCACTCCCTGTGGGAATCGATGTTATTCGAAGCAGTGTGCGGGGAGCCTACCAAGTTAACGAAATGACAATTGCAGCACCGAGGCGTAAGCGGCTGTTTCATGACCTACATGACACACATGTCATGACATTCATGTCATGACCTACCATTTATGGTCGAACCTATTCCAGTGTTTTTTTGCTAATCATTTTCGCTGAGTCGTCATTTTTACTGAGTCATGCTCATGAATAAGACTTCTCCCATCATCCTTTAGTGTTTCCTTCACTTAGTGCCTACGTCCGAACCCATTCCAGGGGTTTTATTGCGATAGCAATTATATGGACACTCCAAAACAGATTTCTGCCGTCGCCGTCGCCGTGAGGTTCCGTATGACGTCAATGGAGATGAAATCGTCGCCGCGCGCCGCCGAACGCTGTATGTGCGAGTGGGACGCGCGCTTTCACGGGGAGTGAACCCACGGCGGAGAACAAACGCGCGTTCTGCGCCGTGCTCCCTAAAGGGCTGCAGAAGTAGACGTCTCTTTCCTCCTTTACAGTCACCATATATGTAGAGCAAACGCGCCTTCTTCCGACGCGCGAAAGGCCGTGGGAGGGGGGGGGAGGCGACGTTTAGCTGCGGCACCAAGTGCCTATTTATATCAAAGGCTCCGGCAACAGCCACCAACGCCGCACGCATTTTGTGCGAACGAGGGCAAAACGCCGATGGCGTCGACAACAGTTCTGCGTGTTGCCGGTGCTGCTGCATGTCCCAGTTTATACAGCTGGTAAAGCTACTATCATTACTCCGTATAGCTCTCTACAAATCTGCTATCGCAATTGATGCTTCGCCTTTCAGGTGAAACTGCGACAACTTTTTTGAGTGTTAATCTCTTTAAATGCAAAGCATTTCTTGGCGAACATTTGCCACTTTGACAGTATCTATCTATCTAGCCGCCTATGTCTTGGTGCTCTCATGGTCGTTTCGTTAACTTGGTAGGTACCAAAATTGCCCTAGTATGACAAGAGTGTATGACGAACATAAATGATAGGTCATGACATGAATATCATGACACGTGTGTCATGTAGGTCATGAAACAGCCGCCTACGTCTTGGTACTCGCATGGTTGTTTCGTTAACTTGGTATGTAATTAGAATGGGTTCGGACACGGGTAATAAGTGAAGGAAATACTAAAGGATGATGGTAGAAGTCAT
This sequence comes from Dermacentor silvarum, assembly GCF_013339745.2. NCBI lineage: Eukaryota > Metazoa > Arthropoda > Arachnida > Ixodida > Ixodidae > Dermacentor > Dermacentor silvarum. Next base: position 115,231,370 of record NC_051160.1, on the reverse strand, counting down.
AGTCATTAGCATCACTCAGCAAAAATGACAATGAATCAGCGAGAAAAGGTGAACACTCAAAAACCACTAAAATGGGTTCGGACGTGGGTACTAAAAGAAGGAAACACGAGCGATGATGGGAGAAGTCATATTCATGAGCATGACTCGGCAAAAATGACAATGACTCAGCAAAAATTATTAACATTGAAAAACCACTGGAATGGGTTCGGACGTGGGCATTAAGTGAAGGAAACACTAAAGGGTGATGGTAGAAGTCATAGTCATGAGCATGACTCAGCAAAAAATTATTAACACTCAAACACCCCTGGAATGGTTTCGGACGTGGGTACTAAGTGAATGAACCACTAAAGGATGATGGTGGAAGTCATAGTCATGAGCATGACTGAGCAAAAATGACAATGACTCAGCGAAAAAAGATTAACACTGAAAAACCCCTGGAATGGGTTCGGACAGAAAACGCCAACCATTCGCTCCGTGTGTTCATCAATCGCAATTTTCGTTTATTGTATGGCCATTCAATATGATTTGCAACAAGAATACGATTAACTTGGTATTGCTTTCTACGCCCACCTAGCCCACGCACGTTCAACGTCACTACACAAAGGCGACTCGAAATGTTTGCTACCATTTAAAGGAAAGAGAATCTAAACCAGTTACCGCAGATCATTCGTCTCACATCTCCTGCTTCGTTGACTGAACGGTCTAGTCGGTGGACCATAGTTTTTTGGGGCTTCAAACCACAATGACGACGGCCAACGCACATCCTGACCACAAACCTCAGTCCCCAGACCTCAACAACACTTTTGATCTCCTAGGAACGCCTCTGCTAACCCGGAGGAATCGGGGTTGTAGCGCGGCATTTGGTTGGAACGCTGGGCTTGGGCTTGAACGCCGGTCGGCGTCCTGGAGTAGCCTTCGGTGGTGACTCGTCACTCCCTGTCTCTTGATCCTTGTCCTTCTGTTCATCCGTCTCCTCGTGAAGCTTCTTAGCAGGCACACTACTTGACGTTGTCATCACGGTGTCGATAGTGTCGGTTGTTCCCCGGTCGTCACTTCTGATGAGGTGCAAGTTTCCTTGGCGTCTTTTACCTCGATCTCTGTCAAGGTCTTTGGTTCTGCCGTGTCATCCCACGGGTCATCCACATTGGCTTCATCTGCAGGTGTTGCCTTCATCAGGGGCGTTAACACCGAGGGCTGGACATATCTTCCTTCACCAGAGGCTTCCTCTGCGTCTACCACGTCCACTAGGTGATCTGTGACGTCTTCCTTCAATGCCGGGCCGGTCACTGTGGCATAGGTTCGCACCTAGTAGGACATAAAAATTGCTGCAGTGGAAGGGGCGATCTTCAAGTGAAGCCAGCGCCGCCATATTGTGGTGGGCAGAAGGCTCGACAGCCCCTGGATTGTAAGCATGCGACTGCAGTGAGCAGGTGATCTTTCCTGGACAAAGGTGCCTCTGCTAGCACCTTCCTATGTGTGCAGCCCGATTGCTACGAACATGTTTCAATCCTACGTGTTGGATGAACCATGTTCGCCAGCCCCAAATTTCAGTTGGCTACCCCCAAATTTTAATTGACCTACCCCAAAATCTTAAGTTGGCCCATTCCCAAGTTTCAGTTAGCCCGCCTCCAAATTTCAGTTGGCCCACCCCAAATTTTAAGTTGACCCACCCCCAATGTCAAGTTGGCCCACTCCCAAATTTTAACTTGGCCCACCCCGAAATTTGAAGCTGTCCCACTCCGACGAATTTCAGCTAGCCCATCCCAAATTTTAACTTGGCCCACCCCAAATTTTATTTTATTAATGGCGATCATTTGCGAAAAAAAATGGCGGCGAAAGCGCACGATTTGCTTCGCGGCCGGTTTCTTGCCCACCACACGATGGCCGTCGGCAGCTTCACTGTCCTCAATGGTTAGGTACCCGCCGTGGTTGCTCAGTGGCTATGGTGTTGGACTGCTGAGCACGAGGTCGCGGGATCGAATCCCCGCCACGGCGGCCGCATTTCGATGGGGGCGAAATGCGAAAAAAAAACGCCGTGTACTTACATTTAGGTGCACGTTAAAGAACCCCAGATGGTACAAATTTCCCGAGCCCCCCCCCCCCCCCCCACTATGGTGAGCATCACAATCACATCGTGGTTTTGGCACGTAAAACCCAATAATTTAATTTTAAAATTTCAATGGGTAGGGCGGCTTCCACTCCAGGCATTTTTTATATCCTCCTAGGTTTGCACGCACTGGGTCTCGTCGTGGCCGTAACGACGACAAAGCCTGCAGCGTGGTACACAGCACTCGCGTCGTATGTGCCCGATGCCACGGCGTCGGAGGCAGAGGGGAGCTCTGGTTGGGACGTGCGCGAGTGCAACATCTTCCGCTACTCGCAGCTGGTGGGGAAGTCGTCGGTGGTGACGTCCGCATTCAGCTTCAATGTCAGAGAATGGGTGGTTGACCCTTTGTCAACGCATCCTTGTACCCATCACTTGTACCTGGTAATTTCGATCACCTTTCCAATAGGTGACGAAGCAGTGCAAACTCAGGAACTCCGCGAAGAAGCCAGTAGAGATTGTTTCGGATGCCTCGGTGACACGGGTCGACGACCATACAGCGGTGGTCCTTGATATCAAACGCGTCTACAGCGAGAGTTCTTTAGCAGCGAAGCTGTTTAAGCTGGAGGTAATCCGGTGGTGTACGCAGAGAAACTCCTCGGCCTGGCAATGACGTCACGGGCGTCGCCTAGCAACGAAGCGCCACCTCCTCACCCCAGCTGCGCCGCCGGCGGTCGCTTCGACTCCGCTACAGTCACAGCGCCACCTAACGACGCCTTGCCTAACCTCGACAGCAGCGCCACTCAGTCCTTCGCCTTAGCTCTGCCTAACTTCTCCCCACAGCCGATATATAGCCCCGTTTCGCCGAGGCGTGGAGACACACTTTGCCTCGTACTTTACGCCGAGCACATGGGTCATCCAAAGAAGATCGTCACGCCCGAAGAAGAGGAGCATCGGCGCGAAAAGCGCCGCCCTGCCACTCGAGAGCGACTCCGAAGACTTCGCACCGATCCGCAGTTTCGTACCAGGGACGCAACGTTCATTTTCTCTTTCTCTCGCCCGTGGCATGCTATGTTAGAATCGTCGGTACAACGCAATCGTATGGTTCCCATAAATGCACGTTCTGCAAGCGTGGGTCTAAAGCCTAGTGGTTATGACGCTCGCCTTCGGAGCGTGGGAACCCAGGTTCTAATCCCGCCTCTCCAAGATAGTTTAAAAAGGCTAAGTGCAAGCTAAGAGAGAACCAAGTTAAAGTGAATGAAAAGGGAAAGTTAAAGCTAACAGAGAACCAAATTAAAGCTAAGAGAGAACCAAGTTAAAGCTAGGGAAGGGCGACCAGCTTTGCTGTTCGCTCAGATTTCCCACCACTAGTGTGAAGGTGCCCCCATTTTTTCCTTCGTCCTTATCGTCACCGTCCACGGTTGGTTCATCTGATATGCACCCAGTGCAACCATTTCCGGCATGAGAGACAGTCGTGTAAGAGCGTCTCGAAAATGTGCCACTCTGTAAGGCCTTGCCTTAACAACACCATGTAAAGATCACCAGCCCTTCACCAGCCCTGTCGAGAAAATAGGGGAAAGCGAACCTTGTCGCGTGTGTACTTGACATTACTTTCCTGTAGTTATGAGGCGTGCACCATCGTTGTCGGGTTCCTGAAGGGCAAGATGACGCTGTCGCAGGCGTCCCGCTTCGTTTGCCCTAAACTTAGGGTCGGCGGCTCTTCGCTGATGTTTCGCCTGGGCTTCGGAAGCCCTCACACTAGAATCTGCACGTCGACGACGAGCCTTCCCGAGCGAGTTCGCGGCGCCGTTGCTCAAACGCAGCCTGCTCTTAGGCGGAATGCACCACGCACGGCTTTCTCATCCGGGTGAAAAAAGTGATCTGAGGCGAGGGAAGCCCAGCAGGGCGCGCGCCAACCCCCTTACCTTAAACCCGGCCACGGCGGCCGCATTTCGATGGGGGAGAAATGCGAAAACACCCGTGTACTTAGATATAGGTGCACACTAAAGAACCCCAGGTGGTCTAAATTTCCGGAGTCCCCCACTACGGCGTGCCTCATAATCAGATCGTGGTTTTGGCACGTTAAACCCCATAATTTAATTAACCACTTTCCTTCCCTTTCCCTCCCCGCGCCACACCAAACGACCTTGATTGGTGGCGCGCGTCACGTGATCCGGACCCTGGCCGCTTTCCCCGCACCTGCTCTACTCTGGGAGTAGCGGGCTTTTCACAGCAGAGCTGTTTAAGCTCTCAGTTGCGCCGCGTAGTGAGAACAAAAACTGCTCCTACCGATGACGTCACCGCGCATTGCCTAGCAACCACCTCGCGGAGTGGCGTGTGCTTCGCCTCCTCTCGGTGCCATGCACATGCTGTCTTGACATGGGGCGTTAAGGAGAGGGAAGGAGAGCATGCGTGCGGCGCGCGCTATTCTCGGGAGAGAGAAAGAGAAAATGAGAGAGAAAGAGAGAGAGAAAGAAATTGTAGCAGCACCAACGAGGCAACGCGCATAGCTGCTGCCGACGCCGTCCGCGTTTCCCCGGTCCCCTCGTTCGCGCCGAACGCGCGCGGTGTCGGTAACTGCAGCAGGCGCCTCTGGCGGCGGCTCGGCAGGTTTCGACCAGCCACGCCTCGGCAAGTGTGGAGGCTCAGCTTGGCCGTGACGTCACCGGGGAGATAAAGCTTGGAGCCGCCGCGACGGCGGCAGAATTCTCGTTGACTCTGTGGCGAGTACATGTAGCCTTGACATGGGACGACCAAAAATCCGGACACACGAAGAAGCCGCTAATCTGGACGTGCGTCGCGCGGCCAAGCGAGAATATGCGCTTCGGCGGCGAGCCGATTCGGAATACCGTACCTAGCAGTACTTAGCATTTCCTAGCAAAACTTGGCCAGTAAACCCTGGTGGAAGTCATAGTCATGAGCATGACTCAGCAAAAATGACAATGACTCAAAGAAAGGAGATTAACACTCAAAAACCACTGGATTGGGTTCGGACGTGGACACTAATTGAAGGAAACGCTAAAGGATGATGGTGGAAGTCATACTCATGAGCACGACTCAGCAAAAATGACAATGACTCAGCGAGAAAATGTTAACACTGAAAGACCACTGAAATGGTTTCGGACGTGGATACTAAGTGAAGGAAACACTGAAGGATGATGAGAGAAGTCATAGTCATGAGCATGACTCAGGAAAAATGAGAATGAATCAGCGAAAAATTATTAACACTCAAAACCCCCTGGAATGGGTTCGAACGTGGGTACTAAGTGAATGAAACACTAAAGAAGATGGTGGAAGTCATAGTCATGAGCATGACAGAGCAAAAATGAGAATGACTCAGCGAAATAAAGATTAACACTCAAAGACCACGGAAATGGGTTCGGACGTGGGTAGAAAGTGAAGGAAATACTACAGGATGATGGGACAAGTCATAGTCATGAGCATGACTCGGCAAAAATGACGACTGAGCGAAAATGATTAACAAAAAAACCACTGGAATGGGTTCGGACATAAATGATAGGTCATGACATGAATGTCATGACATGCATGTGTAGGTCATGAAACAGCCGCCTGCACCTCGGTGCTGCAATTGTCGTTTCGTTAACTTGGTAGGTTTCGCATAACATCGATTCCCACAGGGGTGGGATCTGCCGGCTTTTTTAAAATTTTATTTTGCTATGGATTGCATTAAACAAGAAATAAATGGCTCTTATAACTGCAAGCATTTCTTTTGTTTGTTGTTGTGTATTTTTCTTAGATCCAAATGAAAGTCGAAAAGCTAGTAGTACTTAGTGGGTTTGTGCCACAGGTAGGGAATAGAGCAACTATGAAGGAATTTCAAAAAAGCTGCACAGCTGAACTTCGTTTCTTTGATTTCACTTATGCTAATTGCTTCTTCAGACCAAATAACCTTGGGGCTGAATTAAAAAAAATATTGTGCTTTCCTTACTACTTAAAGCTGTTGTTTTTTTCCCCTGCTAAGTGTGTAACCTGTCACATTCGGGGTTTAAAGTCAACCGAAGGCAACGATGACGCAGTGACGACCAAGAGCACTATTCTGCTTTTTAAAGCGAAACTTTATATGTCTAGGCGAAATCGTGTATGGCTAGGCAAAGTCGCCTGTGTACAAAAAGCTATTATCATCAGCATTGGCTCGAACGTCATCGTCTTCCGCAGCTGGACTCGGAGGCGCCCCTCGGGTTGCGCTCGTGCTCGGCACGCGCTCGTGCCACTGCTCCCGCGTTCATCATCGTCTTCTTCCATAGCTGGCTGCGTTGCCGCTCATCATTCCAGCACAGAATTTCACTTCTCCTCTGTCGTCGTAATGAAGAGGCCGCGTTTACGGGGCTGCGAGCCATTCATTGTCTTACGTAACGGATATGTTTAATTTTGAAGCAATTTAATTTCGAAGGATCGCAAGCGGCAATGGCGGGAGAATGCTACTAACCACGCCGCCGAGCAAACACGGGACATCGAACGCAAGCAACAACGGTGGACTGCGGGCATACCGTTAGCGACGTCGCTCTCTCAGTCGCAGCCGAACGTGTGTGTAACCTCATAATTGAGAAATTCTTTATTGAATCCTCGGGAATAACCCAGTGATAAACACCGGGGCCGCACGTTTCAGCACATTTCAGCTTCGCTGGTTAACCATCTTCACGGAGTGGAAGGGCCGACGAATGTTTTTCTTATTGTTGAACACATCGCTTCTTGACCAATCCATTGTTGTGGGCATGCGCCATTGTCTGGTGTCATCATCATCCACATAATCGCTGGCACAGCGCGTGTTGCGCGAGAAGCCCACGCGCAGAAGAAGCCCCGCGGTTCGCCGAGTCGAGACTGCGATCCTCAACCACGGCCCTCGAGTCTCGAGTCTCGACCCTTTAAGCTCAGCGACTCCCCTCATCGAGGCATGGCCGACGCGAGGAAGGCCAGCGTGTCCAGTGCAGCCTCGAAGTCATCTTCGTCCGGACACTCGACCTCTTCGGGGAAGTCCAAGGACAGCGGGAAGCCAACGAAACGCAAGCAGTCGCGGGCTTCGAGCGTCGGAAGCAGCGGCAAGGTAAGTGCGAAGACGGTTGGAGCCCGTTTTTTGAGGGGCAGTAATACCGCGTACTGCTGGGCTTGTTGGTGGTGCCTTGTATCGCGTTAACTATAGGGTAACACCGTAGCGAAGGAGGCGAGACAAGCACGAAAACTGAAAATAGTGCGACGCTTTGCCTGTTTTCTTCGCTATCATGTTGTCCATGTTAGAGCGGTAACAAACGCAATCTTTAATGGCCCGCGCTTGTTCGGACCCTACCCAACCCTACCCCTGCCACTCTTCTTGGGACCGCCGTGTCCGGCCGGGGACAAGCTCTTTGCTTTATCATCCATCCGACAAAGTCCGTTCGAAAAATGAACTATTAGAACTTCCAGGCCAGCTGTCCTCCCGCGACGATAAACGTGACTGCTGCGACCAGCACGATGTAACCCTCGGAAACAGTACAAAACAGTAACCACCGCTTGATAAAAGAGCATTCACTATACTTAACAGCAAGGTGGACCGGAATATTGCAAGGCCTCCCCTTGCACTGGGTTCTATTCCTTACTCATAACACACCGCTCGCCACCGCCCAAGGCGGTCGCGAGCGGTGGTTGTGATATAGTCTGAGCGCGCTGCTCGGATGACTGACGAAGTAGGAAAAAAGAAATAGTAGAATGGACACGTTATCCAAGTATCTTGTTTCCTCAATATTGGGTGCGTATATGCAGTACTTCAACGGAATGAGCGTGCTGTTAAGGCAAGAAATGGGCATTGAATTATACGAGGCGGGGCGCAGCCTCTCATCGCATAATCTCGACGTCGCACGCGTCGCGCGACCGTCTTGCAACACGGCGGCAGTCTTGTGGCCAAAAAAAAAAAAAAAGAAAACGTGCGTGGCACTTCCTTCGTCTATACGTAAGAATCTCAAGGGAGGGGAGTGATGAAGTGATCAACAGATAGTCACCACATTCGGCACGGCAGGACTTATACCACTAGCCTTCGTTAGCCGATCCGAAACAACCTTACGGAGACATAATGTCGTGGACAGGCTGCATTAAATATAGCGTGCGAGAACGCCTGTGTTGTACGTCTACCTGTCGTTTTGAGTTGGCGTTGCTCTTCAGAATATTGCGTTGAAATACATGGCACTTGCAGAACAGTTTCAGAGCACTGTGGTCGTAGTAGCTAAATGCGTGTCGCCTCGGTAGCAAACGTGCATTGCCTATTCTGGGAGTACGTACTAGCATTAATGGACAACTGAAATGAAAAGAAGTAAACGCATATAGGAGCATGAAATCTTGAAGATCGCGCTAAGCCAGGGGGCTTAATAATGTGACTGATTAGCAATTCAAGGCGCGATACATGATAGAGAGGTATTCGTAGCAAGAAATGACTAGCGTCGTTACACGTAATGGATTTACGAAGCTTCTTAGATCTGCGTAGTCGATATAAATCCCCTAAGGTGACACTGTTACTGGCCTGGCTGGCTTAGATAGTCGTTTTTCAGTTCATGACATTTTGTCGCAGGAAGAAGTTTAAAAAAAAATCCCCGCACATTCCATTCAGTGAAAAATTTCGAACAGCGAAGCTGTGTTAGTTACACCGAGGGTTACACCATGCAAGTCAAATTTCGCAAGCAGTCTAGATATAAATCTCTTGTTTCACCATTATTTCTCCTTATTTTCGCTTTTGCGTGCTTCGCGTGGTGACCATGCTTTAGGAGTCTAGGGCGCGCAGCTCGGGGTCGGCCCTACGACGACGAGCCCGTTCACGAGCCAACTCTCGTTGACGCTCGCGGTAGGCAGCTTGTTCCTCAGGAGTATGCACTACTCGTTATCCTCCCATATAGTAGCTGGTATGGAATGTGCGGAACCACTAATTCAAAGCTCCGCATATAGACGTTTTCACGAGGGCGCTTCCGACGGTCTGGCGTGGAGAGTATGTGTCAGTGTTGCCTGTTCGGTCTGGACTGTGAGCTTGCCTTGCGCTTGCATTGCGGAGTGGTAGCTTTCCTTCGATGTTTCCGTTTATTTTTGTCGCGAATGACTTACGCTCGTAAATAATGACATATATACTCATCAAAAGGCTACAGGCCAGCACTGTGCAGTTTATGGGTGCACAAACAACCAGCGGAAAATAACGATTTTGGGGACTAAGTGTGTCCACAACACAGCACTCCGCGAGACCACTGCCGATGTGATATGTTCATCACGTTTCGCCGGTTTCCTGCATCACCTGAGGACTTGGCATTCCAGTCTAATGTGAACCAATGCACACATCAGTAAAATAACGCATTTTGGTAAACCTTTTTCGGCACATTTCCCAATAGGTTGCGAGAATTGTCAGCTCTTCGATGCAATATTTTCTCGTATGTAGTGGCAGAGGCTACATTTGTTATTCTTTCAAACACGACTTTATTCCAGTGCCTAATACGGGGGCCACGCGGCGCACTTTTGATCGTGATCGAGGCCGATCTGGGTCAAATTTCTTGGTCGCGATTGGCTTCTTTGCTCAATCTGCGGAAGGGAGCCAATCGCGGTCGAACATTCCGATCCAGATCGTTCTCGATCGCTATCAAAAGTGGCCGTGTGACACCGGTATAAGACAAATTGAAGCACTCTGCGAGAGAACTAGTCGGTAAATACACTTCGCAACTATCTGGAATAATCGTGTCCTATGGAAGATGTATGCAGACCCTGTGTCTACCAAAACATTGTCTCTGCGTTCACACGCACCCTGCGCGGCCCTGCCCATAAAGTTAATAACTTCAACAGTGTGGTGCTGCATCGAGCTCACCCATCTTTGAGCGTTGTCTATGTGCTTGGGCAGCAAGAGAATGCAAAAACGAACGTGTCAACCTCATCAGCGCGGCCTAGCACCAGTGCTAGAGTTCGGGAACCGTAATGCGCTAACTGTGCATGGCGTAAAAATGCGCTAAATGAGCCCGCGCAAGTTAGAACGTAAAAAATGGTATTCGCATGGGTACGCGCGGACAATACCATCATGCTTGCAAGAATAACAGTATCGAAAAAAATAAATTATTCGCACAGTCGATCAAGTGAAATACTTACGTGCGTGCAGTGACCGCTTCGCTGACCACTAAGCGCTTTTCACTCACGGTCAGTAGTGGTTTACACTCATGCATATGTATTTATTCGACAATTGTTGAGACTCGACATTGCTTTATTATGAACATTGCACAGAAACTAGAGAAACAGCAGAGATGGCCCTAACGCTGCAATATTATTGGCTTATTTCGGTTCAGAGATAGCGCACATGAACAATTCCTTCCGTACGCCGTATCTTCAATACAAACTTCGCGCACGATCTGCGTTAAGGTTCACCGTGAGCGAAGCTTGTTCCAAATTCAGACATTCGAAAGAAAAGCCATTCCAGGTAAACAAACGTAAAAAATAGGTAAACAAATATATCTTTATAACAAGTCCTGTTATATCCCTGTTGGGATTGACAGTATGTATAAATAAATAACTACTAAACATTAAAAATAAAAATCTAGCACCTGGGCTCAGGCGCGGATCCAGGGGGGATGTCCGGATGTCCTGACCCCCCCCCCCCCCCTCAAACTTCTGCATCGCCCCCTCGCTGACATGGTGGATGGCCTTGTCGCAAAAAAAAAAAAAAAATACGGCCACCAGCATTCTTCAAAATTATTTTTCGCGAGACCAGTGGTATCAGCCATGTAGAAGTAAAGCTAGCTCGCTCACAAGCTTAGTTGTATTCCGTAGGGGTGTGGTGTGGCGAAGTTGCCGTAGTTATTTTTTCTCATGAACACCTTGGACCTCCTGGCGCCGGCCGTGCCTTACTCGTCCCTTCGGTGGCGTCGAATGAACGAGGGGACGTCCCTTTTGCCAAGCACGCAGATGTCCGCGCGAGCGCCTTCGCGCCTGATCAACTCTGTTCCCCATTGAGGTGTCATCGGTTGCCTCATTGGCTGTCATCGGTTCCGCGACCAACCTCCTTAATGAAAGAGATCTCTCGCTGAAGTGTTCATACATAAATAATAACATTGCAACTAACAGCTAAACTAAGAACTACGCATAGGCAACTTTTTTTTAACTGTAGCACTCAGTGTGATCCCAGGTTCTTCTTCTTCTTTCTGTGGTTTTACGTGCGAAAACAAGTTCTGATTATGAGGCTCGCCGTAGTGGAGGGCTCTGAATTAATTTTGACCACCTGGGGTTCTTTAACGTGCACTCCAACGCAAGCACACGGGCGTTTTTGCATTTCGCCTCCATCGAAATGCGGCCGCCGCGGCCGGGATTCGATCCCGCAATTTCGTGCTCAGCAGCACAACGCCTTAGCTGACTGGGCCACCTCGGCGGGCTGTGTGATCAGTTACACGTTGACAATATCCCGTACGAGCACAGTACCGTTCGTACGCTACAAGTTTTTCATTATAACTTCGCAGTTTTATTGTCGTACATTAAGCATAGGAGGCTCAAAGCTGCCGGATCCGTTTACCTGAGTGGCCGTTCTCGCGGAGCGGGGCGAAGCCTCGAGCAGCGGAGCGGCTGCGAAGTGGGGGAGCGTGATGTCAGCGGCCAACGCCAGCACGCGGGCCTAGGATGGCGTCGCGTGGTTAGAGAAACGGGAGCAGATGCGCGCCTTGTGTAAAAGGATGACGTCGCGTGGGAAACAAAACATGAAGGCGCTGGCTCGCGCTCTCGGCTACTAGGCCACATCGTTCTTGCAGGTGGCGTCGTGACTCTTCTTCATACGAGGTGATCCGCATATCGTAAGCAACAAGCGTAGTGGTTGCCGCGTCGGAGCTCCAAAGCAAACGAAGGTGTCTCAGCCGAACACAAAGAATCTTCTTAAGGAAATCAAGGTGTCCCAACAGAACTCCAAAGACGGACCCGTGCTAACGCATGCATAACAAACCTGCGACAGATCATCCCAAATTTTATTTTAAGAAACAATACAGGCTAGACATACCGGGTGTTCAAAATTAAGCTTTATGGTTTTCTTAAAATTAGGCACTGGGAGGCACGGAAAGAGCACCTGCTCAAATAAGTTATGTGGCCAGGGGGACACAAAGTGAGATGATAATTATCGCTGTCAGCAGCCGAATTACCTAAGATTGAATAATTAACTATTCATTGACTGCAGTAAGTTTGTATGTTTGTATTCAAAAGTTAGAGGCAGTCGTGTTTCTACACAGTTTCACTTGGAAGAATTCTTCTAGAATGTCTATGCTCCGAGATATCCAACTCCAAATTTTAATTGTCGTTCGCATGATTACGCATGCAAGAGAGTGAGGATTGGCGCAAAGCTCCTCCATGATGTGACGCGGCGTTTGAGTGCGGCGTTTAGTCTGACAACGCGGCGGAGGCATTAGCAAAGATAATAACTGTCCCCCTTCGCCTCACGGCTGGCGAAAAAAAAAATCGAAGAACCCGTAACCGCTGTCGTAACACGCGACCGCGCAGCCTGTAAAGCTGGCGGCAACTGCCATGCCGAGATAATGGCGCGAGCGGAGAAGCCGGAGTGTAATGCGCGTGCGTAATGGTGACTAGACGACCAGGCATGGTCATTGCCTGGGCTACGCAAATAAAGTGACTGCTGATTTCCAAGTATTGTAAGTTTTATTGGAATCAAAAGCAACAACTACACCATCAACAGCAGAAACCTTTTTAGCTATGCTAACGAATATTTCATACATACTGCCGCTTTAAGTTTGGTGTTGTCATGCACAAATCTCATGACAACACTTCACCCATCAAGATGTGAATGCCCTAAAAAATCTTAAAAATGCTTCCCTTCCACAGCAACACAAAGCATAAACCGCTCGTGCGTCGAGTCGAGAACTCTGCGCAGTAAGACAATTGAAATTTGGAGTCGGATATCTCGGAGCACGAACACGCTAGAATAATTATTCCGACCGATACTGTGTAGAAACACGACTGTCTCTAAGTTTTCAATACAAACATACCCACTTACTGCAGTCGAAAAAAAATAGTTGTTCAACTTTAGTTAATTCGGCTGCTCACAGCGATAATTATCATCTCACTTTGTGCCCCCCTGGCCACATAACTTATTTGCACAGGTGGTCTTCGCGTGCCTCCCAGTGCCTAATTTTAAGAAAAACATCAAGCTTAGTTTTGATCACCCTGTATTATCAGGCACAGCCGCCAAGCACATGGCTGTATTGGGTAATGTCATTTTCCTATAAGCTCGGAGAAACCGATATCTGGCTTCGCTATAGGGCTTCTTCATCTTTCGAGGGTTTTACGTGCCAAAACCAGTTCTGATTATGAGGCACGCCGTAGTGGAAGGCTCCGGATTAAGTTTGACAACCTGGTGTTCTTTACCGTGCACTACAACGCAAGCACACGGGCGTTTTTGCATTTCGCCTCCATCGAATCGAAATGCGGCCGCCGCGGCAGGGATTGGATCCCGGGATCTCGTGCTCAGCAGCGCAACACCTGAGCTGACTGAGCCACCACGGCGGGCTAGAGGTGTTGCTCTAGCCGTATAAAACGCGGGTTTATCGTGAGCAGAAACGGTGCATTTCGGTAAATCAGGAAGGCTACTATCATCATCATCATCATCATCATTGACAGAAGCTGACCCCCCCCTCAGAAAAAACCTGGTCCGCCCCTGCCTGGGCTGTATCAGTTGCGCTGGCATCTGTGATCACTGTCGCGCGTCGGTTCGCTGCAGGTACCGCGCTGCTCGATCGCCACGCTTATGTTTTGACATTTGGTTATAAGCACACTGCACCGCACCAGATCCAATAAATTTTGCATGATTGAGCTGTTCAGTTGCGTCGGAAGCGTATGGAGTAACCACCGCATATCTACCAACCACTGACATGCGTCGTCTGGCCGCCGGCGCCTGGTTCTAAGCATTGACCGACAGCTACGTACGCGCCTGTTTCGCTAAAGGGCTCGTTCACACCGGAGGCGGAGCGGCAAAGCGGCCAAGCGGGCTTTTCAAAGCGGCGAGGCGGCGACCGCGCGTACATGTTCAGACCGCACGGCTCTCTTGGCTGCCCGCGCGGCGGAAGAGGCGGGTCATCTCGCGGTTTTGCGCGCGCGTGTCGCCATCTCGTGGCACCCTCTGTCTCTTCCCTCGCCATCAAGGCGAGGGTAGAGATACATCAGCGCCACCGCCGCAGTGCGTTTTGATTGGCTGCGGCAAAGCGGCGAGCTTGGGCGGGCGGCAAAAAATCGGTCCGGGGGCGATCGGACTAGCCGCCTCGTTTTCCGCCCGCTTTCGCCGCCTGGAGAGGAGGTTTTCCCCGCTTTGCCGCTTGGCCGCTTGGCCGCTCCGCCTCCGGCGTGAACGAGCCTTAAATGAGGCAACCCTCAACCGCGAAACCTAATGGTGATCAGATTCAATCGACGATACAGTCACATGTGCCCAGCAATAACAATGAAATATACCGCTGATTATCACTTCAGGTCTCGACGAAGCAGACGCGGCTGCCGCCGCTACCGACGACGAAACACCACATCCACTGGAACTGGCTGGGCTTGCTGTTGCCATGGCACACCACACTGAGCGCTCACGCGAGCACGTGAAACATGTAGCAAGTCAAGCCGCACAAGACAAGCGAAACGGAAGAAAACAATCGAAATAATGCGCGGCGAAGATCACACAACCGAAGTGCGGCCGGCCTGCTCTCTCGTAAGGCGCACAGTCCAAACCGGCGGCATAACATGTTCTGACGCTAGACGTCGCCCGCGTCGGCAAATGGCGCTGCTCAAACGTCGGTTTGTGAAAAGGTCTATAAAACCAACACTAACGCGAACTCCTCTCACACCCCACTCCTTCCGTTTACCTACTTTTTCCCTACACCGTCATTGGTTGGCGCGCCTCATGCTCTCCCACTCAAACGCGAGTATTGGGCGGCGCGACTTACGTCAACTCCCCCTCCCCGTTCTGATTTTCCTCTGGACCCTCTTACAGCATTCTCACAGGGGAAAGGTGTCATTCCAACTCCTTTCCCCCTGTTGAACTCTTCTTTTCTTCTCCTCTCCCGCTAGGTCACGTGACCCCTTTTAGCGAAGTCCGGCAACGACGGCGCAGGGTCCACATAAACAGATTCGCTGTAAAATAGAGCACACATCATCGCTGACTATGTGTAGCTCTGAAACGGACCGGATGCCGCAGGCGTCACGAGTACTTTTATACAGTTGCCTTCACCCGAAAAGTTCACGTACTCGTGACGCCTGCGGCAGCAAGGATGTTGAACATCCCCCGCCTAGGTTTGAGTGGTGGCGCTGTATCACACTCCAAGGGTTAGTTCTAGTTGTAAAACATAAACCCCCCAGAACGTGGATGGGAGAACGGCGCCGTGGTAGCTCAATGGTAAGAGCATCGCAAGCGTAATGCGACGACATGGGACCGTGCCCCACCTGCGGCCAGTTATTTTTTAATCCACTTTCGTTTCCATTAATTTATCATTTCTTTAATTCAATTAGTATGTACAAGTAATTCCCCCTATGTTGTCCTTAGCGTCATTGTTTGTTGGCTTCTTATGATATGATTAATAGAAATCGGGCCCCTCGGTTCCCTTTCTTCTTGTGTGTACCATTGAAACAGACGAGCGACGCTACACGCTCGGAGACTGCGCTGGTTCCGGCTGCGTCCAAAGCGCCGCCTCCGGAAGTGCCTGCAGATCCTGGCCCTTCAAGGAAACCTTCACACGCGACCAGCTCAAAAGAAAAGGTGACACTCCATAATGATGATGTGGCCATGATAAAAGCGTCGCGTAGCACCAGACAGTTCACACTCGTGAACACTGTAAGCGAGGTAACATTTCTAATTGTGCACGTTTTGAGGAATAAATATTTTACGAGGTGTGTTCAAAAGCAAACTGAACATTTAAAATAGTGCGCCAACCGGCAGAGGGAGTGCGCTGCAGCTACTGAGCGCACGAAACGGCAGGTTTATACAACTGCCATTTGCCGTGTTTCGCTCTGACCGTTGGTATAGGCGAGCTACAGCCGCTTAAGTGATCACGTGCACAAGTCGTTCATGGACTAGTGCCAAAGTGTCAAGAAAAGAGCTTGAAGAACAGTGTGTGTGTGTGAAATATTGTTACAAACTTGGCAAATCTTTCACAGAGACATTTAAATTGCTTAGTTAAGCATACAGGGAGTATGAGTCGCACGCAGCGCTATGAGTGGTTTAAGCGTTTTGAATACGGCAGAATTTCGGTAGGTGACGATCCCGAAACTGGACGACCTCAAAAGACGATGGCCATGTTCGAGAGAGTTCGTGCTGTGATTCGTGGAAATCGTCGTTTAACTGTTCGAGAGGTTGCTGACGAAGTGAACATCAGCGTAGGATCATGCCATCAAATTTTGAGTGACAAACTTGAGATGCGTCGCGCCCTTGCAAAATTCGTGCCACGTTTGTTGACTGACGATCAGAAATAGACCCATGTTGAAATCAGCCAGGAACTGATTGCCACTGCCAATGACAATTAAAACTTCCTTAAGAACATCTAACAGGAGATAAGACGTAGGTTTATGGCTATGATATTGAAACGAAGGTACAGTTATCGTGGTGGGTGGGCAAATTAAGGGTCTCCACATAAAAAAAAGCATGCATGAGTCGGTCAAAGATGAAGGTGACGTTGGTTGTGTTTTTTGTGTGCAAAGGCATTGTCCATCAGGAATTTGTACCACGTGGTAAACAAAGAAATCTACCAGGGAATTCTAGCGTGTTTAAGAAGTTCTATGTGCAGTAAGAGGCCTGAATTTTGGGAAAACCAGATTTGGATGTTGCGTCATGACAATGTGCCGGCTTACGCGTCGCTCCTTGTCCGCAGCTATCTAGCAAAACATGACACTCTCGTTTTACCACATCCACCGTATTCTCCGCACCGTATTCCCCAGCACGAGTTTTCCTGTTTCCCAAGCTTAAAACCACGTTGAAGAGACATCGTTTCCAAACACTAGAGAAGATTCAGGACAATGCGACAAGTGACATACTCGCCTTCCCAGAAAGTGCGTTCCAGGAGGCTTTCCAAAAATGGAAGAAACGATGGGAAGAGTGTATTGCCAGTAGCAGGGACTACTTTGAGGGGGACAGTGCTTAAAATGTTGTACAATAAGTAATAAAGATGTCATAGCAAAAGTTGGGTTTCTTTTTGAACACCTCATATTATTTAAACAGCCATGCGGACATACATGATTTGGTTATATGTTGCTATAGCTTTGAAGGTAGGCATTGATGATATGGAAATTTGCAGGGGTAGTATGCGCTTTAGCGCCAGGCTGCATGTTGTACATACGGGAACATGACACCTGACACCAAATATTCTTTCTTCCAAATTAAGTCAGTCCAAGGCCAACGACCACGCAACGAACCTAAGAAATGCTGAGCGACCCGATGCGATGCATATGTGACTTGATTGCCTGTGTAGGATTGCATTTTTCGAACGTTGTAGTTGAATGAAGACAGACTTCGTTAAGTTGCATAGCCTTTATTTTAGACCATGTAGCCGTTGATTACACGCACACACTTTCACGGACGACTCTACACTTGCACAGTATTGCGTTGTGATCGCTGTGGTAGACGGTCTGAGGTTCTGCCGTTGCCGGCACACGGGATCGGCCTTACGGGCACGATCGCGCTCGCGCTTACGTTCGCGTACGGCAGCCTCTTCTGTCGTGCGCTGCACCCGCGGCCTACCCATAGTGACGGCCGGCAATGGATTGCGTGACGCGCTTAATGCAATGCAGATATATACAGTTCGTCTGCGTAGCGTGGCTTTGCGGTTCCCATTGTTCCTATCGGTACAACTGCGAATGTCAGCTGTAGTGTTCTACGATACGTATGTCGTGCGCCGTTGTTCTATTGTGTGCGCAGATAGTTCCACTGTGTAAGTTGGCTTTCCTGCAGTGCGTTTTCGGCGCTCACGGACGAATCAGTGATACTTAGAAAGCTTCGCTATAATAAAAAAATTGCGGCAGAACCCATCTCTCGATGACTGTCGACGGTAATGCGCTAGCATTGTATCAATATAGCGACGCAATGTATTTCCGCCGCCGAAACGAGTTATGTATGAGGCGCGTTAGGCAGCGGGTCTCCTCCTCCGCGCTTCCCTAAGAACACTCGGGGCCTTCTAGCGTAGCCGCCGCGATACTTGCGCGTGGCCTCCAAGATACATGGCGCGCCAGTGCGTACGAACGCTGAGAAACGCGTCATGCGGTAACGGAGATCCTCTTTGGCGCTTCTTCCTGGACACGAAGCGCCATCTAGTGGCACCACCGAGAAGTCAGCTCGTGGCCTCCGAGACCAGAATCGTGGCGCGCCGCCGCCTGCGATCGCTGAGAATCGCTCCCTCGCTTGCCTCGCACTCGGTGGAGCTATGACTCATATTGGGGAGAGGTTCATTAAAGAGCGCCACATACCCAATGCACTCATGGCGCAGCTAACTAAAGCGTTTGTGTGAAAGACGTCCGTTGAAAAGCGGCACATGCAGAGCCAGTGCATTTGTGGCGCAGCCTGTTAAAGCGTCGGGTTGCTGTCCTTGAAGAGACCTGGTGACGTGGGTTCGATTCCGCTCAGCTTCGGATAAATTTAAGGGATCGTTTCCCTCATTGTAGAGCGGCACATTCGCAGTGTCACATGCCTTGTTCCCCAAGTTGGCGTCAAAGATGTCCATTGAAGAACGACACACGCGTATACTGACACATGCAGTGACCCAATTTGGCATCAGTGAGGTTATTTGAAGACCAGCCCAGACCGAGTGGAGCATATACCCAGTGCCCCAAGTCGTATACCATACATATCCAAGTCGTATACCTACATATACATACCCAGACCCATGTCGACGTGAAAGAGGCGCATTGAAGAGCGGCACGCATGTACACATTGTCACATACATCGTGACCCAAGTTGGTCCAATGGTTGGTTTCAAACCCTGTTACCTAGGCACTGCTGCGCGATGTGCTACCCGTTTCAGCACTTTCACATAGTGGAAAATATAGGTGGGAAAACAGAAAACGAAAACGGTCGTTTCCACATAGGTGGGAAAACGGTTAGATACACACACACACACACACACACACACACACACACACACACACACACACATATATATATATATATATATATATATATATATATATATATATATATATATATATATATATATATTGTGAGACGACGTCCGAGACGAAGGCAGAGCTCTTGTATTGTCACACAGCGCGAGACAGCCCACGAACACCAACCCGACAAAATGGTGATGATTATGAGGATGGGTATATACACATGAAGGCGATGATGAACTGCACAGTTAGCGCTCACTATATATATATATATATATATATATAGCCCTCGGAAAGGGCGTGGAGTACCCTAAAAATGCTACCGCATTCAGCAATTCCACCGCATATACCGCCATTTAAGGTAAGGCTAACTGAAGTCTTGAATACGAAACTAGCTGTCTGTATAAGCTACATGAGCAGGCTGTCTTACATACACGCACTGGCGAACACGTTTATTAACTCATTACGGCTGCCACATCGGACACTTGAAGAGAGGAGTCGAGCAAACGCCATCGCTGACTGTTTGTACCATTGAAACGGACTAGCGACGCTGTACGCTTGCAGACTGCCCTGGTTCCGGTCGAGCACAAAGTGCCGCATTTCGAAGTGCCTGCACCTCCTGGCCCTTCAGAGAAACCTTCACACGGGACCAGCTCAAAAGAAAAGGTGGGACTCCATAATGGATTACGAGGGCATTATAAAAGCCTCACGTAGCTCCAGACAGTTCACAACCGTGAACACTTATAAGTGCTGTAGCATTTGTAAATGTGCACGTTTTCGCAAAGAAACAATAAAAATTCTTAACAGCCACGCGGCAACTGCAATATTTTATCATGAATTGGTTATATTTTGCTGTAGCTTTGAAGGTAGCATTGACGATATGAAATTTTGCAGAGGCAATATGTACTTTGTCGCCACGTGTCATGTTCTACACAAAAGAATTCATAACACCTGACAGTGAAATTAACTTCGGTTCTTTCCTCCAAATTTTATTTCGATGGATGTGAAAGATAGGCCTAAAAAACTTCTGCCGCATATATAATCGTTTAAGGTAAGGCTAACTGAACTCTTCATATAAGAAACTAGCTGTCGACTTAACCTCCGCCCCTCCTTTCCCAACATTCAACTGATCATTGAAAAATAAGCGCACATTTCAAACTCCTTATCTTGCTAACCAGTTCAAAGCCCGATTTCAGGCATACAAAATACTGCATTTCTAAGTAACGTACAGGTGAGGGATTTCAAAAGCTAATATACATAATACCGCGCACATTGAGTCGACGCGGAACTCCTTGAACTATCATTGCAGAATATGTGGGATGTTCGCTGTAAACAAAAGTGTCCCTAAGCGATTTATAGTCAATGACACAGGTTGAGTTACTGTCATTGTTTTTACATTGATTGGCACTGTTCTATTTTTTGCTTTCTAGTGCCTCTTCTGTTGAGGCACGTAATGCTGTGGGATCTTTTTGTTGTACACTACGTAATTAGTCGTCAATGCAGTGGCTCATTGCATTTTTATGGGAGGGCAGACCGTCGTCAGGTGTATTCAACGCCCTTAGCTTGCTCTCTCTTGGTTTGCCAAGACAATGAACTGGCATACCGAAATAAAGCAATAAATGGAAACAGTTACCTCTAAAATGCTAAAGTGCACGCATAACTTCGAGTTACTGTGTCTAGCGTGTGATTACATCTGATGGTTGCAGGAGTTGGTCGAAGGCTAAGCTGTAGAACATTTTACTTCTTTAACAGCGAAGTGCTGCTTTGCGCAAAGTCACCTAGGTCTGCTTAGAAGGTGACCGTCGCTGTTATAGTACAAACACGACAACCTGTATCTTGGAACGCTACATACTTAATATTGCCGGAAGACACGCCGATAAACGTATCTCCATGGCTTCGTTTTGCCTGCTTGTTGCTTCGGTTCTGGTAAATTCATTCACGGCGCAATAAATTTCCTTAGCCCCATGGTCTCCGGCCCTTCGCTATGTACACCCTCAGCCAAAATGAAATGGACCACGGGATTTGTGTTCAAAGCCGGTATTTTTTTCTAGTGTGTGCTTGTAACGAAGAAATGTTCCATGATTAGGAGTCTTCAACAGAGCAGCATACCAAATAGCAGTTAGTGACGTTCATTTGCACGTTTTCAATAATCGTTGGCTGAACAAAGATGAAGCGTTCTGTCTCACATTGGCGGGGAGTGCGCGTTTATCGGCGCGGACCACTTTCCCGCTGTTTCTTCAGCTGTCAACTTGCTCTTCCTTGAAAGTGCTGCAACACAACGAGTCAGTGACGTTAACCTCGTCACTTTGCAGCCTTCTGCTCCGCCAGAAACCCAACAGGACAAGGGCAGGGTGGCCACCGCTGCTCTACGACGGCTCTCAAAAAAATGGATCGGTGCAGACGAACATGTGAGTCCGTTTTCCTCGTGATGTGGTAATGGGTGACAGGGAACGTCACCTGTCTTGCTGCAACTGTAAGCAGCTGTAAACATGAACCACCGCTGTGGCTGTCAGTGGCGAAGGGGTTCTGCTGTGCATGAGCACGAGTTCGCGGGTACGATTCTCGCGGCCGCGTTCTTATGGGCGAGGGATCCTTGACCGCTCGTGTATACTGTGCTTTCGGTGTTCTTAAGGACCGTGCATCCAGGACTATGGGGCCGTGGGGGGGGGGGGGGGGTTGGTCCGGAGCTTGACCAGCATGGAGGGGCCCAGGCAGAGACAAAAGGGGCTCCACGTAACGAGTAATAAAAAGTTTTATTGCGATAGCCATTATATGGACACTTCAACCGGATTTCTGCCGTCGGCGTCGCCGTCGCTGTGAGGTTCCGTATAGATATAATCTTCGCCGCGCGCCGTATGCCCGAGCGGAAGCGTGCGGGGACGCACGCTATCACGGAGAGCGAACGCACTCAATCTCCCACGCGCAAGCAAGGAAGCGAGCGCCGGAGGGAGCGGGGGGAGGGGAGGCTCGTCGCTCGCCCGCACCGTCTCTTATCTCCACACGGCTCTGACCTTTCTATGCGCTGTGCATTCGCCACTCAGTTTCCGTTGAAGCGATAGACCGCACGTACCTTCGCCCGCTGCGGCGTATGCGCTTGCTGCCAGCGTTTTGAGAGTCGTTGTCTGCAGTCATTCAGTGTGATCTATTCATGTTTGTTTGTGCGCGCTCACACCACGCTTGTTCATTCAGTTAGTAATAGTCGGACCACATTTTACGACGCACGCTACACATGCAATGCTGCCCGGATCGGCAGTGCAGCGCTACAGGTGCGTCCCTTCGCACGCGCTGCCCACGGGAAGCACTTCTCATCAACACCACCGTTTCACACACGCCTTCTCGCGGTCATCGAGTCTCTCTTCATGTCGGTCTACTTACGCCGCAGCACACCTGCTTACTTAATCAGCTCATGTTTACTACAAATCATATTGCTACCAAAGCCGCTCACCTTACTTCGTATGACATTGCTTTGTTGCTATCGCATTCATTGCTTCGCCCTTAGGGCGAAACTGTGACATTTTTTTTTCATCGTTACGGAGCGGTCAGCTCTACAAACCTGTTCTCGGAGAGCGACAGACAGTCCAGCTTGCTCAAAAACTGAAGGCTGAAGTTCGTCGGCGGGGACGGACTTTATAGAGTCGGGAACGACTTCGTGCAGGGGGAAGGAGAGAGCGAACGCTCTCCACGCTTGCGGCCGCCGTTCGGTGCACGAAAAAAGCTCAACGGTTCCTCTAGCCGCCACTAGCACAGTAGAGGGTAAGGCACTGACTGACACGCACACACAGACACCGCCGGCGTCTTCCTTGCGCAGAATAAGGAACGAAAGCACGCGCGAAGCTTAACCGTCCCGCTCACTCAACGGAGACATCACTGCGGAGCTTATGCAGACATCAGGTGGCTGCGCGCGCTGTATAGACCTTTTCACAAACCGACGTTTGAGCAGCGCCATTGGCCGACACGAGCAATGTCTAGCGTCGCCGCCATTTTGGACTGTGCGCCTTGCGAGAGCAGGCAGGCCGCACATCGGTTGTGTGATCTTCGCCGTGCATTATTTCGATTGTTTTCTTCCGCTTCGCTTGTCTTGTGCCGCTGGACTTGTTACATGTTTCACGTGCTCGCGTGAGCGCTCAGTGTAGTGTGCCATGGCAACAGCAAGCCCAGCCAGTGGATGTGGTGTTTCTTCGCCGGTAGCGGCGACAGCCGCGTCTGCTTCATCGAGACCTGGCGTGCTAATCAGCGGTATATTTCATTGTTATTGCTGGGCACATGTGACCGTATCGTCGATTCAATCTGATCACCATTACGTTTCGCGATTAAGAGTTGCCTCATTTAGCGAAAGCAGCCGCGTACGTAGCTGTCGGGCAATGCTTATAGAACCAGGCGCCGGCGGCCCGACGACGCGTGTCAGTGGTTGGTAGATATGCAGTGGTTACTCCATACGCTTCCGACGCAACTGAATAGCTCAATCATGCAAAATTTATTGGATCTGGTGCGGTGCAGGGTGCTTATAACCAAATGTCAAAGCATAAAGCGTGGCGATCGAGCAGCGCGGTACCTGCAGCGAACCGACGCGCGGCAGTGATCACAGATGCCAGCGCGACTGATACAGCCCAGGTGCTAGATCTTTATTTTTAGTATTTATTTATTTATACATACTGTCAATCCCAATAGGGATTATAACAGGACTTGTTATAAAGATATATTTGTTTACATATATTTTACGTTTGTTTACCTGGGATGGCTTTTCTTTCGAATGTCTGAATTTGGAACAAGCTTCGCTCACGGTGAACCTTAACGTAGATCGTGCGCGAAGTTTGTATTGAAGATATCGCGTACGGCAAGAATTGTTCGTGTGCGCTATCTCTGAAGCGAAATAAGCCAATAATATTGCAGCGTTAGGGCCATCTCTGCTCTTTCTCTTGTTTCCCTTACACCGTCTCACTGTGCTATGTTCATAATAAAGTAATGTCGAGTCTTAACAATTGTCGAATAAATACATATGCATATGACTGTAAACCACGACTGACCGTGAGTGCTCAGCTCAGCGAAGCAGTCTCTGCTCGCACGTATTTCACTTGATCGACTGTGCAAATTTTTTTTCGTTACTGTTATTCTTGCAAGCATGATGCTATTGTCCGCGTACCCATGCGAATACCATTTTTTACGTTCTAACTTGCGCGGGCTCATTTAGCGCAATTTTACGCCATGCACAGTTAGCGCATTACGGTTCCCGAACTCTAGCACTGGTGCTAGGCCGCGCTGATGAGGTTGACACGTTCGTTTTTGCATTCTCTTGCTGCCCAAGCACATAGACAACGCTCAAAGATGGGTGAGCTCGATGCAGCACCACACTGTTTAAGTTATTAACTTTATGGGCAGGGCCGCGCAGGGTGCGTGTGAACGCAGAGACAATGTTTTGGTAGACACTAGAGCACTGCACGGGCCGATTTTTTCAGCCCGGGCCCGACCCGGGCCCGTTTTTACGTTGGGCTGCCCGCCCGAGCCCGATGAAAACTTTTATGGCGACACCCGGGCCCGGCCCGGGCCCGGAAATAATCTACGTTACCCGCCCGGCCTGGCCCGCCACCTCTTTACCTTAGGCCCGAGCCCGGCCCGAGCCCGACTCGAAACCGGCCCGAACCGGGCCCGAGACCGAAAAATAATGTTTTTCAGAGTTGAGACCCCCGAGAATAACTCGCTGCACGTGACATGCACACCACCAGAAAGCCCGAGCCCGGCCCGGGCCCGCGTTAAAAAACCCGAGCCCGGCCCGGGCCCGAGTCAAAAAGCACACGCCGTGCCCGAGCCCGGCCCGAGCCCGTGAAAAAACTGTGCTACCCGGCCCGGCCCGGCCCACGGGCCGGGCCGGGCTCGGGCTTTTGGGTAAGCCCGAGCCCGTGCAGTGCTCTAGTGGACACAGGAGTTTGTATACATCTTCCACAGGACACGATTTTTCCAGATCGTTGCGAAGTGTATTTACCGACTAGTTCTCTCGCAGAGTGCTCCAATTTGTCTTATACCGGTGTCACACGGCCACTTTTGATAGCGATCGAGACCGATCTGGATCGGAATGTTCGACCGCGATTGGCTCCCTTCCACAGATTGAGCAAAGAATCCAATCGCGACCAAGAAATTCGACCCATATCGGCCTCGATCACGATCAAAACTGCGCCGCGTGACCCTCGTATTAGGCACTGGAATGAAGTCGTGTTTGAAAGAATAACAAATGTAGCCTCTGCCACTACATACGAGAAAATATTGCATCGAAGAGCTGACAATTTTCGCAACCTGTTGGGAAATGTGCCGGAAAGAGTTTACCAAAATGCGTTATTTTACTGATGTGTGCATTGGTTCACATTAGACTGAAATGATAAGTCCTCAGGTGATGCAGGAAACCGGCTAAGCGTGAACAAACCACATCGTAGCAGTGGTCTCGCGGAGTGCTGTGTTGTGGACACACTTAATCGTTATTTTCCGCTGGTTGTTTGTGCACCCATAAACTGCACAGTGCTGGCCTGTAGCCTTTTGATGAGTATATATGCCATTATTTACGAGCGTAAGTAGTTCGTGACAAAAAAATGTCAGTTTCGCCCTAAGGGCGAAGCAATGAGTGCGATAGCAACACAGCAATGTCATACGAAGTAAGGTGAGCGGCTTTGGTAGCAATATGAATTGTAGTAAACATGAGCTGATTAAGTAAGCAGGTGTGCTGCGGCGTAAGTAGACCGACATGAAGAGAGACTCGATGACCACGAGAAGGCGCGTGTGAAACGGTGGTGTTGATGAGAAGCGCTGCCCGTGGGCAGCGCGTGCGAAGAGACACACCTGTAGCGCTGCACTGCCGATCCGGGCAGCATTGCATGTGTTGCGTGCGTTGGAAAATGTGGCCCGACTATTACTAACTGTGGTGTGAGCGTGCACAAACAAACATGAATAGAACACACTGAATGACTGCAGACGACCGTCAAAACGCTGGCAGCAAGCGCATATATACGCCGCAGCGGGCGAAGGTACGTGTGGTCTATCGCTTCAACGGAAACTGAGCGGCGAATGCACAGCGCATAAAGGTCAGAGCCGTGTGGAGATAAGAGACGGTGCGAGCGAGCGACGAGCGCGGTTGTTGGCAGCGTAGAAATGCCCCCCCCCCCCCGCTCCCTCCGGCGCTCGCTTCCCGCTTCCTTGCTTGCGCGCGGAAGATTGAGTGCGTTCGCTCTCCGTGACAGCGTGCGTCCCCGCACGCTTCCGCTCGGGCATACGGCGCGCGGCGAAGATTTTATCTATACGGAACCTCACGGCGATGGCGACGGCGACGCCGACGGCAGAAATCCGGTGGAAGTGTCCATATAATTGCTATCGCAATAAAATAAACGGAAACATCGAAGGAAAGCTACCACTCCGCAATGCAAGCGCAAGGCAAGCTCACAGTCCAGACCGAACAGGCAACACTGACACATACTCTCCACGCCAGACCGTCGGGAGCGCCCTCGTGAAAACGTCTATAGGAAGGAGGCCAGAATGCGCAACGTCTTTTCGCCGTTGTGGCCTCGTAGTCTGCTAGGCGGGCGGCTCAGCGTATTCAAAACGTCCCAGCTTTCGCCGTTGTTTCGGCGGCGCGACATGAATTGTTCTACACGCAGGCCAGTCGTAACAGTATACATTAAAGAGATCCAGGTAGTCAAAAAGTAATTCGGGAGCCGTGAATCGCGGCATCCCTCACAACCTGCTGTGCAGTTTCGAGACGTTCAACTAAGGCATCCTACGCTTCGTTTAGTAATACCACAATACACTACCCAATGTGCGTTTCCACGTGCTGGAGGCTGATCTAGAACTGCCTCGATTATCCATGCAGTGTCTGGCGTTCCGCTGCTGAGTTCCGGGTTTCGTGTTGGATCCTGGCCGCATTTCGATGGGGGCGAAGTGCCAAGCACGCGCGTACTTAGATTTAGGTGCGCGCTAAAGAACCAGAAGCGGCTGAAAATTATTCCGAAGTCTTCCACAATATACGGCGTGCTTCATATTCGGAGCATGCTTTGGCCACGTAGAACCCCACAATGTTTTTGGTCAGGCGAAGCTGTTAAGGTGACACATACGTAGCGAAGGCACTCGTACTCTCGCGCAACTTGGATTGGCTCCGCGCTGGTATATATATATATATATATATATATATATATATATATCGGTATCGCTGTGGTAGACGGTCAGAGGTTCTGCCGTTGCCGACACACGAGATCGGCCTTACGGGCACGATCGCGCTCGCGCTTACGTTCGCGTACGGCAGCCTCTTCGGCTCTGCGCTGCACCCGCGGGCTACCCATAGTGACGGCCGGGAATGCATTACGTGACGCGATTAATGCAATGCAGATATATACACTTCGTCTGGGTAGCGTGGCGCTGCAGTTCCCATTATTCTTATCGGTACAACTGCGAATGTCAGCTGTAGTGTTCTACGATACGCATGTAGTGCGCCGTTTTGTTCTATTGTGTGCGCAGATAGTTCTACTGTGTAAGTTGGCTTTCCTGCAGTGCGTTTTCGGCGTTCACGGACGAATCAGTGAGACATAGAAAGCTTCAATTTAAAAAGAAATTGCGGCAGAACCTATCTCTCGATGACTGTCGACGGCAATGCGCTAGCGTTGTATCAAAATAGCGACGCAATGTATTACCGCCGCCGAAACGAGTTACGTATGAGGCGCGTTGGGCAGCGGGTCTCTTCCTTCGCGCTTGCCTAAGAACAGTCGGGGCCACCTAGCGGAGCCACCGCGGTAACTGCGCGTGGCCTCCAAGATACATGGCGCACAAGTGCGTACGAACGCTGAGAAAGGCGTCATGCGGTAACGGAGCTCCTCTTTGGCGCTTCTTCCTGGACACGAAGCGCCATCTAGTGGCACCACCGAGAACTCAGCGCGTGGCCTCCGAGACCAGAATCGTGGCGTGTCGCTGCCTGCGATCGCTCAGCATTGTTCCCTCGCTGCCTCACACTCAGTGGCGCATGACCTATGTTGGCAAGAGGTTCATGAAAGAGCGCCACAAAACCAGTGCATTCATGGCGCAGCTAACTAAAGCTTCGGTGTGAAAGACGTCCGTTGAAAAGCGGCGCAGACCCAGTGCATTTGTGGCGCAGCCTGTTAAAGCGTCGGGTTACCGTACTTGAAGAGACCTGGTGACGTGGGCTCGATTCCGCTCCGCATCGGATAAATTTAAGGGATCGTTTTGGTCATTGTAGAGCGGCACAATCGCAGTAGCACATGCCTAGTTCCCCAAGTGGGCGTCAAGGACGTTCATTGAAGAACGACACACGCGTATACTGACACATGCAGTGACCCAATTTGGCATCAGTGAGGTTATTTGAAGACCAGCCCAGACCGAGTGGAGCATATACCCAGTGCCCCAAGTCGTATACCATACATATCCAAGTCGTATACCTACATATACATACCCAGACCCATGTCGACGTGAAAGAGGCGCGTTGAAGAGCGGCACGCATGTACACATTGTCACATACATCGTGACCCAAGTTGGTACAATGGTTGGTTTCAAACCCTGTTACCTAGGCACAGCTGCGCGATGTGCTACCCGTTTCAGCACTACCCAGTGATCCATATAGGCGGGAAAAGGGTTAGATACAAACACACACACACTATACACATATATATACTATAATATATATATATATATATATATATATATATATATATATATATATATATATAATATATATATATATATATACAGCCCTCGGAAAGGGCGTGAAGTACCCTAAGAATGCTACCGCATACAGCAATTGCACCGCATATACCGCCACTTAAGGTAAGGCTAACTGAAGTCTTGAATACGAAACTAGCTCTCTGTATAAGCTACATAAGCAGGCTGTCTTACATACACGCACTAGCGGACACGTTTATCAACTCATTACGGCTGCCACATCGGACACTTCCAGAGAGGAGTCGAGCAAACGCCATCGCTGACTGTGTGTACCATTGAAACGGACTAGCGACACTACACGCTTGCAGACTTCCCTGGTTCCGGTCGAGCACAAAGTGCCGCATTTCGAAGTGCCTGCACCTCCTGGTCCTTCAGAGAAACCTTCACACGGGACCAGCTCCAAAGAAAAGGTGGGACTCCATAATGGATTACGAGGGCATTATAAAAGCCTCACGCAGCACCAGGCAGTTCACAACCGTGAACACTTATAAGTGCTGTAGCATTTGTAAATGTGCACGTTTTCGCAAAGAAACAATAAAAATTCTTAACAGCCACGCGGCAACTGCAATATTTTATCATGAATTGGTTATATTTTGCAATAGCTTTGAAGGTAGCATTGACGATATCAAATTTTGCAGGGGCAATATGTACTTTGTCGCCACGTGTCATGTTCTACACGAAAGAATTCATAACACCTGACAGTGAAATTAACTTCGGTTCTTTCCTCCAAATTTTATTTCGATGGATGTGGAAGATAGGCCCAAAAACCTTCTGCCGCATATATCATCGTTTAAGGTAAGGCTAACTCAACTCTTAATATAAGAAACTAGCTGTCCACATAACCCCCGCCCCTCCTTTCCCAACCTTCAACTGATCATTGAAAAATAAGCGCACATTTCAAACTCCTTATCTAGCAACCAGTTCAAAGCCCCATTTCAGGCATACACAATACCATATTTCTAAGTAACGTACAGGTGAGGGATTTCAAATGCTAATATACATAATACCGCGCACATTGAGTCGACGCGGAACTCCTTGAACTATCATTGCAGAATATGTGGGATGTTCGCTGTAAACAAAACTGTCCCTCAGCGATTTATAGTCAATGATACAGGTTGAGTTATTGTCATTGTTTTTACATTGATTGGCACTGTTCTATTTTTTGCTTTGTAGTGCCTCTTCTGTTGAGGCACGTAATGCTGTGGGATATTTTTGTTGTACACTACGTAATTAGTCGTCAATGCAGTGGCTCACTGCATTTTTATGGGAGGGCAGACCGTCGTCAGGTGTATTCAACGCCCTTAGCTTGCTCTTTCTTGGTTTGCCAAGACAATGAACTGGCATACCGAAATAAAGCAATAAATGGAAACAGTTACCTCTAAAATCCTAAAGTGCGCGCATATCTTCGAGTTACTGTGTCTAGCGTGTGATTACATCTGATGGTTGCAGGAGTTGGTCGAAGGCTAAGCTGTAGAACATTTTACTTCTTTAACAGCGAAGTGCTGCTTTGCGCAGTCACCTAGGTCTGCTTAGAAGGTGACCGTCGCTGTTATAGTACAAACACGACAACCTGTATCTTGGAACGCTACATACTTAATATTGGCGGAAGACACGCAGATAAACGTATCTCCATGGCTTCGTTTTGCCTGCTTGTTGCTTCGGTTCTGGTAAATTCAATCACGGCGCAATAAATTACCTTAGCCCCATGGTCTCCGGCCCTTCGCCATGTACGCCCTCAGCCAAAATGAAATGGACCACGGGATTTGTGTTCAAAGCCGGTATTTTTTTCTAGTGTGTGCTTGTAACGAAGCAATGTTCCATGATTAGGAGTCTTCAACAGAGCAGCATACCAAATAGCAGTTAGTGAGGTTCATTTCCACGTTTTCAATAAACTTTGGCTGAACACAGATGAAACGTTCTGTCTCATATTGGCGGGGAGTGCGCGTTTATCGGCGCGGACCACTTTCTCGCTGTTTCTTCAACTGTCAACTTGCTCTTCCTTGAAAGTGCTGCAACGCAACGAGTCAGTGACGTTAACCTCGTCACTTCGCAGCCTTCTGCTCCGCCAGAAACCCAACAGGACAAGGACAGGGTGGCCACCGCTGCTCTACGACGGCTCTCAAAAAAATGGATCGGTGCAGACGAACATGTGAGTCCGTTCTCCTCGTGGTGTGGTAATGGGTGACAGGGAACGTCACCTGTCTTGCTGCAACTGTAAGCAGCTGTAAGCATGAACCACCGCGGTGGCTGTCAGTGGCCAAGGGGTTCTGCTGTGCATGAGCACGAGGTCGCGGGTACGATTCTCGCGGCCGCGTTCTTATGGGCGAGGGATCCTTGACCGCTCGTGTATACTGTGCATTCGGTGTTCTTAAGGACCGTGAATCCAGGACCATGGGGCGTGGGGGGGGGGGGGGGGGTTGGTCCGGAGCTTGACCAGCATGGAGGGGCCCAGACAGAGACAAAAGGCGCTCCACGTAACGAGTAATAAAAAGTTTTATTGCGATAGCCATTATATGGACACTTCAACCGGATTTCTGCCGTCGGCGTCGCCGTGAGTTTCCGTATAGATAAAATCTGCGCTGCGCGCCGTATGCCCGAGCGGAAGCGTGCGGGGACGCACACTATCACGGAGAGCGAACGAACTCAATCTCCCACGCGCAAGCAAGAAAGCGGGAAGTGAGCGCCGGAGGGAGCGGGGGGGAGGGGGGGGGGGCTCGTCGCTCGCCCGCACCGTCTCTTATCTCCACACGGCTCTGACCTTTCTATGGGCTGTGCATTCGCCGCTCAGTTTTCGTTGAAGTGATAGACCGCACGTACCTTCGCCCGCTGCGGCGTATGCGCTTGCTGCCAGCGTTTTGAGAGTCGTTGTCTGCAGTCATTCAGTGTGATCTATTCATGTTTGTTTGTGCGCGCTCACACCACGCTCTTTCATTCAGTTAGTAATAGCCGGACCACATTTTCCGACGCACGCTACACATGCAATGCTGCCCGGATCGGCACTGCAGCGCTACAGGTGTGTCTATTCGCACGCGCTGCCCACGGGAAGCACTTCTCAACAACAACACCGTTTCACACACATCTTCTCGCGGTCATCGAGTCTCTTTTCATGTCGGTCTACTTACGCCGCAGCACACCTGCTTATTTAATCAGCTCATGTTTACTACAATTCATATTGCTACCAAAGCCACTCATCTTACTTCGTGTGACATTGCTGTGTTGCTATCGCATTCATTGCTTCGCCCTTAGGGCGAAACTGTGACATTTTTTTTTAATCGTTACGGAGCGGTCAGCTCTACAAACCTGTTCTCGGAGAGCGACACACAGTCCAGCTTGCTAAAAAGCTGAAGGCTGAAGTTCGTCGGCGGGGACGGGCTTTATAGAGTCGGGAACGACTTCGTGCAGGGGGAAGGAGAGAGCGAACGCTCTCCACGCTTGCGGCCGCCGCTCGGTGCACGAAAAAAGCTCAACGGTTCCTCTAACCACCACTAGCATAGTAGAGGGTAAGGCACTGACTGACACGCACACACAGACACCGCCGGCGTCTTCCTTGCGCAGAATAAGGAACGAAAGCACGCGCGAAGCTTAACCGTCCCGCTCACTCAACGGAGACAGCACTGCGGAGCTTATGCAGACATCAGGTGGCTGCCAGAATGCGCAACGTCTTTTCGCCGTTGTGGCCTCGTAGGCTGCTAGGCGGGCTGCTCAGCGTATTCAAAACGTCCCAGCTTTCGCCGTTGTTTCGGCGGCGCGACATGAATCGTTCTACACGCAGGCCAGTCGTAACAGTGTACGACTGGCCGTGATCCAGTGGATCCAGGTCGTGAAAAGCAATTCGGGAGCCGTGAATCACGGCATCCCTCACAACCTGCTGTGCAGTTTCGAGACGTTCAACTAATGCATCCTACGCTTCGTTTAGTAATACCTCAATACACTACCCAATGTGCGTTTCCACGTGCTGGAGGCTGATCTAGAACTGCCTCTATATCCATGCAGTGTCTGGCGTTCCGCTGCTGAGTTCCGGGTTTTGTGTTGGATCCTGGCCGCATTTCGATGAGGGCGAAGTGCCAAGCACTCGCGTACTTAGATTTAGGTGCGCGCTAAAGAACCAGAACCGGCTAAAAATTATTCCGAAGTCTTCCACGATATACGGCGTGCTTCATATTCGGAGCACGCTTTGGCCACGTAGAACCCCACAATGTTTTTGGTCAGGCGAAGCTGTTAAGGTGACACATGCGTGGCGAAGGCACTCGTACTCTCGCACAACTTGGATTGGCTCCGCGCCGGTATATATATATATATATATATATATATATATATATATATATATATATATATATATATATATATATATATATATATATATATCGGTATCGCTGTGGTAGACGGTCAGAGGTTCTGCCGTTGCCGACACACGGGGATCGGCCTTACGGGCACGGTCGCGCTCGCGCTTACGTTCGCGTACGGCAGCCTCTTCGGCCGCGCGCTGCACCCGCGGGCTGCCCATAGTGACGGCCGGGAATGCATTACGTGACGCGATTAATGCAATGCAGATATATACAGTTCGTCTGGGTAGCGTGGCGCTGCAGTTCCCATTATTCTTATCGGTACAACTGCGAATGTCAGCTGTAGTGTTCTACGATACGCATGTAGTGCGCCGTTTTGTTCTATTGTGTGCGCAGATAGTTCTACTGTGTAAGTTGGCTTTCCTGCAGTGCGTTTTCGGCGTTCACGGAGGAATCAGTGAGACATAGAAAGCTTCGCTTAAAAAAAAATTGCAGCAGAACCCATCTCTCGATGACTGTCGACGGTAATGCGTTCGCATCGTATCAATATAGCGACGCAATGTATTACCGCCGCCGAAACGAGTTACGTATGAGGCGCGTTGGGCAGCGGGTCTCCTCCTTCGCGCTTGCCTAAGAACAGTTGGGGCCACCTAGCGGAGCCACCGCGATACCTGCGCGTGGCCTCCAAGATACATGGCGCGCCAGTGCGTACAAACGTTGATAAATGCGTCATGCGGTAACCGGGATCCTCTTTGGCGCTTCTTCCTGGACACGAAGCGCCATCTAGTGGCACCACCGAGAACTCGGCGCGTGGCCTCCGAGACCAGAATCGTGGCGTGTCGCTGCCTGCGATCGCTCAGCATTGTTCCCTCGCTGCCTCACACTCAGTGGCGCATGACCTATGTTGGCAAGAGGTTCATGAAAGAGCGCCACAAAACCAGTGCATTCATGGCGCAGCTAACTAAAGCTTCGGTGTGAAAGACGTCCGTTGAAAAGCGGCGCATACCCAGTGCATTTGTGGCGCAGCCTGTTAAAGCGTCGGGTTACTGTACTTGAAGAGACCTGGTGACGTGGGCTCGATTCCGCTCCGCATCGGATAAATTTAAGGGATCGTTTTGGTCATTGTAGAGCGGCACAATCGCAGTAGCACATGCCTAGTTCCCCAAGTTGGCGTCAAAGATGTTCATTGAAGAACGACACACGCGTATACTGACACATACAGTGACCCAATTTGGCATCAGTGAGGTTATTTGAAGACCAGCCCAGACCGAGTGGCGCATATAACCAGTGCTCCAAGTCGTATACCATACATATCCAAGTCGTATACCTACACATACATACCCAGACCCATGTTGACGTGAAAGAGGCGCGTTGAAGAGCGGCACGCATGTACACATTGTCACATACATCGTGACCCAAGTTTGAAACCCTGTTACCTTGGCACAGCTGCGCGATGTGCTACCCGTTTCAGCACTACCCAGTGATCCATATAGGCGGGAAATGGGTTATATACAAACATATATATATATATATATATATATATATATATACAGCCCTCGGAAAGGGCGTGAAGTACCCTAAGAATGCTACCGCATACAGCAATTGCACCGCATATACCGCCACTTAAGGTAAGGCTAACTGAAGTCTTCAATACGAAACTAGCTCTCTGTATAAGCTACATAAGCAGGCTGTCTTACATACACGCACTAGCGAACACGTTTATCAACTCATTACGGCTGCAACATCGGACACTTGAAGAGAGGAGTCGAGCAAACGCCATCGCTGACTGTGTGTACCATTGAAACGGACTAGCGACGCTATACGCTTGCAGACTCCCCTGGTTCCGGTCGAGCACAAAGTGCCGCATTTCGAAGTGCCTGCACCTCCTGGCCCTACAGAGAAACCTTCACACGGGACCAGCTCAAAAGAAAAGGTGGGACTCCATAATGGATTACGAGGGCATTATAAAAGCCTCACGTAGCACCAGACAGTTCACAACCGTGAACACTTATAAGTGCTGTAGCATTTGTAAATGTGCACGTTTTCGCAAAGAAACAATAAATTCTTAACAGCCACGCGGCAACTGCAATATTTTATCATGAATTGGTTATATTTTGCTATAGCTTTGAAGGTAGCATTGACGATATGAAATTTTGCGGGGGCAATATGTACTTTGTCGCCACGTGTCATGTTCTACACGAAAAAATTCATAACACCTGACAGTGAAATTAACTTCGGTTCTTTCCTCCAAATTTTATTTCGATGGATGTGAAAGATAGGCCTAAAAAACTTCTGCCGCATATATCATCGTTTCAGGTAAGGCTAACTGAACTCTTCATTTAAGAAACTAGCTGTCCACATAACCCCCGCCCCTCCTTTCCCCTCCTTCAACTGATCATTGAAAAATAAGCGCACATTTCAAACTCCTTATCTTGCAACCAGTTCAAAGCCCCATTTCAGGCATACACAATACCACATTTCTAAGTAACGTACAGGTGAGGGATTTCAAAAGCTGATATACATAATAGCGCGCACATTGAGTCGACGCGGAACTCCTTGAACTATCATTGCAGAATATGTGGGATGTTCGCTGTAAACAAAGTGTCCCTCAGCGATTTATAGTCAGTGATACAGGTTGAGTAATTGTCATTGTTTTTACATTGATTGGCACTGTTCTATTTTTTTGTATTTTAGTGCCTGTTCTGATGAGGCACGTAATGCTGTGGGATCTTTTTGTTGTAGACTACGTAATTAGTCGTCAATGCAGTGGCTCATTGCATTTTTATGGGAGGGCAGACCGTCGTCAGGTGTATTCAACGCCCTTAGCTTGCTCTCTCTTGGTTTGCCAAGACAATGAACTGGCATACCGAAATAAAGCAATAAATGGAAACAGTTACCTCTAAAATGCTAAAGTGCGCGCATATATTCGAGTGACTGTGTCTAGCGTGTGATTACATGTGATGGTCGCAGGAGTTGATCGAAGGCTAAGCTGTAGAACACTTTACTTCTTTAACAGCGAAGTGCTGCTTTGCGCAAAGTCACCTAGGTCTGCTCAGAAGGTGACCGTCGCTGTTATAGTACAAACACGACAACCTGTATCTTGGAACGCTACATACTTAATATTGCCGGAAGACACGCAGATAAATGTATCTCCATGGCTTCGTTTTGCTTGCTTGTTGCTTCGGTTCTGGTAAATTCAATCACGGCGCAATAAATTTCCTTAGCCTCATGGTCTCCGGCCCTTCGCCATGTATACCGTCGGTCAAAATGAAATAGGACCACTGGATTTGTGTTCAAAGCCGGTATTTTTTTTCTAATGTGTGCTTGTAAGGAAGAAATGTTCCATGATTAGGAGTCTTCAACAGGGCAGCATACCAAATAGCAGTTAGCGAGGTTCATTTGCACGTTTTAAATAATCGTTGGCTGAACACAGATGAAGCGTTCTGTCCCATATTGGTGGGGACTGCGCGTTTATCGGCGCGGACCACTTTCTCGCTGTTTCTTCAACTGTCAACTTGCTGTTCCTTGAAAGTGCTGCAACGCAACGAGTCAGTGACGTTAACCTCGTCACTTCGCAGCCTTCTGCTCCGCCAGAAACCCAACAGGACAAGGGCAGGGTGGCCACCGCTGTTCTACGACGGCTCTCAAAAAAATGGATCGGTGCAGACGAACATGTGAGTACGTTCTCCTCGTGGTGTGGTAATAGGTGACAGGGAACGTCACCTGTCTTGCTGCAACTGTAAGCAGCTGTAAACATGAACCACCGCGGTGGCTGTCAGTGGCCAAGGGGTTCTGCTGTGCATGAGCACGAGGTCGCGGGTTCGATCATCGCGGCCGCGTTCTTATGGGCGAGGGATCCTTCACCGCTCGTGTATATTGTGCTTTCGGTGCTCTTAAGGACCGTTCATCCAGGACCATGGTGGCGTGGGGGGGGGGGGGGGGGTTGGTCCGGAGCTTGACCAGCATGGAGGGGCCCAGGCAGAGACAAAAGGCGATCCACGTAACGAGTAAGAAAACGTTTTTTTTTTTCATCGTTACGGAGCGGTCAGCTCTACAAACTTCTTCTCGGAGAGCGACACACAGTCCAGCTTGCTCAAAAGCTGAAGGCTGAAGTTCGTCGGAGGGGACGGGCTTTATAGAGTCGGGAACGACTTCGTGAAGGGGGAAGGAGGGAGCGAACGCTCACCACGCTTGCGGCCGCCGCTCGGTGCACTGAAAGAAGCTCAACGGTTCCTCTAGCCGCCACTAGCACAGTAGAGGGTAAGGCACTGACTGACACGCACACACAGACACCGCCGGCGTCTTCCTTGCGCAGAATAAGGAACGAAAGCACGCGCGAAGCTTAACCGTCCCGCTCACTCAACGGAGACAAGCACTGCGGAGCTTATGCAGACATCAGGTGGCTGCGCGCGCTGTAGGAGGAAGGAGGCCACAATGCGCAACCATATTTCGCCGTTGTGGCCTCGTAGTCTGCTAGGCGGGCTGCTCAGTGTATTCAAAACGTCCCAGCTTTCGCCGTTGTTTCGGCGGCGCGGACATGAATTGTTCTACACGCAGGCCAGTCGTAACAGTGTACATTAAAGAGATCCAGGTAGTCAAAAGTAATTCGGGAGCCATGAATCACGGCATCCCTCACAACCTGCTGTGCAGTTTCGAGACGTTCAACTAATGCATCCTACGCTTCGTTTAGTCATACCTCAATACACTACCCAGTGTGCGTTTCCACGTGCTGGAGCCTGATCTGGAACTGCCTCGATATCCATGCAGTGTCTGGCGTTCCGCTCCTGAGTTCCGGGTTTCGTGTTGGATCCTGGCCGCATTTCGATGGGGGCGAAGTGCCAAGCACTCGCGTACTTAGATTTAGGAGCGCGCTAAAGAACCAGAAGCGGCTGAAAATTATTCCGAAGTCTTCCACGATATACGGCGTGCTTCATAAGCGGATCATGCTTTGGCCACGTAGAACCCCACAATGTTTTTGATCAGGCGAAGCTGTTAAGGTGCCACATAGGTGGCGAAGGCACTCATACTCTCGCGCAATTTTGATTGGCTGGCGCTGGTATATATATATATATATATATATATATATATATATATATATATATATATATATATAAGGGAGTAAGAAACGTCTCTGTGGCGACTATCATACAGGGCTTTCTGGGAAGCCTGAGACACTGTGAGCCGTTCACGTGCGATCTGGCGAGCTGTGTCGGCGCGCGCTAGGGCGTCGCGAACGTACGTGGTGGTTGAGCTGACAGGAAGTAAAGTATCGAGAGGCAGGGAAGGCTCACGTCCATACAGGAGATAAAACGGGGAGTAGCCAGTAGTGTCATGTCGGGACGAGTTGTAGGCGAAAGTAACGTACGGCAAAGTAGCGTCCCAATCGCGGTGATCGGCGGAGACGTACATGGAAAGCATATCGGTCAGAGTTCGGTTCAGGCGCTCTGTGAGTCTATTCGTTTGGGGGTGATAAGCCGTTGTGAGCTTGTGGTGGGTAGAGCAGGAACGAAGGATGTCATCGATGACGCGAGACAGAAAGTATCGGCCTTGATCGGTCAGAAGCTGTCGAGGAGCACCATGATGCAGGATGATGGCATGAAGGAGAAAGTCGGCGATAGCCGTAGCGCAACTGGTTGGGAGGGCACGGGTAATGGCGTATCGCGTCGCGTAGTCGGTCGCTACGGCGACCCACTTGTTGCCTGATGTCGAGGTTGGAAAGGGACCAAGAAGGTCGAGCCCAACACGAAAGAATGGTTCGGCGGGAATGTCAATAGGGTGAAGCAGACCGCCAGGTAACACAGCTGGCCTCTTGCGGCGCTGGCATTTGTCGCAGCTAGCGACATACCGTTGGACGGAGCGATAGAGACCAGGCCAGAATAAACGGCGCCTGACGCGATCATAAGTGCGGGTGACACCAAGGTGACCAACTCGACAGAACATAAGCGGCTGGGAGTGTCCGATAGTACGTGGGCGTCGAAAGGGAGCTCCAGTTGAAGTACACCTGTTGAGCAGTCGATAAGGGCTGAGTGCGTCGAGAGAAAGTCTAGGCCGAGGATCACGTCGTGGGGACACTGCGCAAGCACGGCAAACAAACCAATGGTCTGATGGCCAGCAATGCACACTCGGGCGGTGCACATACCAAGAACGGCAGACGAGCTGCCATCAGCGACCCGTACTGTGCTCTGAATTGCGGGCGTAATCACTTTGCGGAGCTGAGTACGGAGAGCAGCGCTCATTATTGAAATCTGCGCTCCGGTGTCTATGAGGGCCGTAACGGTGACGTCGTCCACTTGAATGTCCAGAAGGTCTCGGCGCGTAGATACAGTCAACAGAGGATTTGTATATCGGGTCACTGATGCAGCGTCACCTCCGGGAGCTGCACGGCTTAGTTTTCCGGAGCGTAGGTGCCAGGCCGTGCAGGGGACGATGACCGGTATGTTCGCGGCGATCGAGATCGACGGCCTTGTGGGGACGGTGAGCGGCTAAACCTGGAGTGTGGAGCGGCGGCATCGGAAGCATCGGAAGCATGTTGATCAGAGCGAGGGGAAAACCGTCGAATGTTGCCTCCAGGACGACGCCAAGATCCAGTGCTCCAGTTTGAAGGCGACGACCAGCTACTGCGGCAGTGACGGGCAATGTGTCCAACGCGAGAGCAGTTGAAACATATGGGTCGGTCGTCTGCCGTCCTCCAGTCAGCCGGGTTTCTGTAGCGCGAAGGGTAGACCTGGTTCTGGGTGACATTTGCAGGGGTACGTTCGGATGTACGAATGTAACAGACGGCCGATGATAATCCCATGTTCGCGAACTCCTGGCGGACGACTGCTTTTATGAGTGACACGGTGGGCAGGTTGGCTGACTGAACGTCTGGAAGAACGGCCGTAGGAGCTAGAGCTTCAAGTTCGCGGCGGACGATACGCGTTACATCTTCTGACGCTGTAGCCGGTGCAGGCGTCGGTGGGTCTTCGCATGATGATGTGGCGGCAGTGTTAGGTAGCCGAAGGAACTGGCGGGTGATGCGGCGACTCTTCGCTTGTTCAAAGCGCTGGCATTCCTTAACTATGGCGTCGACCGTCGTACAGTCCTTACACACCAGTAGATTAAACGCGTCGTCGGCTATTCCTTTCAAAATATGCTAATATCTTGTCATCTTCGGCCATTTGTGCGTCAACTTTTCGACAAAGACCCAGTACGTCCTGTATGTACGAAATGTACGATTCAGTGGTCGTCTGGATACGAGATCCCAACTCCTTTTTAGCAGCCTGCTGTCGGTCAAATGATCTGCCGAACAACTCACGCAGCTTCGCCTTGCAAGCGTCCCAACTTGTAAGATCTTCTTCATGCGTCCGGTACCACACGCGTGCCGTCCCTTTCAGATAGAATATCGCGTTGGCTAACATAACCGTGGGGTCCCACCTGTTGCGGTTGCTGACGCGTTCGTACATGTCGATCCAGTCTTCGACATCCAAGCCATCTGTGCCAGAAAAGGTTCCCGGGTCTTGTGGGTGCAAAAGAATCACAAGAGCCGGTGGCTGCTGCACCGTCGACACTTCACTGGTCATCGCGGAGCAACCAAGACGGCGACCGCTTCGAAGTTCCGTGCTTGGGTGACGGAGCCGGCACGTTGACAGGTTTACCCAGCACCTCCACCAATGATGTTACGGGGATAACGTTTATTTAGGGAGTGAGTATGGCTATATACAAGGTTTTGACAAGCAGCAGCGACGGATGCAAGGCTGTCGCGTGCCTCTGGCCAATTCGTCACCGTCGTCTTCGTCCGACCGACAGTAGCAGCCCCTTCACTGTCTCGTGGCAATATATATATATATATATATATATATATATATATATATACTTTTCTTCTAAATATATTTTGCGAAATTAATGAAACTGGGGTTTTAACAAGATAGCTTACCACCCTAAACTATTTCTTCGCTACGTTGTTAAGTCCCAATTTTTGAGCACGCATGACCCGTTTGTTGCAACCTTATTTCTCATTGCGCTGCAACGAACGCGTGTTGCTAATTTCTCGCTTTCCAGGCTGCTGCTACGCAGGAACCACAACCACCGCCGAAACATCCCAAAGCGCATAGCCCTTCAAAGGAATCTTCAAAGACGACACACTCGAAAGAAAAGGTGCGACTCCACCACAGATGTTAAGAGCAATCAAATGTTTTATCTTATTTATTTGGGCTTTTTATCGAATACCGGGTTACAGTGGTGACGTGGATGGCAGGGGATGATGATGATGCTTATTGGATTCCCCTTTGAAACTGGGCGGTGAGAAATAGTC
Organism: Dermacentor silvarum; assembly: GCF_013339745.2. NCBI lineage: Eukaryota > Metazoa > Arthropoda > Arachnida > Ixodida > Ixodidae > Dermacentor > Dermacentor silvarum. The sequence goes on along the minus strand of NC_051160.1, from coordinate 115,189,996 downwards.
ACCTGGCCTGCTTGAGTTACTGAGGTTTTACTACATTTATCGCAATCTGTACTTTTGCGTATCTGATCTAGATCGTACACTTTTGTATTCAAAACTGCTGTCACTATACTGTACCATTACCTAAGCTTGCCATATCTCCGGCTCTATCAATCTCCACCGTGCCCTTCATTTTTAATTATTTCTTGCTTATCTCGACTGCCGCCCAGATAATGCTTCCATCTTCCTTGAATCCCAACGCTTTTGGAAGGTGGACACTCCCTACGGGTCTCGTTCGGTGATTATCTTGACATTCTACTACGATGTGCCGAGTCGTTTGCGGGCTTTCTTTGCTGCACACACATGTTTCATCTTGTTGCGAGTATTTGCACCGGTATCTTTTTGTCCTTAGGCAACCAGATCGAGCCTAAACTAGCCAGGCACTTATGTGTTATCATACAGATTTTCCCTCCTAAATTCTTTCTTTCCATGCTTGTAAATCTCTATGGTCTTTTTTGTTTACATTCTTTGCACCCAATTTACCGACTGTTTCTCTTCATTTTTCATGACTCCTGGCTATCTATTTACAGTTTAAGTTATCTTGTATTTGGTTGCCATCTTTTTTTGACTTCTTCCTAGATACCGTGTGCACGATTTGGAGGTACAGATATTTGTGCACTTCAGCTGCCTATTGATTTTCATCCGTGTTACTGAGGCTTTCTTCAAAACTAATTTTGTTCTGCGCTTCTCTGACTTCAAAGAGGCCGTGCTTGAGAATATCCCATAATGATTCCCTGTCGACGTTGTTGTACAGACCTTTTCATCGGCGAGGAGGAAAGGGCACGCGGTGAGCCTTTCTTCCTCTCTGACTTGTGCGAGTGGGCGCAGTGCTGCTTGAACGCGCTGCCGTCGCGTGTTGCGCAACAATTTGGAGACGTTTTAGCTCGTTGTCATTGAAATGTACATGTCAGTTAAATACGAGGTCGTCGAAGAACCACTGTGCAGCCTTTCGGTGCACCGGTAACTGTAGTACGCGGAACTTTCTCTTGGCTGCGCAAAAATGCGGAAACTAGCATGACACCTATAAGCGTTGTGCTTCGGCATTGCGCTTTAGCGCTGTAAAGCCCTGATCGCATCAAAAGAATCTGACGGCTATTTGTGAGGAGGATTCAACTGCCGCAAAACGGGTGAGAAGCTTCGCACAGGATGAAACGGACAAGACCAAAGAAAAGAAACACAGAGAGAGAGACAGAGAAAACTGGCTCACGCCGTAATAAGAACGTGTGCAGAAACCTCGTCCAACAAACGGAGTAGTCGTGCAATGTATCCAGAGGTAACAATTTGAACGCTTGTCAAAGTAGACAGCATAAGTTATTCCGCAGCAGAACGGTACCCACTGTAGGATCGTCATACGTGTCGGTCGTCATATGAGAATGCTGCAGGAAGGTCACATTCATGAAACAAATTTTCAATATACCCCCGATCTCCGAGGCTGACACTAGGTTCAAACACGCGCGCACACACCGCGATGGGGCTCCGCCCCCCTCAACGCCAGCAGAAACTGCGGCCATGGCAACTTAGATCACTTTTGCATATCTCATAGAACTGCTTCCGACGTAGAAGACGGCACGTTATACTAAATTGTCGCGAGCGCGAAAACAACCACCGGCAACTGCCGCTGGGCGTGTATCTGGCATACGTCACTGAGCGCTCGTCCAAGCCAGCATGCCGACTGCCCATAGATGGCACCACTGCCTGCGCAATATGGCGGCGCCCGTGAAAAAAAAAAAAATGGTCTATGCGCTTCCTTAATATGGAGAAATGCGCTCCATAAAGGTCTATTCTTAACTATTGAAAACTCCATGCACTGCATTAGTAGAAATAGATTATTCTCTAAGCATCTGCCTTGCCTCAATCCATTTTGTAGTTACCCCCGTATATCGTTTTTCTCCACCCACTTTGACAGCTCTAATTTTATGGCTTGTATTCACATTCTATACATCGCCGACGTTATTGTTACCGGCGTGTACGAGCTCGCCTTATCCTTATCACCTCTGCCTTTGTATAGGAGGTTCATCCTGCTTTCACGCCACCCAGATGGAATTCGCTTCACTTGAATCACTTCACTTACGGTATTATTCAGCAGTGCCTTGCTCTTTGGGCCCAGCTGTACTGACTAAGGTTACTGTTTGGGCATATTGGTAAGACATGAAAGAACTTTGTGCGCACAAGACGAGCACAGAGAAGAGGCTAAGACACACGAGCGCAGACTTGCAATAGTGTTTCATTTCGAAGCAAGCAACCACATATATAGCAAAATCTGTGAGACATCACGTGTCACGTCCGCAGAAAATTTCTATCTTTACGCAAGAAAGATAGCTCCTTCCTAGAAAGGGCGATACGCGGTTTTGACACACAGGTATCGCCAAACCTGTCAATCAATTCCGCTTCTATGATTTCGCTGGTTATCCGATTACGACCTTTGCTATCAATTGAGCTGGTACTCTATACCGGACTGCACTTGGCCTCATATTTGGGGCATTTGCCTGATTACGCATGCAATTTCTAGAGTGCGCATCCAGAAATCCCCCTCTCATTTCTAACATATTGTAGCGACGCTCCCGAAACCTGTCGTTAAGACGCCGACCACTCTGACCAACATAGTTGGTCCCACAGTGCAAACGCAGATTGTACACTATTCCTTCCGCACAATCAACGAGCTTCGACTGGTCTCTTTCGACTGATGTATTCGACTGATGTGATATTTCATCGGGACCTATGGCCCAGGTATTAGGGTCATTTCCTTAAGCTTTTTGGTTTTCATTAAAATGTTCGACCTAAAATTGTGATCTCTCAGGCCACTGGATCTGCCAGAGTTGTGATCTCTCAAGCGGCTCGATCTGCCAGAGTCTGGACTACGCTTTCTTTTTTGCTGAAGCTATCCCTAATAACGTCTGTGATGTGCCGCAGCGCATCGTCTCCTTCGAAGGTGTTACCGGTTTCATGCCTTATGGCGTTAGGAGGGGAAAATACCAGATGAACTGTCGCATCTTTGCAGGGGACGACACGCTGCTTTACGTAAAGCGGGTTATTACTGACAAAGTCGGCAAAAAAAAAAACGAAGGGTAGCCCTAGCTCAGACAGATCAAGCAAAAGAGAAGTACAAAACCTCTATTCAACGGCGAAAAAAGCCGAATAAAAGGCATGTCTACCAAAGTCGACGTGAAAGAAGACAGGTCGACGTAGATGGTATATGTATTTATATGTACTGAAACAGGGGCATTATAGATAATTCAATGGTGCGTAATTGCAGGATATTTTTGCATTATTTTCTCATTTGTTTTCGTACCATTCTCATACCTTTCATTTTTTTCTGAACCCTCTATTTCTTTGATTGTTGTCGAGTGTTTTCATTCGCTTTTTTTTTACGCCCATATACGTCGACGTTGTCTTCTTTTCATAGATGTCGGTTGAACCACCTTTTTTTTTTGACCAAGAGGCCTGGTGTGCCCATGCCAGAGATAGTAAAGCCTGGTGAAATGTGGTTATATTTTACTATATTGGCCCTAATTACGCCCGTACCATTAATTTTACCTAATATGCGTATATTTATCGTTCCTTGCCTTGTTGAGACCTTCATTTTGACACCTTTTGCGACTCGATACGACGCTCTGGAGGCGCGAAAGGGCCGTTTTTTGACTAAGATGCCAGATAGATACTCGGATATCATGTACACCAAACCCGTCTGAGCTCGAAAAAAAAATAGCTTGTCTTCAAAACAACTGAATCCGAAGGGCAAGTTACTCTAAGAAGGAAAAAAGCCATTTCTCTGGCGTGGCGGGAGGATTATAACCTATAAAGCCAAAAAAGATAAATATAAGGCGAGTTCGTACAGATCACTTGGAATAACGTCGGCAGTATATATAAAATGACAATGCAAACAATAGAAATCTAGGTATCCAACCAGGTGGAAAAAAATATTAGGGGAACTGCAAAATGAATTCTGGTCAAGCTGGCGCTCAAGAGGATAGTGTCGTCGTATTAACCCATAACACAGTGCATAGAGAAGTCAATGGCTCAGAGCAGACCATGATAGCGTTCTCAGATGTTAAGAGAGCTTACGACAATATAGACATGGAAATGCTACCGGGTATTCTCTATCATGAGGGCATCAACCACAATTTAGTAGATCTGTTCAGAGAGATATATATGGAGAAGTGAGCACATTTAGCCTCGGAAGGCCGAGTATGCAGTGAACTAGTGGAAGTTCACCGAGAATTCATGAAAGAATGCTTGCTTTCTCCATTGATGTTCATGTTTTTAGTTAAGGCAATAGAAAAAAAAAGACTGGAAGACGATTAACTAGCCTTTGATTTCTCTTACATCCGTAACGGGTTGCTGGTGCAGGGAATAGACGGTAAAATATATGTGGGTAATGTAGTGATACAGCGCGAAATGCTGGGGATTCGCAAAGACTTGCGAATATGTGTGGCAAGGAAGGGACATCTCTCGGCCTTGATTGTAGCACAGAGAAATGGGAAATTGTGATGCTTAATGAGCAGACGAGTAGTGCATTGGTAAAACTGCACAATAAGTGGTACCGATAGTCATGCAATATGAATATCTGGATGTCTGCATAAACGAAGGAAAGACCTACTCAAACATACACCATCATGAAGGAGAAGTGGAATACAGTTATAATAAAACATACATCAATGTGGGGTGTAATAAACATGTGGTGGTGCGAGGGATTCGTAAAGGAGTGATTGTGCCAGCGATAATACCTGCAAATACCATTCCGTGTTTAAAAGGGAGCTCATTTCGGGGTTGGAATTTAAAGAAGGTTCCATGGGCCGATTGGCTTTGGCGGTCTACAGTAAAGCCGCAACTGGCGCAGTGCAAGTGCGCTCACGGGTGGGGGCGTATTTTGGGTTCAGAGAAGAGGAAACCGAAATTATTTTTGAACAAGAAATCAGGAACATGGATGAACAGAAATATGCGGCTAAAGTGTAAAGATGCCTGTACCTAAAAAGTGTGAACACAGAATGGAGGAAGAGGTCAAGAAAATTTGCAGACAAGTGCGAGGGTAATTGAATATATAAATAGGTAACCAGGAGTCGTCAAAAAGAAACTGAGAGAAGCAGAGACTTTAAATTGGACGCAAATGATGAAAAAAAAAGGTCATGAAGATTTACAACGGCGGCAAGCAAGAAATTAGGAAAGAACATTTGTATGATAGTAGAAAAGGGCATTGCTATTTGAGGTCACCGCTGGCTGCCTGAGGACAAAAACATGCCGGAACAAATATTCGCAATAGGCTGAGGCCAGGTGCCTAATGCAGAAAACATCCAGAGACGACTTAGCACATTCACACCATATTCACCGAGCCACAACCGCAGGGAATGTTCACATTGAACCCCACGTGATAAGGTGGGAAGGTGACGGTAGCGTTCGCTGGTCTGCGGTCCAGATAAACAAAATACATTTAGAGGAGTGGTGAAACATAAACAGGGAAGTGTCGATAGAAATGCGGTCGTTACAGGCAAAAGTAATTTCACGAGATAAAGCAGATGAGTGCTACGTTACAAAGGGACACGGCGTAAGTAGGTTACATCGGCTATATTAATATTTTCACCACCCCGATCTAAATGTGATGCCATTCAAAATCATCATCTCTAGAAAGCACTTCAACACTCGCCCACGTCTTGTATATTTCTTGCACATTCGTATCTTGTTCCCTCGAATAATTACGATCTCGCAGTTATGCATCCATGCCGTTTTTTTATTTGCGTGGTGCTGTGCTTGCATACGATATGTCTGTCTTCTTTGTGTGTGACCTTGTAACGCCACAAGCTGTAGTGCTTGAAAAATATAGGCCGCAAGTGCCATAGACGTCGCCATACCATTCCGTTTCGGCTTGTGTGTACCTCTAAGCTCCGGTCTCTTGATGCTGAATAAACCATGACTTGACTAAATTCCTGCTTCGCTTGTGTGTACCTCTAAACTCCGGTCTCTTGATGCTGAATAAACCATGACTTGACTCAATTCCTGCTTCGCAGATCTCGACCTCGATGGACATCCTCCACAATCTGCATAAAGTGTCCAGCGGCATATCTCATTTGCCGCCGAGGAAATCGATCAGCGCAAAAGGGCAGGTGCGTTTGTGGTGCTTATCGATGGGGGCCACCTGAAGATCGCGTGTAATCCAAATGTGGCCCTAGCGAACGCATGCTCCACATTGCTTAAAGGACGAGTCCAACGAAATTTAACTTGGGGAAGTCATAAATTACCAGTATATACTACAGCGGAGCAGTCTTGGGAAAGATGCAGGACGGGTGATTATCCACCTTAATTTTATTAATAGTCTTTAGATAACCACAGCAGACCACCTGGGCAGCCAGTAGTTAACGAAAATGATGTAGTTCCCAACACATTGCCTCCGACATTATCGACGCGCCGCTAACACATTGGCCTCCCCAATAGACTAGAATTCAGAGCCGTTCTTCGGAGCTGCCATTTTCTCGCGACGGTGGCGCCGCGGTGCGATCATTGGCTGCGGATTGCGGGCATCGCGAATCGCTGCACTGGCCGAAGCAGGAGCGGTGGAAATGAACTGTTCTTCAATCGGACCGCTGACGCTTAAAATTGATAAGTGCATCATAGAGAAAGAAATTCAACAAGAGGGGACACTCCCATAGGGCCCAGCGGCCGAATTGACTGCAGCGTGCCAAGCGGTCGGTGTTGATCACTTACATCACTTCCGGTTTCGGTTTTGGGCGCGCGTATTTTGAACGCAAGCTAGCACGCCGGCTGGGACCCCCCCCCCCCCCCCCCTCCTTTTATTTTTTTTTTGCTCTTCGTGCAGAATCGGTTTATTATTTAGTAAAAATGATTACGAACGATCTCGTAAAGTCCCATCGAATCTGTGCCACGTGCAATTTCACAAAGTAGACGCAAGACCTTTTGTGCAATGAGGAAATATTTATTTTGCTCTATATAAAAGCTCGTTCCGCGCTTTTTGTGCGTTCATCCAACGTTGTGACACCAGCAGGTAAGGCAGTAGTTCCTGTACGAAGCTCCACCGGACGGCACCAGCTGAAAAAAGTAAATTACAAGCATGTTACATTTGCAAGCACGTAGCAGCATGTTACAAGCATGAGTCATTTTGGTATTTAGATATAGGAATACTGCGTGTAGAGGCGAAACGTGCGAAAGCGGTGAATGGGCGGCATTACAAACAAAAGCAATTCGCTTTTACATACATGGCGTAGAAAATACCCGACTCATCCCAAACATATATGAAAACATCTGATTTCCAAGCGTTCCCCCCTTTCCGGGCATTATTTCCTGCACTTTGGCACCACAATTGCACGGGCGACTTCGCGTTTTCAAAACTTGGCCTCAGGTTATGCGACGGTACGTGACATACACAGAGACGGACGCAACAGGCACTCAAGACAAATGCGTGGGTGCAAAGCCTGTTTTCAGTCCTTTAGAAGACGGAATTTTCGAATTACAAGTGTGATATGTTCCTCGGCGTTATCTTTCGCGCGTTCTGCCGGCGCCAGCAGCACACTCCCATGTTATCACTCTTGGCAATCGCCCATCGCGTTTTCAACAGGCGTGAGTACCGAAAGAAGGTATACGTTGTTGCGGGGCCACAAAAAACGTCACAAACTTGACCCTCTATAAGATTCATTACACGCCAAACTAACTTTATCACCACGGCCGAGCTGCTTATCGCTAACTGCGTCACAGCGCGCTGTGCGGCCAGCGTGCCTCAAAAGTACCCCAGAAAGTAACGACATTACTCTTCAGTAATGTCTGGCGTCAGCGAAAGCGGCACAAACTTCTCCTAGTAAGATGCACTACACTGCGCACTATGACCGAGTTGGTTCTCGCTAACTGCGTCACAGCACGCTGCGCGGCTAGTGTGCCTCAACAGAACCGAAATAAGTTACAATAATCCCCTAGGAAGCTTCGGAAACATGTCCCAGCACGATTCATTAACTGAAATTAACTGCGCCAGGACGGCCGAGCTGTTTTTCGCTAACTGCGTCTTAAGTCTCGGTCCCGTGCCGTAAGCCTAAATGCGTCGTAGACTGTGAAACCAAATTTCTCACCTTGCCGTAATCCAATAGTGAAGTGGTGTCTTGTCCCAGTGCAAAAGGAACGTAAGCATACGCCGGGAGCCCACGAAACCAGGCTACTTAACAAAAAAAGGGGACAGACGGGTCGCCGCGGGCGAGCGCTCAAACGCGCGCGCGGCCGCACTCGCTGGCTTCGGGGGACTGTCTGGCGGATGACGCATGTACAAGGTAAATATACCTGGTAGCGAAGCTTCCATAGAAGCCCATACGTTCAAAACATGGTTGCTTACCGCCTGGTAACCGCATGCTTACCGCATGGTTGCTTACCGCCTGGTATTCGCCGGTTCATGGGGCTTAGCGCCATCTGTGTGAGGAGGGAACACTTCCGGCGGAAGAAAAAATAATTTGACGTCATATCCGTTAAAAAAGAAGTGACGTCATTTTGTTCTCATAGGCGCGAAATTTGTTTTCAGAGGCCTGCCATTAGAGTTGTATATTCAAATGCCCCGCCATTCGACTTCATGGGCGTTCCGAGTTTTCAGCGCGAAAAGCGATGCCGGAAAAGCCGTACCGGTGTCGAAATCGCATCGCTGCACAGAACATACTTTCTTTGGAGGCCGACGAACGCTTTGGGCGTAGATTGCGTAGAGTGCTCGTCCTTTCGTCGGACGCCAAGCCCGTCGGCCAGCGCTGTCGCACGAAAACAACTAAAGTAAACAAGTATCTGATGGTCGCAACTCGCTACTTTTGACTGCACAGGTTAAGAAACAATAAAACTACCCGCGTCACCTAATTCAGACAAACGTCGACATGCAACACAACACATGTGAGGGGGGCGTATTGTAACATGGTGAAGTTTACGAGCGCGCCTTTCCACGCACTCCAAGAGTTGCATGGCATTGCAAGTGATAGCGGCGTCAACGCCCGCCGCTATCGATGGGCGCTCTCACGGTGGGCCCTGAAAAAAATTATTTATTGATAATGATCTAGTAAAATACAGTTGTATCCTTTCTCGCCATGCGTATATAAAATGAATTAGGAATTTTATTTTCGTTGAATGAATCTAACTTCGTCTCGCTTTAATTTAAAAACGCTTTTTTCTTTCCCAGTGTTTATTCCCTCCAAACATAGTCGCGCTTCAATCGCTGCTCCCATAACCACCCTTGTTGATGTCGGTGACAATTGGTTCTGAACCGCTTTTCGCCCGAAGCTTCGCGACCTATGTGGATCGACCTTGGCATGTATCTGGCGCGTCATTGACATGTGGCTAGGTAAGGCAAGGAAAATAAGTCGCAAAGCTTAAGTTCATTTATACGCAGAACGTTTTAGTTTTCGCGGCAAAGAATTTAAAAAAATAAATCAATGCCTGTTAACTTAAGATCACTTTCTTTTTTTTTTTTTCGATGCTCGCGGCAGCTAACGTTCGGTGTCAAAAGTATAGCGTGACGTATGGTGACGTGTTTCCTGTTGCCAGTTTTTGCCGAGTGTCCCCTCTTGTTGAATTTCTTTCTCTATGAGTGCATGCTCATTTCACTTCTGCATTGTGTACGCACGATGAACGCAGTAGACCACGCGTCGGATCGAGGGCACGCTTGACTTTTCTAAAGTTTTGCAGTATCATGGTGGCAATGAGGGCGACGCATTTTCGTTCGCGCGGAAGACGTATGCATTGGTTTCCGCGCGTCGTAATGCGAGACATTTTGTTAGATTAAGGGTTCTGGCAAGTGTCAGCCATGGTTGAAGATAATTAGTTCGAATAAGCATGCTACAGCTGCATATAAGGTCGCTGTGCTGCAAGTAAGGTCGCTCACTAGGACTTCTACCATCATCCTTAAGCGTTTCCTTCACTTAGTGCCCATGTACGAACCCTTTCTAGTCTTTTTTGAATGTTAATATTTTTTAGCTGCGTCATTGTCATTTCTGCTGAGTCATGCTCATGACTATGACTTCTACCATCATCCTTTAGTGTTTCCTTCTCTAAGTACCCACGTCCGAATCCATTTCAGTGGTTTTTGAGTGTTAATCTTTTTTCGCTGGGTTATTGTCTTTTTAGGAGGCTGTTTCATGACTTACATGACACACATGTCATGACATTGATGACATGACCAATCATTTATGTTCGTCATACACTCTTGTCATACTATGCCAATTTTGGTACCTACCAAGTTAACGAAACGACCATTACAGCACCAAGGCGTAGGCGGCTGTTTCATGACCTACATGACACACATATCATGACATTCATGTGATGACCTATCATTTATGTTCGTCATACCCTCTTGTCATACTATGCCAATTTTGGTACATACCACGTTAACGAAACGACCATGAGAGTGCCAAGACGTAGGCGGCTTGATAGATAGTGCATAGAAAGATAGATAGATACTCTCAAAGTGGAAGATGCTCGCCAAGAAATGCTTCGCATTAAAAAAAAAACGAATACTTGGGGAGCCCTTCTGTCACGCAACAATAATCATGATCTGGTTTCCTAGCGTTTCATTTCTTGAAAGCTCATCGCTCGGCGCCGCCGCGTTGGTGCAGTGGTTAAGGCTGATTCACACTAGGCCGACACGGCACCCATTTTGGTCTGCCGACTGCTGGCGACAGCGTTTTCCTTCCTTTAAATCGTTGGTCACAGCACTTGCCCTCCTGTAAAGTGCTCGCGTCATCAGTCGGCAGATTAAATCGTTCTCGTATCGGCGTAATGTGAATCACCCTTGGCGGTGTTCGGCTGCTGACGCGAAAGACGCGGATTGGATTTCGGCCGCGGCAGTCGCATTTCAATGGAGGCAAAATTCTAGGAGCCCGTGTACTGCGCGATGTCAGTGCATGTTAAGGAACCACAGGTGGTAGAAATTTCCAGAACCGTCCACTACGGCGTACATCATAATCATATCGTGGTTTTGGCACGTAAAACCCCAGTAGTTATTAAGACGAAACTTTTATGTGTCTCATGCGGAGGTGTCCTTTAAGGAGTTGGCAATGACCTTGTCGAAAACCCGGCGTCGCCGCGGTTGGAGAAAAATGTCAAGTGGCCCTATGGAAGTGCATATACCTGATCACGTATGGCGCATATACCTCGCTCGATACCCAAGTCCAGGATGTGCGGGTATGCGCCACACGAGGTTTTACATGTAGCGAAAGCCTATCGTTTGGTAATGTATAACCTAATATGTAACTTAATGTATAACTCAATGCATGACTGCTGAGAACGAGGTCGCGGGATCGAATCCCGGGCACGGCGGCCGCATTTCAATAAGGGCGAAATACAGAACACACCCGTGTGCTTTGGTTTAGGTGCACGTTAAAGAACCTCCGGTCGTCCAAAATAATCCCCCACTACGGCGTGCCTCATAATCAGATGGTGGTTTTGGCGCGTAAAACCCCATAATTTAATTTTTTTCAATGCATCACTAAATTTGCACCAGGCTTTCCTTCAAGTGTTGCAAAGAGTGTAACGCCGAGCGGAATTTTAAAAAATTCCGATAGGAATGTGGCGCTCGCCACACGCCGAGCGGAATTTTCTCGCCACATTCCTATCGAGAATGCCGACAACGGCACAATGCCGCCCTGACGAGTAGCTTTTGTACATCGCTGCTGCTCACTCAAACCGTGAGTAGCAACGACACTGGTACGCTGCCCGCTGGTACTCAGCGTACAGCGAAGCGCAGAGCAAAATTAGTTCAATGGAATGGCTCAGGAACGTGGAGGACAAAAATTGGGCAGTCAGACTGCACGAATATATATTTAAGGTCGCGGACGCACTAGCGAGGCTCTGGAATCGGGGCCTCCGAATAACCAGGCACAATTTGGAAGAAGAGCTCGAGGTAAAGCTGACAACCAAGTATAAGGTAATTGGAAGTACGAGTAGGCAACACGGAGGCTTCAAAATTGAGTAGCAATTTAACGACATATGCGAGTGATGTGCGTTTGTATTGCGTCGCACCTCTCTGAAGTCCCGAATCGATGATTTAAACCGCATTCACCACATATCACAGTGTTCAGGAGCTCACGCGACATGCGTCCAGCCTCTCCCTGCAGCGAATTGCAACTGGCGGTGGTCTATATATATATATATATATATATATATATATATATATATATATATATATATACGTCTTTCTAAGCTCTCCTATTCCCTCTCTACCTCTGCCACGTGATCGGCTTCCTTCACTTACACACATACACTCTCTCCCTCTTCGACACACCTACTGTGAATACATTAAAAACAGTTTCATTTCCTTTATTTATTTCTGAAAGTTCCCAAGACAGCTCTACGCCTTAATATTGGTGCACTTGTGTTACGCAAAGAACGGAAAAGAAAAACAACAAACAAAACAGAAAACCTGGAAGAACAGTGGTAAAATGCAACAAAAATGAATTACGTCAATGACAGATGTCAGATAATGAGCAAATACAAGAGCTGAAAAATATCAACATCATAACGTAAGGTGTATTGTTGGGCCACAAGACATGTTATAGCGTTAAAGGTGCAGGAGGCCTTTACGTAGAAAAATGCTGGGATTACGCAAGTTTGGGCAAGGCGCGCAGAACGTTACAGCCGACTGTAACCACGGACAGGAAAAGTGGCTATGAATTAGTTTATACAATAGGGAATCACGATAATTTCGCCTTATTTCTAGGGGCGTAATATTAAACATGCGCAGTACACGCTCATTGGCAAAAAATACACGGCGTCCCAGAAATCGATCGTACAGGATGCGAATGAAATGTCGCTGGACACATTCAATTTTAGCCAAATTTGTCAAATTAATACAGTTCCACACAACAGAACATGAAGTCTAGCTTGGTGCAGACAAAAGAAGAATACAAGAGAAGAACGCAGTTGACATTTCTAAACTTTTTTTGTGATTCTTGATATGTGACCTAACTTTCTGCAGGATGTATTAACAATGCTTGAAACCCGACGCCACCATGTCTGTAGATTGTGGTTAAGTCGTACTTTACCATTTTTCTGACGGATTTCACTGTGAGAATTTCAATTTTTGTTAACCAAAACCTTGCACCACGTGAAGGCCCTGCGCGTTCAGGGTGGTTGGGGATGATTTTCTCCTCCACGGACGCCGAAATCCACGCCGACACCGGTGCTGACGCCAGCGCCGGATTTTCTGCGACACGGAGCGCTTAACGCTGTCGCGTTAATACTTTAAAGGGGGTGTTATACCCCTGACACACGAGCAAAGGCTAAGTCCTTTGCAGGAAACCCCTTTTGTTACTCCAAAGGACCCTTTGCAGAAAGGAGTTGCGGCGATGACACACGGCATCGCACTAACTTCTTTAGGTGGTTCCTCAGATGAACACGAAAAAAAGCATTGTTTGTTAAAGCAGCGAGAGAAAACATTTACAAAAAGCTGCGCATGTAGATTACATTTAGTGATTGTAGAACCTAAAAACATTTCCCCCCATTTTTGGTGATAATGTGCATATTCGGAATTCAACATGGCAGCGCTAGAGACGTGGCGCGAGCGTTTGAGAGTATAGCTAGAGTAAATCACTGTTCGACAAATCGCATTACCACAAAATATTTACACATTTACCAAGTAAAAAATACTTACGGGGTACCATAGCTATGTATAACATGTTTTCTTCTATTGAGTTGTGCACTGTATGCGAGAGTACACCTTTCCGCTCGAAAAGTAGATGCCCGATCTTCTTTCCAACAAAGGAACTTTGCCGGGAGGGAGATACTCCTTTGCCGTTTGTCACTGCGCTTGAACGCCTTTCCGGTAGATGTCCCCTTACCTTTATATATATATAAAGGACTTTAGAGTGCCCGTGCGTCAGGGGTGTTACACGTTTTATCGGAGAACAAAAACTTCTTCCAAGTGTATACCAGACTTGTTAACTTGTGAAGAGCTTCTCTTACACATCAAACGCTTTCAGAATGTACGCATTGGCCCCAGATGCGCTGGTGGTTGTTAACGCGAACAATCAAAGTGTTGTAAATAATCTCTGATTTTTTTGTTTGTGACGTGGCAGAAACAGGCAATAAAGAAAAGAAAGAGCGATCGTGACAGAGTGGTTAGAACGCTGGGCTGCTGTGCTCGGCAGAAGTTCGATTCCAAATTATTTTGTTTTTATTAACGCGAGGAGAGACAGGAACCTACTCACCGCAATGTGCTAAATATGAGGCAAAGAATGCTTCGCATTAAGAACATTTGGAACAGCTTCGGAAAGTTTCGAGCTGTGTAGTAATAAAGCTCTAGGTTCCTTAGCAGCCTATTTGAAAGGGTTCTCCATGGCCAATGTACAAAATTATCAAATTCGTCCTAACTGGATTTCTTTTTCACGCTTGCCGCGGAACTAAAATGTTTGCCGTTTAAGAACTAATCGGTGTATGGAGATAAAGCTTCGTTGAAATAAAGTGTTTGCAGAAAAAAAATTCATCGACGATTACGGTACTACCAAATGAGAAATTTGAGGGCAGCTCTATACGTGTTCTCATTTCGCGATATATTGGCTGGCGCGGACAATCTGTCTGGTGCGGCAAGTTGCAAACGGAGCGAAGTGCAGCGCGACTGCACTCGTCGCCAACTGGCGCCAACTGGTCGCCATCATCGCCGCACTTCGCTTTTCTTCTCACGATTTCGCCATACCGTCCTCCTCCTCCGCTTTACGCCTCATGGATCCGCTGTACTCTCTTCCTCCGCTTTCCTCCTCGCGTCTTTCATCCCCCGCAGCATCCGTTCACTCGCTTACGGGTGACAACGCGGACGATCGCCGCAAAAACTGGCGCCTAAGTGCTGCGCTCTAAAAAAAAAAAAAAAAAAAAAAAAAAAAAAAAAAACGTGGGGCTGGATTATGATTTACAGCTTCAGGTGTATTTGGAGTGCGGTAGTTGGCAAGCTAACGTCGGAGCCATTAAGTAGCTTCTTGGAGTTCTTGGTGTCAATGAAAGGGTTTGTATTTCTCGCTGAAGCTTTGTACACGCCTATGGGAGACCCTCTGGAGATCGTATATACCTTTAGAAATGCCCGTGGGTGCGCACCTGTTAATGCGAGAGCGTCTACTGCAGACTGGCTCACGTTAAACGGCGCATGCGCAAAACCTGTCGGGGTGGGCGCGCAATTTGCGAGGAAGTGTTTGGAGAGTTTAAATGTTTCACAGAAACCGGAAATACATCTTCGGTGGAAAAACGCTTTGAGTCCAGAACAAGGAGCGCACGTTGGGCGCCAAGGCCTTTTTGTATTTGAGCGAGCTGCTTCACTGGAGCTCGATTTTGCGGAGTCGCACAAAGCTTTCCTCTTGCAATGCCGCATTTGTATGCTTATTTTGCCCAACTTCTCTCCTCAATCCCCCGTTTTCGCTGTAGAGTACGCATAATTAACGACGTTCAAATGCAATGCTCATTGTCTGTTTCTCGTACTGGCATATAAATGTGACGTTGTTTGAGGACTGGGCCCGACCAAGCGCTAACGCCAATCCAAAGCGAACCTTTACTCAATGTGGAGCTTCGCGTGTGATGTTATAACTTTGGCTTACCCACTTCTCGAAATAGGCCTAGAGCCATCATTGAAATATGCTACTCTCTGTCGCAGTACGTCGAAGCGAATGAGATAGCTCAAGAGAAGACCATGCACCGTGGCAAGGTGATCATGCTGATAGTCGTCCCAGCGCTGGCCCTCTTGCTAGCCGTGATGGCGGTTGTCATCTATGTGATCACCATGGAAAGGCCACGAAAGCGTGTGGACACGTGTAGGAGCGACGACTGCGCTGCCTTTGGCCGAGAGCTGCACGATGCCGTCAATATGTCGGTTGACCCGTGCCAAGACTTCCACGCGTTCGTGTGCGGCGGCTGGAGCGACCCCAAGCGACGAGAGACGACCGAGTCAAGAATGGTGGCCGCCGCATTGGATCTGGCGATCGACGAAGCCAAAGCCGACCGGATGCGTCGCAGCAAGGCCACGCAGTTCTTCGAGAGCTGCACCACGGCCGGCAATTCGAAGGAGAAGAACCTGAGAGAATTTGCGAATCTCCGGCGCTCCTTGGGTCTACCCTGGCCCGAGCAGAAGCCCAGCGGCACAACGCACCCGCTCGACATCATGGTGAACCTGGCGCTTAATTGGGAAATGAACTTCCTCTTTGACCTCGGCACTGTTGCCGTAAGCAATTCCACCGCGCTGCTTGTCTCCCGCGGTCGCCTGGGTACCGTGTGGGAGGATAGGTTGCACGGTGTCAGGACTGGTCGAAACGTACGAGGATTACGTGAACGATTACTACCGAGTCCTCAACGCCAACAGTTCCCAAGCTGGCGTGGGAGCAGCCGACCTCCTCCGCATCGAGACGGCCTTTGTCAACACGAAGCTCGAGTTCCTATACGACACTCCTCGACAAGACTGGTTCGAAGTGAGCGCCCTCGACGGCAAGACGCCGTCCGTTCCGGCGGGCTTGTGGCTCAATCTTCTGAGGAAGCACGACACGCAGTTCGACTGGAACGGCGAAGACACCGTGATCATTGAGGACGGTAGAATACTGCAGAGCGTCGACAATCTTCTGAAGGGCCTGGACCACCACAAGTTGATCATCGGGCTCTCGTGGATGTTCATTCAGACGCACCTCTGGGCTGTCTATGAGCCGCCTTCGCTCAGATTCGGCGGCGCTGAGGAGGACCTAATAAAGATGAGAGAGCGCGGCTGCATGGAATACGTCGAATCCCGTCTGGGGCTGCTCGGCTGGGCGACGACGCTAACCGAGCGCTTCGGAACGAAGGAGAGCCGACTGCACGTCTCCAGTTTCCTGCATCGAATCAACCGGCAGACGAAGCGCCTCGTAAACAAGCTAAGTTGGATGGACTACGATAGCAAGCAGATGACCTTCTCGAAGCTGGACAAGATGGCCCGCACCATACTGCCAGGGGACAGCTTCTTCGACCCGAAGAAACGCGATCAGCTGTACGACGTCTTTCCCGAAATGCGTGGCAAGACCTTCATGGCGAATCTGGTGAAGGCGTCCGAGGTGTACCGTGGGCTGCGCAACCACGAACACTTCGCGGACGTGTACAGCGTTCGCATGTTTCCCCGGTTTGGTCGCGAGCTTTACCTGTACCTGCCGGACTCGATGATGCTCGCGTTAGTGAACCTGAGCCCGCCGATGTACTACAAGGACGCGACGCTGGCGATTAAATACGGTGGTCTAGGCTCCTTTGTGGCGCGACAGATGGCCAGGGCGTTTGACGATATCGGCGTGAGGGTTGACGACTCGGGCAAGCGCAGACTGTGGCTCGGAGCCCAGGCGCAGGCAGCGCATAAGATCAAGGTTAATTGCAACGTCCACGCAGGCTCGAACAGCACGGTGTGGCGTCCGATGCGCGCGTTGCCCACCATGCCCGGGCTGGAGATTGCTTACGAGGGCTTCTTGGCCGCCGTGAAGGTTGACTTCCGAGCTCTGGA
This sequence comes from Dermacentor silvarum, assembly GCF_013339745.2. Taxonomy (NCBI): domain Eukaryota; kingdom Metazoa; phylum Arthropoda; class Arachnida; order Ixodida; family Ixodidae; genus Dermacentor; species Dermacentor silvarum. The sequence continues at coordinate 115,172,520 of NC_051160.1, read as the reverse complement.
CGACTTCAAGGTCCTTCACCTGGAAGCGTTCACAGACTTCCAGATATTCTTCCTGGCGTACTGTTACGCAGTGTGTGCAAAGCGGCCACAGACCATGCGCGATGAGTGCAATGTTCCGGCTAAGAACTCCCCTGCTTTTGCCGAAGTGTTCCAATGTTCCGCGAATGCCCCCATGAATCCACCAGAAAAATGCTCGTTTTTTTACTAGTGAACAGTTGCAGCCCTTTTAGTTTTTAATGTGCGAATGTTGACCACGTCAGAGAGCAACGCTACAGTGATGTCAGTTTAATATGGATGGCTTAAGAGCATCGCGCAAGCTGCGCTCCTTAAAATCGAGTGAATAGCTGGCATTGCGTATTGCGTCTACCGTTTGGCGCCTAATGTGCTCTCTTCATACGTCTATTCCAGCTAAATAATTTAATTTGTTTTACTTGTGCACAGTCGTATGTTCTCTCTCCACTTTTCTTTTTCACGTAGAATCTTAGCCTGGGTCAAACTAGTTGATTGATCTGATGTTTTTTTTTAAGTGAATGGCGGAGGAAGAAAGTTTATGCAAGGATAGGGGTATAAGGCACAAATGTGACACTAGGCTGCCATTGTTGGCGCCCTCTGGAGCCATTCTGTGAGCTGTTTGTGTGTCGTGTACCATTGTCCTCGGTTTTCTTTTTTCACGCCGCTAATGAATTTTTCACCAGTTGCCGTCATTGCTCAGTGGACGACACGATAAATATGTCAAAGCGATATTCTGGAGCCCATAACATGGCTTAACTATAGCACAACTCTGTCGTCTTACTTGAGCATGTAGATAGCTTGGACCGATTGAGCAACTGCTACAGAATAAAAAGTATGCGGGCAATCGAAACCCCCTCATGGGCCTGCGTAGATAATACTAGAGATATACGTTGAAATAACACCGTCAATTTTAAACAATATAACGTTCAGCTAGCGCTTTGTCAAAATGACTGCGTCACTTGGTCAACTGATAAATCGAAGAAAGCAAGAACGGCTTGTTTTCAGGATTAACGCTGCGCTTCGTCGGGTGTTGAGAAAAAGCTAGATTGCAGGCAATGGTGGTGCAGACACCCGCTCAAACATTACGTACGGTGCCGCTGAAGTGCACCTATTTGTGCGGGCATTAAAGCTCAAGTTCATTTCAGTTGCATAATAATATGATGCGGGCAGGCACGAGCCAAAAGTGAGCATGCTTCACTCGAACGCGCCCTTGCCCCTTGCCCGCCTGACTTTTGACTTGCAACGTCAGCAACTTACATTCAACTTTAGCACTATGCACAGTAAAAACAGAATACCACGAAATAAATCTGGCAAGTAGAAACACTTTGGACGAGTGCATTTGAGAACCCGTAGTATGGAAAATGGTCTCGAATACCGCATATGCTGCATTCTTCAATAAAGGTACTTCTAGACATCATTTATTCAACCAGGGAGAGAGTAGCGTAACATTTGGCGTCCATGCAGAGCACGGCAAAATACATTACACCCAAATTCTTGATTTCTTAAAGCACATTGCGACTGTCTGATTAAGAAAAGATGTGTGAAGAAAACATGTTCGTCTAAGTAATACTCGTAAATGTTGTGGATATGATTGATATTAAATTTCTTGAACTCATCCGTATTGGCCTGATAGCCTGCGTTAGCTATATAGCGAAAATATTTTTTGAAGGATTAATATTTTGTTTGTTTAGCTGAGATGTTTTGCCCCTTATCAGGAAACGGTAATTTGCATGCGATTAGAATCGAGAGTTACAAATTTATTTTATTCATAATGGTAAGCCGGAACGGAATCTATCTCACAAGTCAGTGGCCTCGACAAGTTTGCAGTAACAGAGCTCACTTGCAAATCCCTAACCCATGTTGGTATTGAGCAGTACTCCAAGTGTATTTACTGTTTCTGGGAAATTCAGTAAGGATCGATTTCACTGTGCTTTATTTGGAGATCCGCTGAGAGCGCACTTTGTCGAGTGTGAAATAACACACATTTTGCGTCGTGGGAGTTTATTAGCGAATGGTTTGCTTCACTCCACGCTTTAAGTTTTTCTGATGCGCTGTGAGTAAGAGGAATGAGAGAACGAAAGCTACTATAGTTAGAAAGCGGATGCTTGCGTCGTCCGCGCATGGACTGTACTTCAGTCTTTCACTGGTGCTAGCAGCAGCAGCAACAGTGCATGGTTGCTGCGGCGGAAGCATCACTGGCAAACCCAACAGTTTCTTTCAGAGTTGACGCGCACACACAAGCTTGCTGTTTCATTGACGTGTCCCCTGCTTGGGCAGCTGAGCCTCGCCACCACACGCTGTAGCAGACGATGCTCGGCCGCCCGCACTAAGCTGTTAAGGGCTACGGTTCTTGGCGGTGCGAGTCTCCTGTGGGACGCGCCTTGCACGCTGGCATTGACGAGGAGGCTGTCGCCGGGCAGTCCAAAACTAGTTCACCTTCCGCCGCTTGCATCATGCCGTGTTAAGGCCGTCTAACCTAACCATGTTTGAAAACTCAAAATAAACTTTGCTTTTTCTAATTTACCGATCTGTAATATTTCTTGCCATTATAGAGATTTTGTCACTAGATTCAGCGGCTTTCTTGTCTGTTTAGGGACAAAGTTTTCTATTTAGCGAGCGGCGACTTTTCTTTGAGATTTGAATGAACAGTACGTGAAACTTGAGCGGCTTCAAAGTCAGAAAAATTGCTTCAAAAATGTCCTTCTAATACGCATTTTATTATTTAAAAGCTACATGTAAGCGGCCGAAACACAGTGTACGCGCCTGCATATGGGCTCTGTGAGCATGATGAAGCAACGGTTGCGTTCACACTGATGCTCTTTTTTTATTTCGAAAGTTCGCCCAACGGCATAAACTATTAAATATAGAAATGTAGGCTGGTTTCGGCAATGAACATCAATAGTGCTCGATGTTTTTTTTCCACACAGCCAAGAATGATAGTCCAATGCTCTTAACATTGTGATTGTGCTTCACAGCACAGCGGTCATGACAGACTTCACATTGTGCTCACAAAATTGATGCTTATTTATTCGAAAAAAAATGATTTGACTCAATATAAACGCTGCGGTTTCTGTGGTATCATCAAATGCATTAGATTTCCGAACGGTCGCAAGCGTAGCAGTAAATTCTTTTAACAAATTTATCAGAACAAATAGACCCCTTTCATGAATACGCCACGCGGCCGTGGACTTTTGGTTAATTTCGATTTGCACATGCGTCTGGGATAAAAAGCAGCATGTTTCGGGCATGTACGTGGTTGTGTGTTCGCAGATGCATCCATCGATCCGAGGTATAGCAGCAGCTTCAGGCCCTTACGTCTCTGGAGTCTAGTGAGTAAATTTGTATCGCGCCTAGCTGTTGCAAAGCAGTGAGATTTATTTTGGCATCGTACTAAGCGACGGCGGCCAGACGTCGGCGGGATTGAACGGGATGGACGAACGGCCTGGCTTGGCTTGGGCGGCTGTTGGGCTCCGAGCTGAGTCTGCAGGCGTACCCCTCGAAGACGAATAGACAAAAAAAAACTAGTTGAGGATACATAGTGCTGACAGAAAGTTACGTCTTAGAGTCAAGTGCCTGTTACGACCAAGAAATCTGACTAGAGCGGCGGTCGGTTCTCTCGGGTATGCGCGCATGAAAGTTGCCGTCATTGCAGGTGTTTTGTTTACATGATGGTGGTGTTTGCTGACAAAGAGGTAAGTGCCTTACATTTCACTGTGCTCTTAATCGCCTGCGTAGACGCGCTTGGTAGTAGTAACACAGGTGCGAGTTTGATACTAAATATCTGAACAGTCGTACAATGTTGCAACGGCGAATATCAACGCATACAATATCAATACATACGAATATCAATACCATCAACGGCGAACATGTCGGCAAGCTTCGGTTTGCAGATGGTATTGTCCCATTCAGCAACGATGGGGACGAATTACAACAACTGATTGAGAACCTTAATCGAGAACGTGCAAGAGTGGGGTTGAAGATGAATATGCAGAAGACAAAAATAATTATTTATTTTTTAGAGTAAGGAAACAAGAATTCAGGATCGCCAGTCTGCCTTTTGAGTCTTTAAAGGAGTATGTTTATCTAGGTCAATTACTAACAGGGAACCCTGATCATGACAAGGAAATTTACAGAAGAATAAAATTGGGTTGGAGTGCATATGGCAGGCATTGCCAAATTCTGACTCGGATTTTACCACTGTCGTTGACAAGAAACGTGAACAAGCATTGCATTCTTTCGGTGCTAACAAAAGGGGCGGAAACTTGGAGGTTAACAAAGAAGACTGAGAACAAGTTAAGGACCGCACAAAGAGCGATGGAACTGAAAAATGTTAAAAGACAGGAAGAGAGTTCTGTAGATCAGAGAGCAAACGGGGATAGCCGATATTCTAGTTGACAATAAGAGGGAAAAATGGAGCTGGGTAGGCCACGTAATGCATAGGATGGATAACCGGTGGACAATTAGATTTACAGAATGTATACCAAGAGAAAGGAAGTGCAGTCGAGGATGACAGAAAACTAGATGGGGTGATGAAGTTAGGAAATTTGCAGGCGCAAGTTGGAATAAGCTAGCGCAAGACAGGAGTAATTGGAGATCGGCCGCGTCCTGCAGTGGACGAAGGCCTCTCCCTGCGATGGACGGTGCCATCCCTGCAGTGGACGGTGTCATCATCATAATCATAGGCTGATGATGATGATGACGCCGAGTGCTATAATTTCTTGGTAGAAGCAAAATATATCACTCATCCTAATACAGCATAAAATAACTGTCAATCCAGCTCGCAGCGTTCCTAATCAGTAAAAGGTGATGGATCTACACCATAAATTTTATCATCATCATCATCATCATCATCATCAGCCTATATTTTATGTCCACTGCAGGACGAAGGCCTTTTTCCTGCGATCTCCAATTACCCCTGTCCTGCGCTAGCGCATTCGAACTTGCGCCTGCAAATTTCCTAACTTCATCATCCCATCTGGTTTTCTGCCGACCTCGACTGCGCTTCCCTTCTCCTGGTATTCATTCTGTAACCCTAATGGTTCACCAGTTATCAATCCTACGCATTACATGGCCTGCCCAGCTCCATTTCTTCCGCTTAATGTAAACTAGAATATGGGCTATCCCCGTTTGTTCTCTGATCCACACCACTCTCTTCCTGTCTCTTAACGTTAGTCCTAAGATTTTTCGTTCCATCGCTCGTTGTGCGGTCCTTAACTTGTTCTCAAGCTTCTTTGTTAACCTTCAAGTTTCTGCCCCATATGTTAGCACCGGTAGAATGCAATGATGGTACACTTGTCTTTTCGACGACAGTGGTAAGCTCCCAGTCAGGATTTGGCAATGCCTCCCGTATGCACTCCAACCCAATTTTATTCTTCTGTAAATTTCTTTCTCGTGATCAGGGTCTCCTGTGAGTAATTGACTTAGATAAACGTAATCCTTTACAGACTCTAGAGGCTGACTAGCGATCCTGGATTCTTGTTTCCTTGCCAGGCTATTAAACATAATCTTTGTCTTCTGCATATTCATCTTCAACCCAAATTCCTACACTTTCTCGATTAAGGTCCTCAATCATTTGCTGTAATTCGTCTCCATTGTTACTGAATAGGACAATGTCATCTGCAAACCGAACGTTGCTGAGATATTCGCTGTTGATCCTCACTCCTAAGCCTTCCCAGTCTAAGAGCTTCAATACTTCTTCTAAGCATGCAGTGAATAACATTGGAGAGATTGTGTCTCCTTGCCTGAGCCCTTTCTTGATAGGTAACTTTCTACTTTTCTTGTGGAGAACCAAGGTAGCTGTGGAATCCTTGTAGATGTTCGCTAAGATATTCACGTATGCCTCCTGTACTCCTTGATTATGCAATACCTCTGTGACTGCTGGTATCACTACTGAATCAAATGCCTTTTCATAATATATGAAAGCCATACAGAGAGCTTGATTGTGCTCCGCAGATTTCTCGATTACCTGATTGATGACATGGACATGATCTATCGTAGAATATCCCTTTCTGAAGCCAGCCTGTTCTTTTGGTTGGCTGAAGATAACTGTTGCTCTGATTCTATTGGAAATTATCTTGGTGAATATTTTATACAATACTGAAAGCAAGCTAACGGGTCTATAATTCTTCAATTCTTTAACGTCTCCCTTCTTATGGATTAGTATAATGTTGGCGTTCTTCCAGCTCTCTGGCAAACTTGATGTTGTGAGGCATTGCGTATAAAGGGCCGCAAACTTCTCATGCATGATATCTCCTCCATCTTTGAATAAATCTACTGTTTTCCGATCTTCTCCAGCAGCTTTTCCCCTGGTCAGGTCTTTCAAGGCGCTTCTAACTTCATCGTTGGTATAGAAGGAGCCTCTGTATCCTGTTCATCACTATTTCGAATGAAAGTAGCTTGGCTGTTTTGGGCACTCTACAGGTCAGTATAAAATTCTTCCGCTGCTTTTACTATGTCATCAAAATCGCTGATGATATTACCATGCTTATCTTTCAGTGTATACATCTTGCCTTGTACTATGCCTAGCTTTCTTCTTACTGATTTAATGCTGCGCCCATATTTTACGGCTTCCTCAATCTGTCCCAGGTTACAATTTCGAATATCCCTTACTTTCTTCTTGTTGATCAGTTTTGACAGTTCAGCGAATTCTATCTGATCTCTTGAGTTGGACATTTTCATGTTTGTCGTTTCTTTATTAGGTCCTTTGTTTCTTGGGTGAGCTTACCTACTGGTTGCCTTGTTGCCTTACCCCCCTCCCCCCACTTCAATTGCTGATTCTGAGATTAACCTAGTTACGGTTTCATTCATTACCTCCATGTTGTCTTTATCTTCCTTTTATAAAGCTGCATATTTGTTTGCGAGCACCAGCCTGAATTGGTCTGCTTTTACCCTTACTGCCTCTAGGTTGGCCTGTTTCCTCTTGACTAATTTCACTCTTTCTCTCTTCAAATTGAGAGAAATCCTAGACCTCACCAACCTATGGTCACTGCACTTTACCTTACCTAACACTTCTACATCCTGCACAATGCTTGGATCGGCAGAGAGTATGAGATCTATTTCATTCCTTGTTTCTCCATTAGGGCCTTTCCAGGCGCACTTCCTGTTGCTGCGCTTCCTGAAGAAGGTATTCATTATTCGGAGCCTATTCCTTTCCGCGAATTCTACTAACATCTCTCCTCTTGCATTCCTACAATCGATGTCGTAGTTGCCAATTGCTTGCTCACCAACCTGCTTTTTTCCCACTTTTGCATACTGAGTTTGCAGCTTTCTCATTGCTAATTCAACATTTTCATAAAACTGTTCTACTTCTTCATCATCGTGACTAGAGGTTGGGGCGTAGGCTGGTACTACCTTCATTTTGTACCTCCTATTCAGCTTTATTACGACGACTGCTACCCTCTCATTAATGCTGTAGAATTCATCAATGTTGCCGGCTATGTTGTTATGGACTAGAAATCCTACCCCTGATTCTCTGTTATCTGGAAGACCTCTGTAGCAGAGGACGTGGCCGTTAGTCAGCACTGTGTAAGCCTCACCAGCATCACAAATTTATCGGCACCGAAATTCACGCGGACAGAAAACAAAATAAGAAAGCAGGCAATGTCGATCCAAATAGGTCGCGACGCTTCGGGCGAGAAGCGGTTTGGAACGAATTGTCACCGACATCAGTAAGACTGGTTATGGGAGCAGCGATTGAAGCGCGAATATGTTTGGAGGGCCGGAATAAGCACTGGGATAGAAAAAGCCCTATTTATTTAAAGCAAGACAGAATAAATCAACTAAAATAGAATTCCTAATCAATTTTATAAACGCATGGCGAGAAAAGAAGAGACAACTCTATTTTACTTGATCATTATCAACACGTACCTTTTTTTCAGCGCCAACCGTAATCGCGCCCATCGATAGCGGTGGCCCTTGACGCCGCTATCACTTGCAATGCAATGCAGCTGTTGGAGTGTGCAGAAAGGCGCGCTCGTAAAATTCACCTGTTACAATACGCCCTCCTCACACGTTGTCTTGTTTTGCTTGCCGACGTTTTTCTGAATTTGGTGACGCGGGTAGTTTCATCGTTTCTTAACTTGTGCAGTCAAAAGTAGTTTAGTTGCTACAGCCAAATGCTCGTTTACTTTAGTTGTTTTCGTACGACAGCGCTGGCCGACGGGCTTGGCATCCGACGAAAGGACGAGCACTCTACGCACTCTACGCCCAAAGTGTTCGCCGGCCTCCAAAGAATATATGTCCTGCGCAGCGATGCGATTTCGACCCCCGTAAGGGTGACCTTTTTTTCCTGCATCGCTTTCCGCGTTGAAAGCTCGGAGCGCACATCAAGTCGAATGGCGGGGCATTTGAATATACAGCTCTAATGGCAGGCCTCCGAAAACAAATTTTGCGCCTTTGTGAACAAAATGACGTCACTTCTGTTTTTAACGAATGTGACGTCACATTATTTTTTCTTCCGCCGGAAGTGTTTTTCCCTCCTCACACAGATGGCGGTAAACCTCATGAACCGCTGATTAACAGCCATGTTTTGAACGTATGGACTTCTGTGTAAGCTTCGCTACCAGGTATACTTACCTTGCAGCAGATTTCAGTTATTCTTTCGGCTCTGCGCTCACTTACTGTGATAACAGCATTTTCCAGCAGTGAAGACCAACGATTTGCAGTTACACGTAACAATATTGTTTGCTACATGTGCAAACAGGGTCAGCGTTGGATCTCAATCAGAGTGGCCCAGCCGATGTTCGATCCACACAATTAATATTAGGCCATCATTGGATAATTGAACCAGAATGGCACGGCCCTTATATGAACCACGCTGTTAACCTTAGGCCATCGTTGTGCCAGGAGCTGCCAATGCGCATCGAACCTTGACCCGAGCTGACGTGCCGCTTGGGGCATTGCACCGCCACAGCAGCCGCGACTGCGTTGGTGCTGGTACCACAGGAAACATGGCGACGCTGCACGCAAATGCGTTGCGCCCTGTGACTAACCGGCAAACGTCATAGGCCAGCGTTGAGGGCGACCAACGCTGCAATATCGACGGAAAGTCGTCCCTCACCGAACGCAGTTGTGGCATCAGTTTGCTTGTGGACACAGGCGCAGAGGTGGGCGTAATCCCTACCTCTCCAGCTGACCGTATGCGCCCGAGCTCATCTGCATTGCAAGCAGTCAACTATACAATGATCGCTACTTACGGTCATCGCCCACTGCTCTCAGCCTCATTCCAAAGAACATTTCTTTGGATTTTTATAATTGCCAATGTAAAGTTTGCAATCCTCGGGGCCGATTTCATCCGTCATTTCGGTCTTTTGGTAGACGTGTGCAACCGACGGCTGTATGATCCTGTGTCGCAAGCAACAGTTCAAGGCAAGCCCTCAAGACACCCTCATCCAGCCGGACCAGCCGGAACATCGCGCTTTGTGGGTAAATTGAACGAGTTGCCAAACCTTATGCGCCAAGCATGGAGAACACTGCGGCTAAGCATAACGTGCTCCATCATATAACTACGACTGGTCCTCCCGTCTATGCCAGACCGCGTCGCATGTCCCCTGAGAAGCTCCATTTGGCTCGTCAAACGCTCCAGCACATGCTCGAGCTTGGTATCATCCGGCCGTCGTCAAGCCCTTGGGCATCTCCGCTTCACATGCTACGAAAACCGGCATCAGATGACTGGCGACCATGTGGCGATTACCGGGCACTCAATCGAGCAACTGTACCTGACCGCTACCCCGTGCCACACATTCATGATATTACAACGAACTTGCACGGTGCTACAACTTTCTCCAAGGTGGACCTTGCGAAGGCATACCACCACATACCAGTGGCACCATAGGACGTCTCGAATACCGCGGTAGCAACCCTTTCAGCATATTTGAATTTCCCCGAATGCCATTCGGACTTCGAAACTCTAGACCGACCTGTCAGCGGTTTATGGACAGCGTCTTGCGTGGTCTAGATTTTTACCACGTTTACCTTGACGATCGTCTTATCGCTAGCGCTACTCCACCTGAGCACGAGGGACACCTGCCAACCGTTTTTCGACGGACGTCTCTCTGCACATGGCATCGTCGTCAACGCAGCAAAATGCCACCTTGGTGTGCCTGAGCTGACGTACCTGGGCCATACTATAACGAGAGCCGGAATTCGCTGCCACCTGGAAAATGTGAAAGCTGTGCGAGAATTCCCGAAACACTTGGCGACACTAGGCGACATCCTTGGACTGGTCAACTTTTATCGCCGTTTTGTACCTTGGTGCGCGGCTATCTTGCAACCTCTACACAGACTACTAGCAACTGTGGAGAGCACAGCGAAGGCCCTCACTTGGACTGACGAAGCATGCAACGCTTTCCGTCGAGTCAAGGAGGCTTTCGCAAACACCGATTTGCTCATGCATCGGCAGCCAGGTATACCGCAGTGCATCATGGTCGATGCCTCAGACACCGCCATCGGCGCAGTGCTACAACGGCTGGACAACGGAGTCTGGCGCCCGACATCATTCTTCTGAAGAAAGCTGACTCCTTCAGAAGAGCGCTACACCACTTCTTTCGGCCGAGAGCTGCTTGCCATCTATGACACCATCAAGCATTTCCGTCACCATCTGGAAGGCGTGGATTTCTTTCTGCTTACGGACAACAAACCACTGACGTGTGTACGCCCTGAGTCTCTCGACATCGGACAAAGGAACGCATACTCTAAGCGTATCACAAGTTCGCAAGTTGGCAGGTATATATGGATATGCGATGTAAAGCAAAGGAAATGCAGACCTCTGCATCACAAATCATGAGAGCTGTCTGCATAAACTTCAAATGAAGCCATAGGTGGCTTGGGGTGATCCCACTTCCAGTTTTCGGCCTGGTGTTTCCTTCATATTGCTAGAAAAGTACACACAAAATATATTTTATTTTTATTGTTTATGGTTATTCTCTATTTGTCTTGCACCATTTACATAGAAAATAATTTTTTTCGGGTATTTATATGTGCAGCCATTAAAGGGCTACTGTGATTAGTTAAAAGCACTTTGCAGAGCACAACAAGAATATAAAGCAACGTATTTTTTTTTTGCATTTGCGAAGGCGATAAAAAGGAGTGTTGTTGCTCGATTAGCCCTTCAGTACTGAATTTCAACCACAACAGGAAGAAGTTTGCGTTTGCAGATGCTTTCTTTAGGTGACCCATGAAAACTACTTTGTGAAATTTGATAGTAAGTCCATAGCAGCTTACAGGCAGTCCGAGAGTAGGAACCATACTAATCGGCATAAAGATCTGGAGCAGCAGGCTCCACAGGAAGCATTACTTTGGATGGACCGGGGGCCGGGACACACGGGTGGCGTCGGCAATGAGGTTGCATATGCGCTGGCGAGCGAGAAAGAGGCAGGACACAGCACCATCCCCCTCTTCGTAATCTACTCACTGAACGACAGTTAGGTTAGGTTAGTGTATACTACCGTGGCAATGCCTTTTCACGCCAATTTATTCATCCAGCAGCCCACATCTTCGCCCGTGTTGACAACGAGCTCAAGGTAAACCCACGTTTCCCTCGGACTAAGAACTACTTACACTCACCTACAGCCTTATCAATAAATGAATGGAACGCCCTTCCGAATACATTGCCAACATTAAGGATTTATCTGATTTCCAATCGGCTCTACTAACCTACCTTAATGAGAAAACCTGCCATTCCAGCTGATCCTTTCTAATCAACCGTGTTATCCTGCTTGTGCACCTGACTACCGTTGAACACTGTCCTGTATTTGTTGTATTATTCTAATAGTGCTGTAGTTCGATATTGTATTATTGCATTATATAATAATTACTTCTTGCTACTACTAGATGTAGTGCATCTGCTTAATGCTGCAAAGATTTAGGTTCTTTATTGGTGTTTCGTTCTTCATGCTTATAACCCCCTTTTAAGTTTCTTGGTGTTATACCTCCTATGCAATGCCCGATTCTGGGCCCTTAGGGTAAATAAATGGAATAAAGAGAACGAAGCGCATGAATCAATGAATCCGTGCCTCATTTTTACGCGAACGTACCGGTAAAAATTTAAATCCAGGCCAGAGGTCACTGTGTGGTCAATGATGCTGAATGTTATTTTGCGTTTATAATGGCAAAAAAATAAAGAAATCAAGAGTACAATGTATAATTAGGAATAATACTGTAGTGCTCTTTGTCATGTAATATAAATGCTTCGACAAGAGTGGGAGAAAGCTTGTAGGTTAAAATTGCGCTTACTACGGCACCTTTAGCGGGATATATGGTGCTCACGGGGGCACGTTTTTAATCGATGTGCTATGCTTGTTTTATTAGCAGCGCCGCGCGGTCGATTTTTTTCTCCCTTCGTGGCCATTTGTTGAACTTGAGAGTGTGCGGGGCCAGGACAAACCGTGTGCTGAAACTGCGTTGTCACCTCAGCAGAATCCCGCGTTGGAGCCTTTGTTGCGCTGAGACAGCTGAAGCGCTCACTGTCGGCGCTCGTTAGTGTCATGATGCAGTACTGCACTTCACCGCTCCTAGATTCCCGCACCATTCCTGTCAGCGTGTTGGCTCAGAGTTATCTTTTAAGTACACCGATTTGTTACTAGAGCATGGTGACGTCATATGTATCTGCTATGTCAAAGCTACTCTTGTGAGGTGTTGCCCGAAGCAACAAAATGAGACGGACGTAACGGCAGCGAACGCCGTCGAGAACGAGGGTGTACCCTACGGTTTGTCTCAAATATGGCGGCAGTGAACAATTTCATTGCCATCCTGTGCATTTGCTTTCGTTTGCGAGACGGTTTGTAGGCTTTTATTGCGATAGCAATTATATGGACACTCAAGAAAAAAAGCAGATTTCTGCCGTCGCCGTCGCCGTCGCCGTGAGGTTCCATATGACGTCATTTGGAGATGAAATCGTCGCCGCGCGCCGCCGAACGCTGTATGTGCGAGTGAAAGGGCGCGAGGGGCGCGTCTTTCACGGGGAGTGAACGCGCGGCGGAGAACAAACGCGCGTTCTGCGCCGTGCTCGCTTAAGGGCTGCAGAAGTAGGCGTCTCTTTTCTCCTTTACAATCACCATATATGTAGAGCAAACGCGCCTTCTTCTCACGCGCGAGAGGCCGCGGGGGAGGGAAGGGAGGCGACGTTTAGCTGCCCCACCAAGTGCCTATTTATATCAGAGGCTCCGGCAACAGTCACCAACGCCGCACGCATTTTGAGCGAACACGGGCAAAACGCCGATGGCGTCGACAACAGTTCTGCGTGTTGCCGATGCTGCTGCATGTCCAAGTTTATACAGCTGATAAAGCTAATATCATTACTCCGTATAGCTCTCTACATTTTTGCTATCGCAATTGATGCTTCGCCTTTCAGGTGAAACTGCGACAACTTTTTTGAGTGTCGCGCGACTTCTGCGAATTGGCCTGCGTCGATTCGGCACCAAGCCATAACTTTAGATGCCGACGCAAGATGAAGCAGTGCCTATGAGGCCTAATGGCCTAGGCAGTGTGGCCGTGAATAAAATTTGCTGCTGGCTGATGTGACAACGGGTCGCAAACCGCCGCGGAAAGTTTGCCACTAATATGTTCGTACGGGTGGCTCATCACTGATCTGTCCGGAGATTACGCGTGCGGGTTAGATTTAACTTTGCGGAAGCGGCGTCAAGTTAGTCGCCGCGTATCCAACACGATCTGCGTGCCCATCGGCGACTAACGAGCCCGATCTTCGCACATGATTTCGTCCTTTACGAACTGCGCGCTGCTTTTGTTGCCGTTCCCTCTGTCTGCGCAGCGTCATCATTGATCGGTCGTGCCGATGTGGACGAACCTTGTACCGGCAGGAATGAACCAGCGACAAAGTGCTTTTATCAGCGACAAAGTCCGCTACCTAAGGCGGCCCGTGCACGGCGCACTCGGCGCTCCTTTTGCGACGAAAACGAAGTGAGACGCTCGACTGGGCGGCATCGAACACGAGGAGCTCCGCGACGTAAGCGACATGTGACGCTGCGCGGATCTCTACAGCGAATACGTGAAATACTAAAAAAAACAAATAGTAGATATTATTGAGATAAAGATTACATGGACGCTCCAGGCGAATTTCCGTCGTCGTCGACGCCGTGATAGGTATAAATTCAAATTGCGATAACATCGCGGCCGCGCGCCGCATGCTGTAGGTGCGAGAGAAAGTATGAGAGGGTGAGTCGAAGAAGGATGCTGGCTTCTTGCGGAGGCGTCTTCTCTCGCGCGCAAGGGCAGATGACGGGGATGGTGCGCGCCGACTTTTCGCGCACGCAAGCAGGGGGAAGCAGGGAGATGTGTGCGCGCTAAGAGGGATGGGGAGGAAATAGAGGCATGGTGGAGCAGGGCGCGTCTCCTCGTCTTCTCCGGCCATGGCTGCGCATGGCACGGCTGAGCGCGGCCGCGCGCCTCCTATCGTAGACGTAATCTGCTGTGGGTTCGAAGGGCTAACCGTCCCCCTATAACCGATGGCTTCGTGTGAGCTGCGTTCTCGCGCGCCGAGTTCGCGTTGAAGCGAACGCGTTCGCGTTGAAGAGGCTGCACGAAGGGGAATCCACTAGCTGGCTACTGCCACCCTTCATCACGCCAGCGTATGGACAGCGCGGGTCCGCGGTCATCGAGTGAGATGTGTCCGTGTTTGCCTGTGCGCGTGTTACAGTGTGCTTACTAGCTTATATATTAATCGAATGTTTACAGCAGTTTCACAGCTGATGAAGCTGCGAAACTTACTGCGTATAACTCTAATAATATGCTTCGCCTTTCGGGCAACAGTGCGACTTCTTTATTCGGTAAACGAATTACTCGAAAGTTCAGTATTCTGTTCAATTCGGTGATATTCGTGTGCCCGCACACCCCTAGTTTCCTTAAGTGCGTGTCTGTGCGAGTGTAACACAAGGGCTACGGAAGCCTTAAATGTAGTTATATCTACTTATATTTATTCGTGCTTGTCTGGACATGCACCTCTCGCTACCATTCTTCCGTAAACATGAATCATACTTCGTCCTTATAACAGCTAACAGCTACAGGTGATGAGACCGTGCGGTTGTCACCTGCTTCCATTGCTGATTAACTCAATCTAGCATCATCGCGCCATCTGCATTGTAACACTGCGTTAGATCTGCTTCATTTGCTTTCTTCTTCTTTTATTTTATTTTGCTAAGAATTCCATTAAACGAGAAATAAATGGCTATTTTATAACTGCAAGCCTTTTTTGTTTGTTATTGCGTAATTTGTTTTGATCCCAATGAAAGTCGGAAGCTACTTAATGGGACTAGTCGTGCCACAGGTAGGGAACAGAGCAACTATGCAGGAACCGCAAAAAAACTGCTTATATGAACTTTGTTTCTTCGATTTGACTAATGATTATTGCTTATTCAGGCCAAACGACTTTGGTGCTGAACTAAGAAAAGATATTGTGCTTTCTTTACTACTTAAAGCTGTATTCGCTTTTTTCCTTCTTAAGTGTGTAACCTGTCACATTCGGGGTTTAAAGTCAACAGAAGGCAATGATGAGGCAGTGACGACCAAGAGCACACTTCTTCTGGGCCCGAATTCACGAAACCTTCTTACGCTAGATTTGTTCGTAAGAGAAATTTGCAGCCAATCCTGACGCTGGACTTTTCATTATCAAAGGCGGCCGGCCAATGGCAAGGAGCACTTGGGAAAGAAAAGCCTTGCGAATTCGGCCCCTGCTTTTTTTTGTTATTGTTGAACAACCCGCTTCTTGGCCAATCCCTCGTTGTGGGCATGTGCCGTTGCCTGGGGTCATCATCGTCATTATCACCATCACTGGCACAGCGCGTGCTGCGCGAGGAGCACGCGCCCACAGAAGAAAACGCAGAAGAAGCTCCACGGTTCGCCGAGTCGAGACGCGGCTCCTGACCACGGCCCTCGAGTCTCGACCATTTAAGCTCAGCGACTCCCCTCATCGAGGCATGGCCGACCCGAGGAAGGCCAGCCTGTCCAGTGCAGCCTCCAAGTCTTCCTTCTCCGGACACTCGACCTCTTCGGGGAAGTCCAAGGGCAGCGGGAAGCCAACGAAACGCAAGCAGTCGCGGGCTTCGAGTGCCGGAAGCAGCAGCAAGGTGAGTGCGGAGACGTTTGGAGCCCGTTCTTTTTAGGGGCGCAATACCGCGTATGCTGGGCTTGTTGGTTTTGTATTGTCATGGTCGGTACTAGTGCACCGCAGTACCTGGCTTACAGGTGGCACCATCTGCCCTACCAACACTAGCATATGTCATTCAATAAAGCGAAAGTCTTCGTTGCGGTCTCGAACTGGCTGGACGCCTCATTTCTCGCTCTCCGTCTCGCGCCTCGTTAAGCCTTCTTAACGTGTACCCCACGTCCCGAAACATATATTACGCCCTGTATTGCGTTAACTAGGGAACGCCGTAGCGAGAAAGGCAATACAAGCGCGACACACAAAATAGACATTGCGAAGCTTATCCTGTCTTCTTCGCTCTTGTGTTGTCCTTGTTAGCGCGGAACCAAACACAATCTTTAATGGCAGTGTTCACGTGCCCTGCCTCGCTTGTTGGGACCACCGTGCTCGGCCGGAGGCTGGGTATTTGCTTTCTCACCCGTCCGAGAAAGTTCGTTGGAAAAATGAACCATTCGTACTTCCAGGTCGGCTGTCCTCCCACGACGCTAAACCTGACTACTTTGACGAGCACGCATTAACCATAGAAACAGTACGAAACAGTAAGCACCGCTTGCGGAAATAGCATTCACTATACTTAGGAGCAAGTTCAACCAGACTATTCAAAATTCACCGCCCCTTCCGCTCCGTGAAGGTGGTCGAACAGCGAAGCTCTGTTTTTACACCGAATGTCACACCATGCAAGTAGAACTTCGCGAGCAGAATGTATTGTAAATACTTTGTTTCACCACTCCTTCACCTCATTTTCGCTTTTGCGTGCTTCGCGTGGGGACCATGCTTTAGGAATCTCGGCCGCGCAGCTCGGGTTCGGCTTCCCGTCGCTGCCGATGTGTTTCCGCGTCTCGGGCGCACACTTCGGGATCGGCCTCCCGACGCTGCCGTTTATACTTGACATCTCTGGCGCGCAGCTCTGGGTCGGCGCCACGACGACGAGCCCGTTCACGAGCCAACTCTGGCTGACACTCGCGGTAGGCAGCATGTTCCTCAGGAGTATGCACTACTCGTGGTATTCCCATAATTGTAGCTCGTATGGAATGTGCGGAACCGCTAATCCAAAGCTCCGTCTAACGCGAACTCCTCTAACGCGAACTCCTCTCACACCCCACTCCTCCGCTGACCTATTTTTTTCCTACACCGCCATTGGTTGGCGCGCCTCACACTCTCCCACTCCAACGAAAGTATTGGACGGCGCGATTTACGTCAACCCCCCTCCGCGTTCTAATTTTCCTCTGTACCCTCTCACAGCATTCTCACAGGGGAAAGGCGTCGCTCCAACTTCTTGATGATGATAAGTGGTTCTTGAGGAAAGGGAAAGGTTGACGCTATCTTCTGCAGCCCTTGAGGGAGCACGGCTCAGCGCCAGTTCCAACTTCTTTCCCCGTGCTGAGCTGTTCTTTTCTTATCCTCTCCCGCTAGGTCACGTGACCCCTTTTTAGCGAAGTCCGACAACGACGGCACAGGGTCCGCATAACCAGCTTCGCTGTAAAACAGAGCACGCATCATCGCTGACTATCTGAAACGGACCGGATGCGCTACATATTCGCAGAGTTCAGAGGCTTCGGTTGCACCAAAAACGCCTCTTGTGGAAGTTCCTGCCGGGCCTGGTACTTCAAAGGTGACTCCAAAGGCGACCAGATCAAAAGAAAAGGTACGACTCCACCGAGGAAAGTGAGGGCGTGATAAAAGCATCGCGGAAGCGCTTACTATATATACATAGGGTCCTTCGTTCTCGGGTAAAACTCGATAATTACCGATTTCTGCACCCAAACAAAATTTATGGATATCAGGTGAAACCCCCGATTTCTACCCGAATAAAGTATAATAATAAATGGAGGAGATACAAATCTTATGAACGCTGCCCACCTTTTATGAGAAAGTGGTCACGATATATCATATGAGTATTATTACTAGTATCTGAATATGATATATGCCTCGTTATCGCTCGATCACGGACGCCATGCTGCAGCCAAGTGAGAAAAGCGATAGTAACCGCTGTTCGCTGTTCATGTGATAAGTAAGTGCGGAAAATTGAAGAGAAGGCACGCTTTGTAACGACCTATCTCATTTTCCATGTCTAAAGCACTTCATCATTGGCTTGGGCGCTGCGGCAACGCAATTATCGCCGGGATTAGCGACTCGGTTCACCAAATGATAAAAAATGACTAGAAAGTGAAATGAATCGATACAACAACGCCCGGCTCCAGAGGACGTGCGGTCTCACGATCGTAGGTCATGTCGCTTGTATATGACAGCGTTGCTTGAGTAAACAGAATTCTGGCTGCTTAGCCTGGGAACATCGATACTATTGATGGACAAATTAAACGCTAACAGGAAAACCCAGAACACAGGGCGAAATTTAGGCTCGCATTAACTCTTGCGCTAGAATTGTTCGTAAGAGGAAATACCATTCAGTCCTGATACTGGATCGATTATTGGCGAAGGAGTCCAGCCAATGGCAAACATCACTCACTTACGGAAGAAAAGCTTTCGTGATTTCGGCGCTTAAATGTTTGCGGTCCAGGCAGCTTGATCCGATCTTCAACGTGTCATACGCAGGTAAATGTGGCAACATTATGCACAATCAACTTAGGAATTTTCTTAGATTTACGTGGTTGATCTGAATCAACTACGCAGGTAGTGCCGTGGCCAGGCTGTGGTATATGTACGCACTAGCGAACACGTTTATCAGCTCATTACGGCTCCCTCGGCAAGCACTTCTAGAGAGGAGTCTAGCAAACGTCACCGCTGTCTATGTGTACCACTGAAACGGACGAGCGACACTACACGCTTGCAGACTGTGCTGGTTCCGGATGCGTCCAAAGCGCCGTCCCTGGAAGTGCCTGCAGAACCTGGCCCTTCAAAGAAATCTCCACAGGCGACCAGCTCAAAAGAAAAGGTGGGACTCCGTAACGGATTGTGTGGGCATGATAAAAGCCTCACGTAGCACCAGGTAGTTCACAACCGTGAACACTATAAGTGCGGTAACATTTGTAAATGTGGACGTTTTCACAAATAAATAATAAATTATTTTAACAGCCACGGCGGACGTACATAATTTGGCTATGTTTTGCTATGGCTTTGAAGGCAACTTCGACGATACGAAAACTTGCAAGGCCAATGCGTACTTTAGCGCCAAGCGTCATGTTCTACAGGTAACAACATGACACCTGACAGCAAATTTAACTTCGCTTCTTGCCTCCAAATATTATCTCAACTGATGCGAAAGATAGGCATCACAAAAAAATTGCCCCCCTTTATAACCACTTAAGGTAAGGGTAACTGAACTTTTCAATAAGAAACTAGCTATCTGCATCAACACCCTTCTTTCAACTGATCATTTCACACTCCTTACCTCACAACCACTTCAATGTACCATTTAAGGCATACACAATACCACGTTCTTACGAAGAATGCGGACTTTTTAAAATCAGTACAAATTACGGATTTGAAAAGCTAACATACATAATAACGGGTACATTGAGTCTTTAGGTGGAACTCCTTGAATTATCACTGCATAATATGTGGAGTGTTGGCTGCAAACAAGTGTCCCTAAGCGTTTTATAGTCAATGATACAGGTTAAGTTTTTGTCATTGTTTTGACATTGTTTGGCGCTGTTGTATTCTTGCTTTCTAGTGACTCTGATGTTTAGGCACATAATGCTGCGGGATCTTTTTTGTTGTAAAATACGTAATTAGTCGTTTTGCTGTGACTGCCGTTTTATGGGAGGGCGGGCCTTCGTCAGGTGTTTTTAACGCCCTTAACCTGCTCTCTCTTGGTTTGCCAAAATAATGAACTGGCTTACCGAAATGAATAAAGAAATAAATGGCAGCAGTTCTAAAATGCTAAAGTGTGCGCATATCGCCAAGTTATTGTGTCTAGCGTGTGATTACTTCAGGGGCGGTATTCTGTAAGAGTCTACCTAGTGGACTGTCCATTTCGGCGACCGTTGATTCGCTGCTGCTTGACGTGCAGGAAGGAGACTGGCTGGCACCTTCCTGCACGTAAAGCAGCAGCGAATCAACGGTCGCCGAAATGGACAGTCCACTAGGTAGACTCTTGCAGAATACCGCCCCTGATGATCGCAGCACTTGGTTGAAGGCTAGCTAGGCTGTAGAAGATTTTATTTCTCTTACAGCGAAGTGCTGCTTTGCACAAAGTCACTTAGGTCTGCTCGGAAGGTGACCGCGTCGCTGTTATAGTACAAAAAAACGACAAACTGTATCTTCGAACGCTACATACTTAATATTGCCGGAAGACACGCAGATTTACATCTTATCTCCTGTGGCTTCGTTTTGCCTCCTTGTTGCTTCTGTTCCGGTGAATTGAATCACCGCGCAATACATTTCGTCAGCCTCACGGTCTCAGTCCCGTCGCCACGTACACACTCTGCCAAAATGAAATGAAACACCGGATTTGAGTTGAAAGCCGGTAATTTTTTTCTGCGTCTGCTTGTAAATGCGCATACACACTAGCGGCAAAACTAAAGTCCCTATATAAGAAAAGTACCGCCATCTACTCTTTCCTCCGCCGCCTCCTCTCCTAAAGCTCTTGCTTTTTTTCTATACTTTTTGCTTGCGAATGCCAAGTCGACGGTGGCGCACCTAGAAAGTCCACGTTGAAGCTTTCAGGCCGGGCGCGCGCCGCCGCCGCCGGCGGCGACTGCGGCTGCGCAGAGGACTTTCAACATGGCTCTGAGGTGGAAAAAAAGAAAATATAAAGAAGTGAAAAGCGCGCGCTATCATCGTCCAATCGGAGATACAGGAGAGAGAGAAGCGGCGTTTATCAAAGGATGGCGGTACTTTTCTTATATAGGGATTTTAGGCAAAACGAGAGTGGCGCGCCGCCGGCGATAAAACGCAGCTGCGGAATGGCGGCCGCACATACCTACGGCGGGCCGCTGCGGCCGTCACGTGACAACATTGACTCCTCCCCCCTCTTGAACCATCCGTCAGTTCCGTCCGGGAGCTGACGCGGGCAGAGGATAGTGCGAAACGAGTTTCCGGCTGACACTGAACGCGAGTACAAAATGAGCGGTCGGGCGGATGCGCATGATACCAGTTTCTCTCGCGCACGTCACGGAAGCGGCCGCTTTCAGTGGTCTCCTTCATCCGTGGCACGCGGTAAACTGTAATAAATCGGTCCAGGGCCGATCCCTCCCACGGAAGAAAAAGATGCCGTGCGGCTGCTTGCGCGGCGCGCGTTTTGCCGCCGGCGGCGCACCGCGCGTGTTTTTCCGCTAGTGTGTACGCGCCTTAACGAAGAAATGTTCCATGAGTGGCAGTCTTCAACAGACGAACATAACAAAAAGCAGTGACACAGGTTGATTTGCACGTTTTCAATAATCCTTGGCTGAACACAGATGAAGCGTTCTTTCTCATAATGGCGGGGTGTGTACGTTTGTCGGCGAGGACCGCTTTTGTTTTGTCAAGTTGCTCATATTTGAAAGTGCTGCAACGCAATCAGTCAGTGACGTTAGCCTCGTCACTTCGCAGCCTTCTGTTCCGCCAGAAGCCCAACAGGACATGCGCAGAGTGTCCACCGCTGCTATACGACGGCTCTCAAAAAAATGGATCGGTGCAGACGAACATGTGAGTCCGTTCTTCTCGTGGTGTGGTAGTGGGTGACAGGGAACGTCACTTGTCTTGCTGCAACTGTAAGCAGCTGTAAATATGAACCACCGCGGTGGCTGTCAGTGGCCAAGGGGTTCTGCTGTGCATGAGCACGAGGTGGCGGGTACGATTTTCGCGGCCGCGTTCCTATGGAGGCGGGATCCAAGACCACTCTTGTATACAGGGTGTTTCACTTAACTTGGACCAAACTTTAAAAAAAAATATTGTTAAGCCGCAACCAAGAGTTTGACGTGTAGAGGTGGACTAAGTCTTGTTCATGTATTGTTGTCTCTCTCTTGTGAATAGTGTAAATACATCTTTATATGTGACTTCCGCATCGCAACAAATTCGTCAGAGGTGCGGGGTACCCACAAGCGACAACAGCGGAGCTCTGCAGTGGTCGTCACCTCGGATTGAACCATATGACGGACGAAACAGGACCCAAAATGGCGCGGCCAGCATGAACGCTTACAACCCCGGCGGTTGTCCTGGCTCAGCGGCGGGATCCAGGAACATTCTGCGGCACCGACAACTTCAACGTGGAAGACTGGATCGTCACGTATGAGCGTGTAAGTGCCCACAACAAATGGGATCCGACGATTATGTTAGCTAACTTGGTGTTCTACCTACAAGGCACGGCGAAGGTGTGGTACGATAATCACGAGGAAGAACTGGACGACTGGGACACGTGCAAGCAGAAGCTGAGGGACTTGTTCGGCCGTCCTGCCGGGCGGGAGAGTGCCGCTAGGAAAGAACTAGCGACCCGCGTCCAAACGACCACAGAATCATACATATCTTACATCCAGGACGTGCTGGCTCTGTGTCGTAAGGCTGACAGCGATATGACTGATTCAGACAAGGTTGGGCATGTACTGAAGGGAATCGATGGTGATGCTTTCAATCTGCTCATGTGCAGAAATTGTGAAGCTGTACAGGGCATCATAAGAGTGACAACGCTTTGAGCAGGCCAAGAGCCATCACATTGCAACGCCATTCGCACGTCTACCGAACATAGCTGCGACATTCTCTTGGGACGACAGGTTAGGAATGCCGCGACCATTATCAAACGACCTGACGCCAATAGTGCAGCGCGAATTTGAAGCCATGGCTCCTGCAGCCCTTTCCTCCCGCCCCAGTGAGCCGAACAACTGGCCTACAGTGCCATTTGTGCAGGCGAATAACTCGCTAATCTTGGAGTTAATTCTGTACGCACAGTTGCCGCTCCACAGCTGTCCAATGCTCCTGGTCCATCCACTGGTCAGCGGTATCCTGCACGCTACCGAAATCCGGCCGAGTGGCGAACCGCAGACGATCGATTAATATGTTGTGCCTGTCAGCGTATCGGTCACGTTGCTCGCCATTGTAACAACCGTCCTGTCTCCTCCCCTCTGCGACTGCCATTCACCAGTTATTATCGCCCCGAACAGAGCCAGCGTCGTTACCAGCCTCCATTTGAACAGCAACACCCAAACAATGACGCTCATGCCCCTTAAAACTATTCATCATTTCGACGTCACCAGTCCCGTTCGCCACCAGCTCGTCGACCATCGTCCCTATCGTTGCAGGCTTGTCGTCTATCGTCCCCTATGCCGCCCTGACGCCATTTTCCGGGAAACTAAGCAATGCTGCTCCAGGAGGTAACGCGGCATTGACGACTTCACCCCAAAACCCTCTGATCGCTTTGCTGACCAAACAGGACTTGATTAACGTTGTAGTCAATGGCGTCAGTGTCCCAGCACTCATTGACACTGACGCGCACATAACCGTGATGAGTGCCCAATTGCCGCGACGCCCGAACAAAGTTCTCGCACCCGCTGAATCACACACCCTCCGTGTCGCCGACGGAGGAACGCCTACCGTGCTTGGTATGTGCTCTGCTCGCATTGGCATCGCGGGGCGCCTAACCACTGCATTGTTTGCCGCTTTGGAACCTTACGACGCTATACTCGGCTTAGAATTTTTTAGGGGCGAAGCTCCTTATAGCGGCACCCGTTCGTCCCCGTCGTCGTCGTAGTAGTAGTAGTGTGTAACCAGTCTGAGAAAAATGAGAAAAAAAATTCCGAAGTTGTGTCCGTAGCGCGGAATCGAACCAGGGACCCCTCTCTTTCGAGCGCGCGGCGTTCGCCCAATGCGCCACGATCCGGACATGGTCACACGCACCACGATGGCAATAAATACCCAACATTAACGAAAGGCCGCGTTTCTAGCGCGTTTCTAACGCGTTTGTGCTAGCGCGTTACGGCCCGTGTAAGAAGCTGGTGTAAGACGCTGTGGCCTCTCCGCCTTACCTTCAACGCGTTTCGAACGCGCTGCCCAAAGCGGTGGCAAGTCAAGTTCAAGTCGAGGAGCGTTTATGAATACGGGGGGTATACTCTCTCAGCAGTCATGTGATGGCGTCGGCAAACGCGGTGCACGTTCCGGCATGTGTAAATAGCTGCGTAGGACGCTGTGGCCGCTCCCCCTTACTAGAGAGTACTGCACGTTTCTAACGCGTTTGTGCTAGCGTCCCCTTAAGCGGGAGATCCGATGATTCCCTCCGGAGCTTCGCCCACTCATCATCATTCACCCCGTGGATATGCTGTGAATTTTTTTAGTCCCAATCAACACTGTTTGACAGCGCGTATAATATCATTAAGCTTGAACTGTCCCACGGCTGTTATAGTCCACCAGTGACACCACCACGGTTATGCTCTCCCGAAAACATCCGCCTTTCGGATCAAGCCACTACGTAGGTCAATGTGTTGTCGTTTCAATCTGTTCCTGACGGCGTCTATGTGCTATGGCCGAGCGCTGACATACTGGTTGAAAAGGATTTGGCCGTTTCCCATACCGTGCTCGCATCACGAGCAATTGGACTTCACTCCCTCTCCTTCATTTAAATTGCTCGAATCAAATTGTTCCCAGAGGCATGTCTTGGGGCGACATCTTGCCTATCAACGATAGCGAAGTATTGGCTTTTGACGCCGAAATTCCTTCGCCCTCTACAAGAACCCCCAATTCACCTACTCTTGTCATAGACGATTTCAGAAAAGATTGGGCCTGACCTTCTACCTGCACAAACTGCTGACTTCCGCCGTCTCTTGGAAACTAACCGCTTCAATTTTGACCTTGACGACCGCCCTTTAGCCCAGACAGCAGTGGTCACCCATCGTATTTGTGCCAGAGACACCAATCCGATACGCCACCGGCCGTATCATGTTTCACATGTTGAACAAGTGATACAACGAGAAGTCGATAAGATGTCGACTAAAGGCGTTATCGAGCCATCTTGCAGTCCGTGGGCGTCGCCTGTTGTTCTTGTCAAGGAGGAGGGCACTTGGCGCTTTTGTGTCTATTACCGACACCTCAACAAAATCACACGCAGGAATGTCTTTGGTCTATAGACCTTTACTTTTGATCTATAGACCTTTGATCAGGCTATTGGCAAATCTCAGTAGATGACCGTGAGAAAACTGCCTGCGCCACAAGTGACGGCCTCTACGAATTCAAGGTTATGCCGTACGGCCTTTGGAATGCACCGGCAACCTTCGAAAGAATGAAGGACTCCATACTTCGCGGCTATAAATGGTCCACATGTCCGTTATCTAGACAATGTGATAGTATTTTAACCAACTTTCGCAAGCCATTGGTCATTCTTGCTGTTTTCCGACGCACCGGCCTGCAATATGAACTCGGATATCCAAGTGGCACTTTGGACGTCGTCAAATTACCCTTCTTGGCCATCTCGTCAGTGCCGCTGGCGTTGAACCCGACCCTGACAAGATTCACGCTGTCCAGAACTTTCCTGTTCCGTCTTCCACCACACACGTAAGAAGCTTTGTTTGACTATGCTCCTACTTTCGTCGTTTCATCAAGAATTTCGCACACACCGCTCGCCCACTCACCGATATACTTAAGAAGGACATTGCTTTCACATGAGGCCTTGCTCAGACCAAAGCCTTGTGGGAGCACACACTTTCGGTTTAGCGAGTTAAGGTTTCGCCTTCAACGTCTGGCAAACGTGAGCGGCCCCGGTATGCCGTCAGAGGGCGCGGGTAAAAAAAAACATTGGATCATCTTACGCGCGGACGCGGAAAGCAGACCAGACGCTTCCGAAGGGAACAGACGCGCTCAGCAGGGCTTCTGCCACGCAGTCATGTATACCTATAATAATTACCAGTTAAACAGTTCAATCTGACAATATAATTATCTCCTCCACATAATTGGTGACCCGGAGTTTCGAAAGCAAGCGCTACAGTTCAAAAATCCTGGACAGCTTGCCAGCTCATCGCACAAACAGCAACGGTAACCGATATATATATATATATATATATATATATATCTTCCACTCAGCTGGCACTGAGGTTTGTAGGCGACTTCTATAAAAAGGAATCTTTCTTTTCTTCTAAATCTATTTTGCGAAATGAATGAAAATGGGGTTTTGACCACATAGTTTACCACCCTAAACTATTTCTTCGCGACGTTCTCAAGTCCCAATTTTCGAGCATGCATGAACCGTTCAAGTAAGGCAAGGCATATATCGTGAAACGTTTGTTGCAACCTTATTTCCCATTGCGCTGTAACGAACGGGTGTTGCTAATTTCTCGCTTTTCAGGCTGCTGCTACGCAGGAACCACAACCACCGCCGAAACGTCCCCAAGCGCATAGCCCTTCAAAGGAATCTTCAAAGACGACACACTCGAAAGAAAAGGTGCGAATCCGTCACAGATGGCGAACGCAATCAAAGAACGTTTCAGCTTATTTATTTGGGCTTTTTATACAATACCGGATTACCGTGGTGACGTGGGCGGCAAATGGTGGTTCAGCAGGCGTGAAACCTGTTGTTGAGTGAGGTGTCGCCTTGTAGTTTAGAAGGAATTCGTTCAGCTCCGCTTGCCAGTCTCTCTGCTCAACACCAACACTCTTCACCAGCTTCTCATGAATCTTTCGACCTCTCCATTGGCTTGAGGCCACAGGAGTGACGCGATGATGGTGGATTCCACAAGATTTCATGAACTCTGCAAACTCCTTCCCGAAGAACGGAGGTCCATTGTCTGTCTTTAGTGTCTGTGGCACTCCGTGAACTGTGGACATGTCGCTCAGTTTCTCCGTCACAGATTTTGAACTTAGCGAGGAGAGTGCTGCTGTCAGAGGAAAACGAGAGTACTCTTCGACAACCACTAGAACATACTTGTTGCCAGGTAGGGGGCCGGCAAAGTCTGCTGCCACAGACTGCCATGGTACATTTGGAAGAGGTGTCATGATTAGCGGTGATGTCTTGTTTTCAATCACGGTTCTCTGGCACGCTTCACAGTCTTTTATTGCTGCTTCTACTTTCTTATAAATTCCCGGAAACCACACTTTTTCTCTAATAAATTGTTTGGTCTTCACCATTCCTTGGTGACCTCTGCGTGCTAGACGAATGATTTGGGCTTGTGCTCCTTCAGGAATTATCAGTCTCGTCCCTCTTAGCACAATGTCATTTTCAGCAACCGTGAGCTCATCCTTGATTTGAGCGAATGGTTTCAGCCTGTCGCTTTTCCACATGTCGTCACAAGTCTTTAGGTTGTTCGTTCGCAGAGCCTTGATCAAGAGCTGCATTTGAGCATCTTCTGCGTACGCTTTCTCGATTTCTTGCAAGGTCAGTGCCTTTGGAACTGCTGATTCCACTATAAAGGAGACATACTCTTCTGTCGCACTTGCTTCTTCACTGGGGACGGCACTGTCGGTGGGTGGTGCATGCCATGACAGGTAGTCTGCAGGGTTGTTCTTCCCTGAAATGTGTTCAATCTCGAAGGTGTAATGCTGTAACCTCAGGCTCAGGCGTTCAAGGAGAGCTTCGTGCTGGGCTTTCGAATGATAGACACCAAAGGCAGGTGGTCTGTCTTCACCGTGAACTTTCCCCCTGCGAGGTAAATGTGAAAATGTTCAATAGCTGCCACTATGGCCAACATTTCACCGTCAATGAGGAGATATCTCCTCTCTGTTGGTGTCAATGCTCTGCGGAAGTACGCCAGGATGCTGCGGCTTTTGTCGCTTGGATCTTCTTGAGCCAGCACTCCCGCTATACCTCCCGGTTCAGCATCAGTGATGACATGGGTCTCTTTTGTGTCAGTCGAAGTATGCTAGGGTGCGCATTTGAGATATTTCTTTCTTCACGTCATCTAGGGCATTCTGGTGCTCTTCAGTTCCCGCAGAATTCTGTACCGGCATGTGTGAGCTTCCTCAATAGGTCCACCATGTGGGCTAAGCGAGGAATGAATCGGGAGCAATAGTTTACCATGCCGAGAAGGCTTCTGACCTCGTTTGGGGTTTTTGGTGCTGTCATTCTGGCTACTGCTTTAACCTTTTCTGGGTCCACACTGACTCCTGCAGATGAAAATACATGTCCAAAGAATTTCAGCTTGTTATCGCCTAGGACGCACTTGTTTTCATTCAGAGTCAGCCCGGCATCTTCCAAGTGCTTCAACACCAGCCGCAGTCTCCGGTCGTGCTGTGTTATGGTGCGTCCAGAGATGAGGATGTCGTCACTGACATTGATTATTCCGTCCTCATCCGGAAGTACTTGTCTTATGGCGTCTTGAAAGATCTCTGCGGCGGCATTGACTCCAAACAATTAATAGTCTTTTGTGTTTTCTCAGACCACAGTGGATAGAGAATGTCGTTATCAGATCAAGCTGATTGTAGCCCTCTTTCAGATCCACCTTTGAAAATTAGGTATTAATTAGATAACATCCTCTACTGTGGGCATGATATGTCTTTCTCTAGCAATGGCCACGTTGGCTTCTCGCATGTCGACACACACTCTGACTGTGTTGGGATCATGACGCTTGGGAACAATGACGATCGGTGACACCCAAGGTGTTGGTCAGGTTACTTTCTCTATGATGTCTAGCTCCTGGAGGCGTGTGAGCTCGGTCTCCAGCGCTTTTCTCATCTGGAAGGGAATGCGACGGTGTTGTCGCACGACTGGTTGGACGTCTTGTGAGATGTTCTGCTTGACTTGAAAGTTCTTGAGACGACCGACCTTGCCAAACAGCTTTGGAAACTCTTTCTTTGCGTCGACACTACTGTGTTCTGTGACCAGCTGAAGTATTGTGTTGAGCTTTAGGTCAGAAGCTGTCTTGTAACTCAGAAGCGATCGATGTGTCCCTTTTACGACGTATACTGTCGCTTCGATGACTTGGTCTAGAGCACAGAACGTTGCAGAGAACTTTCCCATGACGGATTTCTTGGGCGACTCCATATGGTACCAGCTTTGTGGTTGTGTGTTCCAGCAGCATCGTCTGTAGGTGCTTTTGCCACGTTGTCTCTCCGATAACGTTGACACCTGCTCCAGAGCCCACACAAAACTCAAGTGGTGTGTCGTTGATCTTGACCGTTACCACTGGTAATTCTTGGTTGCGACTCTGCATGTGAAAAACGTAATCTTCTACGCTTGTGGCCTGCTGTGTGCTTGCGGGGGTGCCCATGACGTCAACGGAGTGTACACTAGGCCTTTGTTTGCAGAATTTGGCGACGTGGTTTTTCTTTTGACACTTGTGGCAAGTAGCTCCCCATGCTGGACAGTTCGATTTCCCTCCTTTGTGAGGCCTAGCTCCTCCACAACAGCTGCACTTCTGAGCTTACTTGTTCTCTGGACGATTGCAAGACAGCTTGTGTTCTGACTGGTTGATCGAAAGCGCATTGCAACGCCACTGCTTCTTTTTTGTGACTTTCTGAACGGGTTCGACGCGTTCACGCTGCTGGTTGCACGACGCGTCTATGCTGGTTGCTTGAAGTTCTGCTGTCTCGAGGCTGCGGCCTATTTCCATGAGTTTTTCCAGCGTGACATCGCGCTCTCGTAGTGCAGAGCGGCGCAACTTAGCTGAGTTAGTGCCTTCTATCATTTGCGATATAATTTCTTGTTCTTCGTTCACAAATTTAATTAACTCGCATGTCGCAGCCAGCTTTCTGAGTCTTACTTGAAATAGGTCTACTGTTTCTTCGTAGCTTTGCTGTGCTTGACGAAAGATATGCCTCTCGTTGACCGCGTTCTTTCTTGGCGCGAAATGTGCGTTCAGCTTCGCGACTGCCGTTTCATAGTCCGTGCCTCGATCCGGAAGCATCAGAAAAATGCCGTGCACCGCGTCTCCTGCGTAGTGTAGCAGCATAGCGCGTTTGCGGGCAGCATTCTGTATGTTTGCTGCTAGTAGAAAATTGTCAAAACGGGCTTGCCATTTCGTCCATCGCTGGGCGAGCGACGTCTGGTCCAAGTAGGGGTCGAACAGCGGGAAGGTGGGCAGCATGGCTTCCATCTTGCGTGGCTTTGTTCTGACTTGGCGTCCGCTGATTTCAGTTCCTTGGCTTCTTCTGGTGCCTTGTGGGCTCTTCAAAATTGGATAATCTTCGTCGCCAGTTTGTAATGTCTGCTCCCCGCACAGGAGTTATCTCTGTTCATGATAAAAGTCTTGACTCGGATAAAACAGAAGAGAACATTTCATTCCACTCTGTGCGAACGCCGCTCTTCCCGTGGCCCTCTCTGTCCCAGCCCAGTTGTCGCACCGGGATTCCTTCGTAATGCGCGTAGGGGGCGCTGCTTGTAGGTTGGCGTTTCTTGGCTATGCTACAATGAGGATGATGCTTATTGGCATTCGCTTTGAAACTGGGCGCAGACAAATAGTCACCTAGGGCGCTATAACGTAAAATGATTCCAAACCGTTTTGATTCCAAACTCCTGCCGTCAAATTTACGTAACCACCGACGCAAGCATCGGGCGGTGACCCGCAGCGTTGGATGAACAACCCAATCAAACACTCTCCTCGTTTATAGGATGTCAGCTTTGTTCGCTTTCAAAACCAATAACATTGTCTACACTCAGCGGTTTTTCTTATCTAATTGGCTGACAAGAGGCGAGGAGCACGCTCTAGTGGATAGGGTTTCGATGGGGCCGAGCCAGCACAGTGAAAATAGGTAACCGCATGAAGAGGGTGGTGCCGACTTCTCCGATTGATCCGCTTCGCCTTAGCTAGCGGTGGCTGGTCGAAAATCGAGGCGGCGTAAAACGGAAAGATAAGAATGCCGCTAAAACGGATCCTCAACAAGGAAGAGTTGACAGAGCGATGTCGTATGCATGCCGAAAGGGCTCGATAACGTTGTACTGCCACGCAAAAAGGTTTATCATGCGCAAATAAATACATTCTCACCGTCAGGTGTGAGTAGCGAGGGCCTGAGCGATCAGCGGGCAGCCATCTTTGATTCCTTTCGGAACGGGGCAGTCTGTGGCTATTCAGAAAAATTTTCAGTTTTGTTCGGCATGTTAATGCATTTTTTTCGCGTCACGTCACTTTGACGTGTGAGTTTTCGCGGTTTTGTGACGTCGCGTGACAGACAGGCAAAGTGGGCGTAGCCAGAAAATATCGGACCAATAGAAGAGAGCTACTGGTGAAAAGACATCGAATCAGGAATGATTATTTTTCTTTTGTGCGGTTTAATCATGCATAATCAGTGTGTACACGTTATATCAGATGGGGAGCTATTGCGGTTTTCGTGACGTCGCGTGACAGACACGCGAAGTTGGGAGCGGCCCGAAAATGTTTTGACTAATCGTGGAGGCTGATTGCAGAAATTGGAATCAAAATGGTTTGCAATCATTTTACGTCATAGCGCTTCTAGCCCGCTTGAGTTACTCAGGTTTTACCACATTTATCGCAATCTGTACTTTTGCGTATCTGATCTCGATGTTGAACTTTTGTATTTAAAACGGCTGTCAGTATACTGCACCATTACTCACGCTTGCAATATCTCCGGTTCTATCAATCTCTTCATATATAATTGTTTCTTACTTATCTCGACTGCCGACCAGATAATGCTTCCATCTTCCTTGAATCCCAACGCTTTTGGAAGATGGACACTCCCTACAGGTCTCGCTTGGTGATTATCTTGACATTCTACTACGATGTGCCGAGTCGTTTGGGGGCTTTCTTTGCTGCACACACATGATTCATCTTGTTGCGAGTATATGCACCGGTATCTTTTTGTCCTTAGGCAACCAGATCGAGCCTAAAATAGCAAGTCACTGCCCTTTGTGCCCTTTGTGTTATTGTACAGATTTTTCCTTCTAAATTCTTTCTTTCCATTCTTGTAAATCTCCATGGTCTTTTTGTTTCCATTCTTTGTATCCAATTTACTGTCTGTTTCTCTTCATTTTTTATTACTCCTGGCTGTCTATTTACACTTTCAATTATCTTGTATTTGGTTGCCAACTCTTTTTTGACCTCTTCCTAGATACCGTGTCCACGACATTGAGGTACAGATATTTGTGCACTTCAGCTGCCTATTGATTTTCATCCGTGTTCCTAAGGCTTTCTTCAAAAACTAATTTTGCTTTGCGCTTCTCTCACTTCGAAGAGGCCCTGCTTGAGAAATCCCATAACGCTTCCCAGTCTACGTTGTTGTACAGACCTTTTCATCGGGCGAGGAGGAAAGGGCGTGCGGTGAGCCTTTGTTCCTCTCTGACTTATGCGAGCGGGCGCAGCGCTGCTTGAACGTGCTGCCGTCGGGTGTTGCGCAACAATTTGGAGATGTTTTAGCTCGTTTTCGGTGAAATTTACGGGATGTCAGTTCATACGAGGTCGTCGAAGAAGCACTCTGCAGCCTTTCGGTGCAGCGGTCTCTGCAGTACGCGGAACTTTCTCTTGGCTGCGCAGACATGTGACGCGCGTCAAAAGCCGTGGCACGTGTGCGTGTTGTGAACTATTTTCGCTGTATTGGTTTTTATTCAAAGAAGACCAGCGGCGTCTCTCAGTTGCCAGCGTGAATAAGAAAATCTGCTCAGTATCTGATCGCTTGGAGTACGAACCAAAACGTAAGAGTGCTCGTGTACGGCCTAACCTAATGCAACCTCGAAACATCTAAGCGCCAATCGTTATAAAATGTTTGCGTCAGCCACCGGTATCGTTCTCATGCATTTCAAGCATAGCACACCTGAGATCACTAAGCTATGTCTACGTTAGCCTCTTTTACGACGTCGATGGCGTTGCTCAACACACCCATCACTGGCGGTCGTTAAACTCGCATGACTTACAGCATAACCTTGTGCTTTGGCATTGTGTTTTAGCACTGTAAAGCAGTAATATGTAAAACGGACCGCGGAAGAAGAACCTGACGGTTATTTGTGAGGACGCAATTTCCGAAAAGGGCGTGTGCGTCGTCGAGGACGGGACGAGCAAGACCGAAGAAAAAAAAAACAGTGTTCATCCCTATATACTTTCACACACTCACAAACACACACAAACTTACTAACCCCGCAAAAAGACCTATCACGACCATGTCGCATGACTGGACAATGCGCTATGTAGAACAGATTTATAACCCAGCCTGTACCACTGCTTCGTACACTCGCGAAGTCCGCAGCCGGTCGCTCGACCACTCGACAAGTGTGATTCACACTGTACGGTATGCTGTTATTACCTAACAAAAACTACTTCATCCGTGGACGGAAACATCGTCCAACAAAAGGAGTAGTCGTACAATGTATGTACAGATAACTATTTGAACGCTTGTCAAAGCAAACAGTACACGTTATACCGCAGCAGAACGGTACCCGCTCTCAGGATCGTCTTATGTTTCCTAACTGCTCGTTGCTGCTAAAGCACAGCATAGAAGTAGAATGAGAATGGTGCAGTAAAGTCATACTAATGAAACGAATTTTCCGAAACACACCACTGAACTCCGAGGCTGACTGTAGGTTGCGACCGGTATTTCAGTATGCGACCGGTATGGTCAGCAACACGGCAACAAAGAATGTCATACGCAAAGTGAGAGAGGCTGAGACAATATCAAGGGTGGCGGCAGTGGAAAAGAAACCTGCTATGACTAACTACCGCAAGGGAAAAAAACGAAATCATGAAAGAAACAATTTATGATAACTTAAAGGGAAGCTCCTTACTTTTCGAAGCGAGATCAGGATGCATTAGAACGCGTAGTTATAAAGCGAGGTACGCTATGAATAAAGACGCATGTGCTTGCTGCGGTAAAGCTAGAGAAACGATGGGACATATTTTATTGGAATGTGAGGAAATCTATCTAGTTGCCAGTCTAGGGTCCTCTGTCCTCCTCGAAGCCCTTGCGTTCAGGGATAGCAGGGGGAAAGTAAACATGTCCGCCATAGAGATTAGTAGGAGGCGTTTGGAGGTTTGGTGGCAGAAAAGTAGGGAGACCACAAACAACGGAGACTTATAGAAACAGAGTTCCCAGTAATAGTTCAAAAAGTTTGATGCTTGGAATTGTTTGTATTTCCGTGCTTTCTCAAAACTAAATGTAGGACATTCGGCAAAATAATTCCAAGAGCTTGGTGGCGCAACCCACCACCCCGTTTCAAAGGGCACGCTTATAGCATCCATCCATCCATTCATCCATCCATCCATCGATCCATCCAGACGGGAAGCATCAAAATGAGCAATAATTACCGGAAATAAATGTCATAGATGACAAAAACAAACATAGAAAGGAAAGCAAATGAACTATCCACAAAGGTCTGGGATTACAAGGAGGTCGTAGATACTCTGCAGCAGGAGATAACAAAGACACGGTTCAGAAAGCGTTGGAGTGGAAAGTGGAAACCACGAGTAGTGATGGAACACGGAAATCAGATAAGCTGTACAAGAGCGTAAACAGAGATCTAGGGATCACAAAGAAGCCACGAAGTTGGGATTAAGATGTACTGATTAGCTGGAACTAGAGCCGGGAAAAATAAAGAGCGGTTGTGCAGGAATGCGAGTGAACCTTTGTTGCATGAGATTCGCAAGAGATAAGAGAGCGCGGAAAGAA
Source organism: Dermacentor silvarum (assembly GCF_013339745.2). Lineage (NCBI taxonomy): Eukaryota > Metazoa > Arthropoda > Arachnida > Ixodida > Ixodidae > Dermacentor > Dermacentor silvarum. Next base: position 115,137,959 of record NC_051160.1, on the reverse strand, counting down.
GTCTGGAGCCACGTGAGAGCATTAGGAGCGAGAAATACATGATGAGCAGTATCATCTTTGCAGGGGACGAGACGCTGCTTTACGTAAAGAGGGGGGAGGGGGGTTATTACTGACAAATTCGACAAACATTAAAGGGTAGTCCTAGCTTAGACAGATCCAGCAAAATAAAATTAGGGGAAATGAAATATTAGGGGAACAGCCAAATGAATTCAGGCCAAGCTGGCGCTCAGAGGATAGTGTCGCCGTATTAACCCATAACCCAGTGCATAGATAAGTCAATGGCTCAGAGCAGACCATGATGGATAGCGTTCTCAGATGTTAAGAGAGCTTACGACAATATAGACATGGAAATGCTACGGGATATTCTCAATCATGAGGACATAGGCCACAATTTAGTAGATCTGTTCAGAGAGATATATACGGAGAAGTGAGCAAATTTAGTCTTGGAAGGCCGAGTTTGCTGTGAACTAGTGGAAGTTCGCCGAGAATTTATTAAAGAATGCCTGCTTTCTCCATTGATGTCCACGCTTTTCGTTAAGGGAATACAAAAAAAAAGGACTGGAAAACAATAAACTAGCTTTTGATTTACCTTACACCCGTAACGAGTTGCTGATGCGTGGAACAGAGGGTAATATGTATGTGGGTAATGTAGTGATATAGCGCGAAATCCTGGGGATTCGCAGAGGCTTTCGAATACGTGTAGCAAGAAAGCGACATTCCTCGGCCTTGATTGTAGCACACAGAAATGAGGGAATTGTGGGCTTTAATGAGCAGACTTAAATGTGCATTGATATCAGTCCACAGCAACTCGTACCGATAGTCATGCAATATGAATACCTGGATTCGCATAAACAAAGGAAAGACCTAGTCAAACATACACCTTTACTAAGGAGAAGTGGAATGCAGCTATAATAAAACATAGATCAATTTGGGGTGCCATAAATGTGGTTGTGCGAGGAATTCCCAAAGGAGTGATTGCGCCAACGATAATGTTTGCAAATACCATTTCGTGTTTAAAATCGGAGATCCTTTCGGGGTTGGAATTTAACGAAGGTTTCATGGGCCGATTGGCTTTGGCGGCCCACAGTAAAGCCGCAACTGGGGCAGTGCAAGGTGTCACGGGTGGGGCGTATTTTGAGTTCAGAGAAGAGGAAAGCGAAATTATTTTTGAACAAAAGCTCAGGAACATGGATGAACAGAAATATGCGGCTAAAGTGTAGAAATGTCTGTACCTAAAAGTGTGAACACATATTGGAAGAAGAGGTCAAGAAAATTCGCAGAAAAGTGCAGGGTAATTGAATACGTAAATAGGTAACCGGGAGTCGTCAAAAAGAAGCTGAAAAAAGAAGAGGCTTTAAATTGGACGCAAATGATGAAAAGAAATGTCATGAAGATTTAGAACGGCGACACGCAAGAAATTAGGAAAGAACATTTGTATGATAGCAGAAAAGGGCATTGCTATTTGAGGTCACCGCTGGCTGCCTGAGGACAAAAACATGCCGGAAAAAATACTCGCAACAGGCTGAGGCCAGGTGCCTAATGCAGAAAACATCCGGAGACGACTTAGCACATTGACACCATATTCACCGAGCCACAACCGCAGGGAATGTTCACATTGAACCCCACGTGATAAGGTAAAAAGGTGACGGTAGCGTCCACTGGTCAGTGGTCCAGATAAACAAAAGAGATTTAGAGGAGTGGTGAAACAAAAACAGGGAAGTGTCGATAGAGTTGCGCTCATTATAGGCAAAGGTAATTTCACGAGATAAAGCCGATGAGTGCTACGTTACGAAAGGATACGGCGTAAATAGGTTGCATCGGCCAAGTTAATAGTTTCACCGCCCCGTTCTAAATGGGATGCCATTCAAAATCATCATCTCTAGAAAGCATTTCAACACTCGCCCAGGTCTTGTATATTTCTTGCACATTCGTATCTTCCTGTTCCTTCGAATGTTTACGATCACGTGATTATGAATCAATGCCGTTTTTTTTATTTGCGCGGCGTTATGCTTGCATACGGTGTATCTGTCTTCTTTGTGTGTGACCTTGACAAATCACCAGCTGGACTGCTTGAAAAAATTGCCCGCCAATCCACCCTGTGAAGGTGGTTGGAAAGCGAAGCTTTTTACGCCACCCTCACGGTGACTGCGGCGCACTTGATGTTTCACACACTACAACGTAACTTTAACCACGTATTTTATTATTATTTACTTCACAACAACGTTCACTACTGCTTTATGATCGGTGTGATATACACTACTAGACTACCCCATAGTGGGGTAGTCTAGAAAATGAACCGAAGCAGTTACTAGGCTGGAAGGGTTTCGAATGACGTCAACCCTCTTTCAAGCAGCTGCATAAGCTTTGCAACAGCTGCAATCTAATCTTACGGACCGCGCCGAGCATGTTTCCGTTGTTTGCCCGCAGCCCTTATCATCCATCATGTTGGCTCATCACTTTGAAGCTTGGTTTTGTGGTTTTTCTTGCGAAAACGAGTGCTTAGTTGTACGCTGAACGCCTGAATTCAAGTAAGCTATACTGCTATACCTGCAATTGTTAGCGGTTCGTCGGGATCGTTTTTTGATTACAACGACGGACACGACAGAACCCTTGGCTGGTAGAGGTAGAAACCTTCGCTTTAAAAAAAATGGCCGCAAGGGCCAAAGACGTCGTCATATCGTTCCGTTTCGGCTTGCGTGATCCTCTAAACCCCAACCTCTTGATGTTGAAAGAACTCTGATTTGACTTCATTCCTACTTCGCAGATCTCGGCCCTGATGGACCTCCTGCACAATTTGCGAAAAGGGTCCCCCGTCGCATCGCATGCGCTGCCGAGGAAATCGATCAGCGCAAAAGGACAGGTGAGTTTGTGGTGCTCATGGCCACCTGAAGATCACGTGTCATTCATATGTGGCCCAAGCAAACGCATGCTTCATAATTTCTTAAAGGACAAGTCCAGCGAAATTTGACTTTGGGAAGTTATAAATAAATTTTTAAGTTTTACGGAATTTTTAGAAATCGCCTGTTGCAGGTAACATAATTCTTATCATTGAGCTGGGCTATTCGTTGAGGTG